>NC_062548.1:72877173-73191159 GCF_016906955.1 Phacochoerus africanus
GACCGCCCCAGCCCCCCATGCCCTCCCTCACACACTGGAGCCCTTGTAACCCTCATGGCGCTCTGGTCTCTCCCAGAATCTCCTGACACAGTTCTTAGGGCAGAGTGTTCAGTGTCCCTAACCACTCGCAGTTGCTGCTACCTCTTGCCTGACACGTACCTCCCAGAACACCTAGCAGGACCCACATCTATTTCGCATCCTTCAGTGAAGCCCTGGGTCACGCATCTCCTCCAGCTTCTCACCCTCCAGGGTCTGATGCCCTGATGCCTGTTACTTCAGGTCCCTGGGGTGAGGCTTCTCCTCTTTCTTCCTCAGAGGATGCTGGATGACCTGGAGCTAGATTCCATCTACAACCCCTTGCAGGTTTGGAGCCACCTGTACTCACACCTGAGCAGCAACTTTGCCAAGCCTCAGGGCCGGCTGCAGCCAAGCTGGGAGAGCTGGGCCCTGAGAAAGGTACTTTCCCCCCTGCCCTCTATGCCAGAATCCCAGAGTCCTCCCCCTGTCACCACCCCCACCAAGTAGCCTCCTGGGACCTCCTCTGGCAGAGAGGGAAGAAGAATGAGGCCTTCAGGGGAGGAAGAGAAAGAGCCGCCCTTTGCCCTTGACAAAGGAAATTACTCCCTCTACCCTGTAAGAGGGCTTTGTGTTGCTTGGGTTTTTACATAGGATAATGTTTAGGTATCTAATTGCAGTGTTTATGATAGCTCATTAGTCGCTTATGGACCATTGTCCCACTAAGCAAACTGGCTGCACTGGAACTACAACCGCAGGCCTCTGTGGAAAGAGAAGGCTGAAGGGAAGATGGGGAAAGACGTGCCCGAGGGAAGGGAAGTGGGCATTTCCTGAGCAGCAGTCATGGGCCAGGTTTTATGACGTGTGCTCTCATGTGTACCTTTCTCATTTAATCCTCACAGCCTCCCCGCAAGGTAAGTGTTATGCTCACTTTACAGCTGAGGAAAGGGAGGCTGGCCAAGGTCAGCAGCTCAGAGACAGGGCTCTAGTGACAAGGGTTCGAGAGAGAAGAGTAATTGCATGGGGGAATTTGTTTTTATGAAACCCATGTTCCTAGTATTTGGGCTTCCTTTTGCACCCTTTTGAATCTTTTCCTTCTCAGTAACAGAGCCTATAGAAAAACCTCTCACTTTGTCTTAGCTGAAGTTACAAGAGAAAGATGTTTCAAACTACCGTCAATCTAGAGGTGGGAGCAGAGCCCACCACCAGTTAGCTGGTGGGCAAGCAAACAGGAGGATGCTCAGCCGGGAGACAGGCTCTGGGGGGCTGGAGCCGAGGACACTCCACTACCCTGGGCCTTGAGGCTGTCACTCCAGGGATGGGACACAGGAAGGAGTTAGGACAGGAGGCCCAGCAGGGAATGGGACAGGAGATCAGGAACCATCTGGTCTTCAGAGGCAGCTCCACTTGCTTTCTTTACAGGCTGGGCAGTTGCAGACGAGTCGAGTTCGAGCCACAGTGGCCCCCCTGCCTGTGACTCCAGCCCCTGGCAGAGCTCCCAGGATGCCTGCAGCCCGAAAAGTTTCCCCAGAAGTCTTCTTCCAGCCTTCCCTGGAGGAGGAGGACAAGGAGGAGTGGCCCTCAGGGCCCTAAGTCTCCAGTGCTAGAGCCCTTCAGGCTCACCAGTGGCTTTCTGTGACCAGACTTACCTCCTGTCACCTGAGCCTCAGAGAGCTCCAGCTGACTGAGAAACAGAGCCTTCCCCTCCCTGACCCTCAGTGCCACCTCGACCCCACTCCTCAGGCTGGGAAGAGACACGCCCAAGCCTTTTCCTTCTTTTTTCTTTTGGATCATTTGATACCGTCAACACGAATGAAGATTAAATACCCAGTAAGCCTCCCCCATTGTTAGGAACAGTCCCAGGCCTGAATTTCTCCTGGTAGCTCTGTGTAAGCGGGTGGATGAAGTCAGGTCACCTCCCAGAAATGGGATCTCAGGAGACAAGGATGAGGTTTTCAGAGCTCGTGAAAAACAAGTTGGATAGAAATCTAGCCTCATTCTGAAGGCCGTGCCCCTTCCATTACACCCACTACACTGCAGTTCCCTTCAGCCTCCAAACAGAAGAGCTGGTGCTGGGTACCTACACGCGAGGTGTGTGGGGGCAGCAGGGGGTGGTGCATCCTATAGCTGAGAACAGGGGAGAGGGAGGTGTGAGAAACACCTGTTCCCCTGTCCTCGCACCTGCCCAGCCAACCCTCTCCAGCCATGGAATAACTACTGTTTATAAAATGCTTGCTCTGTACTTCAGACTGCATTAAATACTTGAGAAATGCAACTCTCATATAAACAATCCTTTGAGGTCGAGCCTCTAGTTAAGTTTTCCCATTCTACGGAGGGGCAGCGGGGGAAACAGGGTTATAGATATGGGGTGGAGCCCAGGTGGGCCTGACTGGACCACCCAGGCTCTGAAGACCACACTGCTTGGCTCCCCTCCCTGGGCCCTTCAGTGACCTCCTGACACAGCCCTGGTTCTCCTCGTGATCCCTGCCACACCCACCCAGCACATCCTGCCACTCGGTCCCCTCTGTGTCTGTTCACACACAGAGACCTCTGAAACCCACACTAACTTTAATGAGAACAAAACTTTTTAAAAAATATATCTCTGGCAAAGAACAACGCAGGGGGAAGGCTCCAGACACAGCCCAGTGTCTCCCTGTAGCCCATCCAGGCCCCTCAAACTGCATCTACTCGGACCAAACACCCCTTTCCAGAGACTTGGCCCACCAGCTATGCCTTCCTTTGGTGGGGATGACTTAGAGGTGCTGGCCTCCCCCAGATCCCATCCCCGAGGCCCTGCCACCTGTCCCACTTCCATCCATGACTTCGTGGGACAGATCTTTCCCTTGACTCCCTTTGTCCCCTGGTCTCACGCAGGCCCCTCTGGTTCCTGCTGGTTTTAATAAGTTTCTTTGACCCCCAGTGCCACCTCCTGGCAGCACCCCCAGCCTCGCCCTCCTTCTCATGTGGAGTCCTCTGACTTGACCCCCGTCTTGTCAGTCCCCACTCCAGAGAGCCCACAGTCCCAGCTCCCCGAGGCTCCACTCTTCTGGACCTGGCTGTACAGGGCAGTGTCTGAGCTGTGGCCTTTGCTGCCACTGCCAGTTGCAGCCCGAGCTTCAGAGAAGGCCGGGCCCTGGGGCTTGGGAGCTGGGAAGGGCTTTGTGTTCCGAGGGGGTGGCACAGCGTAGTCATCAGTGGCGGGATTGTAGGGGAGCTCATAGCCCTCCTCCTTCACCCGAGCCTGGCACCACCATGCATCCTTGGGCTCCTGAGGCAGATCGTAGAGGCCCCGGAGAGCAGCGGGGGCCAGGCCTTCAGGTTCATCGTAGATGGGGTCTTCTTTGGGATCTGTCAAGTTGGTCTTCAGCAGCTGCTGCTGCACATGCTCATACAAGTCCCAATAGAGCGGTTTCTTCAACTGTGCCCCCTCCCCTGCCCGAGCAGGAGTGCTGTCCAGGGGGTCTGAGTAGAGGGAATCTCGGGAAGGGCGTGGAGGAACGCGCAGGGAGTCTAAGGGTTCAGCGTACACAGCTGGAGGGTTGCCTGGCAGTTCCTGGGGGCCGGGGGGAGAAGTCAACGTCCCCTCCGCCACTTCTCCTTCATGGGAATCAGCTCTGAGAACATCCTGCCCCTGGACAGCCTTTCCCTGGGCCTTCTGCCGGTGGATAGCATTCTCTACTGCCTGAAAGATGTCATTGCCCTGTGCCGTCTGAAAGGTGAAGGTTCCAGGGCCGGAGGGGCAGCGGCGACCAGCCTCAAAAGAGAACATGACCTGAAGGGGGGTGGGGAGGGAATCAGGGAATCATTACCCAGAGCCCTCAGGGGAGGTGGGTCACAGGGCCCTAACTAGTTAGGGGACCCACAGAGAGGAGACCACCTGGGAAGGGAGGTGGAGTCAAGGGCTAGGCCAGAAAGGGTTATCCAGAGGGCAGAACTTCCCACATTCCTGTCCTGCCTCACCCGTCCCACAGCTGCCCTACCCAGGGAACCAGCCCTCCCTGACGGCAGCGCACCTTGTCGCGGCCATAGCGACGCAACAGAGTGTAGGGCCAGGAAAGGAGTGGCTCCAATATCTGACTCTGGGCCACCACGGCCAGGAGAGTCAGCTTCTCAGCCTCCACTCTCAGCACATAGGAGCCATGCAGGCCACAGCGCTCGGCAGCTTCAGTCCTCTGCGCAGTTACCCAGAACTGGGATCCTGGAAGGGATACAGTTAGACTAGCACCTGCAGGAGTGGCTTGCGGGGAAGGGGCAGGTTGTCCAAGCACACGTTTGAAAGCCGGCTCTCAGGAGCTTCCTCCTTGCCTTTGTAGGAACCACTCCCTTCCCAAGGACATTCTTTCTTTCCACCCCATCCCTGCTGGGGCTTCTTGGGCAACTACCTTCCCAGGCAGGGCTATACAGCGAGTTCTCCAGCATCTCCAGGGCAGAAAGCTTGGGTGGGTTCTCAGCAGGCGCCAGAGCCCAGCTGCCTTTCTGGGGTAGAGAGAGAGAGGCTGTAATTCCCTTCGACACCGTTCCCAGGCTCGGGGCCGCCCAGTTCCTCTGCAGCTGTAACTGCTCCCACCCCACATCGCCTCCTGGGCCCCGGGCAGCTCGCCCCAGCCCCTCACCAACACCCCGGCCCCCTCACCGGAAAGGCGTTTCGGCACAGCGTTTGCACCCAGGCGACGCTAGACGGCGCGTCCGCCGCCAGCAGGTGGGAGCGCTGTGCGGTGTCCAGGCGGAAGGCTGCGGCGCCAGGCTCAGGGGGGCTCTCCACGGCCACCGGGGCCACGCTCACACACTCTGCCAGACGGATCACCTTGCAGTCCAGGCGGCGCGAGCCCCCTCGGCCCCCTCCAGAGCTTGGCCCCTTGTGGTCAAAGAACTCGAGCCGCGCGACGCCGTGGGGGCTGGCCGGGTAGAGCACCGCCCAGGTCTTCCTCCATCTCTGGGGAGACAGAGAGCCGAGGGACGCTGGGCAGGGACCCGCCAAGTACCCGCGGCCCGGGCCCGACGGGGAAGGAAGGACGCGACCCGAGCCCAGACGGGGAAGGAAGGACCCGCGCAGGCCCATTTCAGGTCTGTGGCTTCCCGACGGCGGGCGAGGTTCCCTAAGGAGGATGCCGCTCTGTCTCCCCAGGACCAGAGGCGGCGTACCCGGAGGCCGGCAGACGCTTCTCCCGAGTGTGTGCAAAACATTTCAGCAGGACCGTCACAGGATCTCTGGCTCCCGGCGCCCCGCTCTATCCCGCTGCCCACCTTCTCCCTCCTGGGCTCAGTCGCCCACCCCTAACTCTGATGGGGGGGTTCGACAACCCCTGCCCAGACTACCTTGGTACCGAAACGCTGACTCTGCAAAAACAGCGGCCCTTCCATCACGGCCCCGTCCATGGCCCCCGGCGGTTCCTTCGGCGCTTCCTGGCCCCGCGGGCCCCAGGCGGGGCCGGGCGGAGGGCGGGGCGGGGCGGGGCGGGGCCCGCGGGAGGCGTTCCCGCTCCTCCCCGACCTCCTAGGACCGCGAAAGGGGAGGAAGGAGAGGAGCAAGAAGGAAGGGGAGGGGGTACCAGAGAAGCTGCACGGTGCACCACCTCCAGGCCCGTACCCCTATTCCTGGGTGGCTCTACCAAGTGGCTCTCTCAAGAGAAAACTCGTGGTTTCGATCAGAAACTTCTGGCACCTGGGCTTGGGGACTGTGCGACATCAGATGCTCAACTTGACTTCGGAATGAAGGCCGTGAAATCACCTCGAAAAATGCCAAAGGGCACACTGGGGCACCGGAGTAACCACGTGGGCCCTCGTGGCCAAAATTCCTCCGATGGGACCCATCTCCAGCTAGGTCGGAGATGTGCTGTTTACGACCGGCAGAGCTGGGGATGTGGGGAAGGGCTGGGGACTGGAAGACTTCCCGGAGCGGAGATCCCCGCACGACACTCAGCCCGCGACGGCCTGCGGCCCGGCGGCCCCTCATGTGCCCAGCTCTCCCGGCCGCAGCTGCCCAGCATCCAACCCCCGGGAAAAGAAAGCTTTATTAAACAGACTGGGAGGGGCGGGGAGGAGGGCGGGAGGGAGGTGGAGCAACAGCAGCGGCCAGCTCCAAGGAGGAGGGGGAGAGAAGAGGAGGGAACTGGCTTGCGAGGGATCAAGGGAGAAGGCGGAATGTGGGAGGGCCCAGGGGGACTTGGGAGGAACGAAAGGAAAGGGGGGGATCCAGTCTCCCCTGGCAGAGCACTTTTTTTGGAAGTCCTAGGACTGATCTCCAGGACCAGGACTCTTCTCCCAGCCGCTAGAGCCCCGCTCAGGCCAAGGTAGGGGGAGTCAGGCTGCCGGCAGAATGAAGGGGAGTTGCGGATGGAGAGGATGGTGGAAGGAGCAGGGGAAAGGCGTGATGTGGGATAGAATCAAAGGGAAGCCAACCTATTGAGGGCTCTATTTTTGTCAAAGAAGAGGAAGGCAGGAGGAGAGTGGAGAAAGGAAGCAGGTATTGGGGGGTGGGGTACAGGGTGTTCCAAATAGGGCAGCCGGGAGGGCCCTGAGGCTGGGGGCTCCTCTGTGAGGCCCCATCCCTGGGTCCCCAAGCCAAGATGTGCCCGAACAAAGCTGTCTTGTTGGGTTGTTTGTCTGAGTTGGGGGAAGCATGTTGGGGGTGGGGGGAGCTCCCTGTAGAGGGGCTGTTCTCCACTCCACACGGAAGGAAAGGCCTTGGCTGAGAAACTGATTGGTGCCCTCGCCTCCGGTTGCCCGGTGATGGCGGTGGCGGTGTTGGCCAGAGGCTTGGACAACCCCACCCCATCCCCCGCAACTTGAGGCCTGGCCCTCCTGGGCCTCTTGACCCTGCAGAGCATGTAGGGTGTGCAGCGAGTTCTCTGATGCATTCTGGTCTCTGCCTGCACAGCCTGGAATCTGCCCAGAACAGACTCTCTGCCTGGCTGCCATTCAGGGGATGGAGGGTCTCCTAAGCCCCTCCTTGCCTGCCTCTGTCTGACCGGCTGAGTGGGGTCATCTGGGTCCCTCCTGTCTCTGCAATTGGCACCTGTCAGTCCCCCTCCTCCTCACCTACTGCCTCCTTTTCTCAGCTGCTCTCTGGGTCCCAGGTGCTCTACTGAGCCCCTTCTGGCCGTCTTCAACAGGGTCTCTTTCCACTGTCGGTTTGGTCCCCTTTCATTCTGTTTCCCTTCTCACATCCTGTCTGTCTGGGTCTTCCTCTCAGTGTCTCTTGCTCAGTCTCTCTTTATTTTGACCCGTCTCTGATCTTGGTCTCTAATCTCTGTCTTCTTCTTTCTTTTCTTTTTTGTCCTTTTGCCTTTTGAGGGCCGCTCCCACAGCATATGGAGGTTCCCAGGCTGGGGGTCTAATCAGAGCTGTAGCCACCAGCCTACACCACAGCCACAGCAACACCAGATCTGAGCCGCATCTGCGACCTACACCACAGCTCACAGCAACGCTGGATCCTTAACCCACTGAGCGAAGCCAGGGATCAAACCCGCAACCGCATGGTTCCTAGTCGGATTCGTTAACCACTGTGCCATGACAGGAACTCCTCTAGTCTCTGTCTTGTGATCACTGTGTCTCCCAGGCCCCTGAGTCGGGGTATGGAGGTGATGATGGCCCAAAGAGGGAAGGACACTGTGAGACATAACAAGTAATGCTGAGAGTCTTATTCTTTACAAAAGGGAGGGAGAACCTCTTTCTCTGTCTCTATGTCTGTCTCTCACCTCTCCTATCTGGGTCTTCCAGTCGGTGCCTCTTTGACTCTGTGTCTGCTTTTATTTAGTGTGTGTTTCTTTCTCACTGTCTCTCTCACTCCCTGGGTCCCGCTCGTTCTCTGGTGCTGTCTCCCTGTCTCCCTGTCTCTGGTCTTAACCAGTGTCCCTTTTCCTCTTATGACCTCTCAGACCTAGCTCTGGCTCAGTTTCAGCTTCTCTCACATGCTCTTTCTCTGGGGTACCCAGGCCTTCCCTGCCATGCAACCAGTCAGTGTCTGGCAGTGGAGCCCACAGGGGCTGCTGCTGTGCCTGCTGTGCAACTTGTGCCTCGGATCTCCATCCCCATCCACGGCCCCTGAGACGAGGGCCGGGAGCCAGGACCTGCGGTTCCGGCTGGCCGGCTTCCCCAGAAAGCCCTTCGAGGGCCGCGTGGAGATACAGCGAGCAGGCGAATGGGGCACCATCTGCGATGACGACTTCACGCTGCAGGCTGCCCATGTCTTATGCCGGGAGCTGGGCTTCACAGAGGCCACAGGCTGGACCCACAGTGCCAAATATGGCCCCGGAACAGGTGAGCAGTGCTCAGACACAGCCCAGGTATTGCCTAAGTATAGGGAGAGAGCACACCAGGATGGCACAGTCACAGGGATACGGACCACCAAGAATAGCCAGTGTCAAGTAATAAACTCGTCATGGGACAAACCAACCAACAGCCACTTCTCAGAGCTGTGTGAACTTAGGCTGGTCAGTGCCTTCTCTGAGGCTCAGATGCCCCATGTTTAAAATGACTGGATGGGCGTTCCTGTCATGGCTCGGTGGAAACAAATCTGACTAGCATCCATAAGGACACAAGTTCAATCCCTGGCCTCATTCAATGGGTTAAGTATCCAGAGTTGCCATGAGCTGTGGTGTAGGCCAGTGGCTCAGATCTGGCATTGCTGTGGCTGTGGTATAGGCCAGTGGCTACAGCTCCGGTTACCCTAGCCTGGGAACCTCCATATGCCGCAGGTGAGGCCTTAAAAATAAATAAATAAATAAAATGACTGATCTCTAAGTTCCTTTCTCCCAAAAAAAAAAAATATATATATATATATATGATTCTATAAAGCTACATACAAGGACAGCCCTGACACAGATGAGCCCTGTCTGATTAAAGTACTGCTGGTTTCATGGGAAGCTGAAAGTAGATAAATGATGTCTGAATGTCCCAAAGCCAGAAAGAATCACAGATACTACAGCCAACAAAAATCAGATTACAGGCCAGAGCTGAAACCAACAAGCTAGAACTTACCAAAGGCAAGTGTAAACTCTAGGACAAGTAGGAATGTGGGTGGTAGGGGCTTAGGAGCAATTCCCGCTGAGACCTGGGGGTGCTTGCACTGCGTGAGCTCATAGTGGGACAGATAGGCAGAAGCTGGTGTGGTCTGCAGCTGACCCCCCAATTCCCACTGGCCAGACCACTTCTGGAATAAAATGTCACTTTACATGCCACATTTAAAAAGAGACAGCAGAAAGTGAAAATACTTTCAAAGGAGAGCTGCCCAGATGTGAAAAATTGGAAATCAGGTTTCAAGGAGGAATATCTGGGATGAAAAGACAAGGCTTGAGTAACAATTATGTGATAGTTGTCTTCAAATGTGAGAAAGTCCTTTGGCGGAAGGATTTTTCTAGATAGCATCAGAGGACTGAATCAGACCTGGTGGGGAAAAGTCATAGAGTCATAAGGACTTCATGATGGTTCCAGCAGCCTGGTGGGGCAGAAGGTAGATATTCCAGCAGAAGCTGGGTGAGTCCTGTCAGGATATGCATGAGGGGTCCCTGCACATTGGCTGGAACCAACCTTTGAGACGATACCCCATTCTGAGAGGAAGTCAGTGATACTCATGTCCATTTGGTCCAGGCAGAGAAGACAGGGCAACATGGCAGCACAGGCAGGGTGGGCACGTGGGAAAAGGTAAGGCTGAGGTGAAAGGATCTTAGATTTCCAAGTCTCACAAATGGCTCAAATCCCTAAGACCTGAGTATTGGCTGCGTGGCCTTAGGCAAGTTACTTAACTTCTCTGAACCCCGATTTCTTTAGACAAAATGGTGGTAACTCTGTTCTAAGAATGATCACTTATGTACATACCTTGGCAGAGTGCCTCATACACAATACATGCTGGATTAGTTGTAGCTATCATTGAATGGGAAAGGATTGATCAGAACTTCAGTGTTGACTCTTAGTTTTTCATTCACCCTACCAAATTCTTTTTTTTTTTTTTCACCTTTTGTCTTTTTAGGGCCGCATCCGCGGCATATGGAGGTTCCCAGGCTAGGAGTCTAATCAGAGCTGTAGCCACCAGCCTACACCACAGCCACAGCAATGCCAGATCTGAGGCACGTCTGCAACCTACACCACAGCTCACAGCAACACTGGATCCTTAACCCACTGAGCAAGGCCAGGGATCAAACCTGCAACCTCATACTTCCTAGTCGAATTCGATTCCACTGCGCCACAACGGGAACTCCCCCCAAATTCTTGAGTATCCCCAGATCACTACCAACCCTCCATCAATCTGACACTCCCTTTCCTATTCCTTTCCAGGGTCCCCTCTCCATTCCCCATTCATTGTCTTACCAGGAAAAATGGGATAACACTGGCCAGGTGTGAGGCTTCCATGCTTACTCTCACCCACATTCCCATCACTCCCCCCAAACTTCCCCCAACCTCTCTTTCCTCTTATCTCTGCCACTCCACAGGCCGTATCTGGCTGGACAACCTGAACTGCAGAGGGACTGAGCAGAGTGTGACTGAATGTGCCTCCCGGGGCTGGGGGAACAGTGACTGTACCCACGATGAGGATGCTGGGGTCATCTGCAAGGACGAGCGCCTCCCTGGCTTCTCAGATTCCAATGTCATCGAGGTCTGTAGGTCAGATGCACATACCACCCAAGATGGCAGACAGAGAGGGCTGTGGGGTGGTTATATGTGGTTAGAGGAGAAACGAGAAGATAGGGGATCCCACATGCCCAATGGGATCATTTGGGTTGATGGGAGGCTTGGGCGGTGTGTGTGCAAAAAAAATGATAGAGTTTGAGACACTGTAGAGTCCAGGTTTGGCATTAGCATTCAAGTTACTAAGCCTGGCATGAGCCATCCCAACTTCATCCCTGGTCCCCAGGGCATCGTGTGCTCTCCCTCACCTCAGAGGTTCCTGCTCTCCTGGGACAGCTCCCTTCCTAGTTTGTCCTCCTCCTTCCACGCCATTTCCCCTATGAAGTGCTCTCTCAGGCTGCAGGCAGTGAGGTGCTCCTTCCTCAGCTTCTCCAGGACCCTTCATCACTTCTCAGAGGACAGCATGTCCTTCCACTCACACGGCTGCAGGAGAGTCAGCACACCCGAACACCCCAGTCGCTACCTCCTGGAGAGCAGGCCTGCCTCTCAGCCCATTGGGGATACAGCCAGCTCGCTCAGTCGGGGTTCCATAAGGATGGCGGGACATATGAAAGGCGCCCCTGGGATTCCTTCCTCTGCTTGTGATCCCATCTGCAGGTAGACCATCACCTGCAAGTGGAGGAGGTGCGCCTTCGACCAGCCGTCGTCGGGCGGGGCCGGCGGCCCCTGCCCGTGACCGAGGGACTGGTCGAAGTCAGGCTTCCGGAAGGCTGGTCGCAAGTGTGTGACAAAGGCTGGAGCGCCCACAACAGCCACGTGGTCTGCGGGATGCTGGGCTTCCCCAGCGAAAAGAGGGTCAACGTGGCTTTCTACAGGTGAAGGGGCGCGGGCGCTAGTGCAGCGGAGTGGAGTTGAGGGGTGCTTATATTTTAAAAAATGTTGGGAGACTTCCGAGAAGGTTCGGGGCCCTGGGGGAGCCGGGGGCTCCGGAACGGTGGCAAATATCTAGGCCTCTGCGAAACCGGGGAGCCGAGAAGTCTTGCGGGGCCGCGAGGCTCCAGCTGTCCAGTGGCCGGAGCCGGGGCGGGGCGAGCGTCTGGCCTGGACGCCATCGGTCGGCAGGCGGCGTGTCCACGCCCCAGGCGAGTCCCTGGCCTCGTGAGGCCACTCCCAGTGGCCCGCCGGCCAGCGGGCAGCTGAGGTTACCGTCACCGCGCCAGGGCGGCCCGGGGGCCGGGGGTCCGAGGTGGGGTGGGGTGCGGCCGCACCCGGGCACGGCCAGCGCGGGGCGGGGCGCCGGGCGTCCGACGGTGACGCGCCCTGGGCGCCGGTGGGCTGCGTGTCCAGGCCAGAGCGCCAATCCCTGAAGGCCGGGGGTGGGGGGGCGGCCGGGAGAGGCCCGCCCCACCCTGGGTCCAAGCGGCCCGCGAGGCGCGTCAGGGAGCGCCGGAGCCCTGGGGACTCCTAGGAGTTTTCTGGCATGTCCTCCGGCCCAGACGCGGGCCCCCTCCATCTGCCCTGGAGCCCTGGTGTAACGCTCCGTCTCTCTTCCCGAGGTGCGAATCCTACTGGTGAATGAATGGCTCTGTGCTTACAGCGTCTGGCTTCCCTGGAGCATCTCCTCTGGCCATTTTCCTTTCCGTTAATTCAGATGATTGGGCTTGTTTTTGTTTTTTGTTTTTTGGTTTTTTTTTTTTTCAGCTCTTCCTTAGATCAGTGTTGCAGGCAGACCTCTTAACGTCTAGGTGACTTTCCATTGGGCATTCTACTTCGGATGTGGTCTGATCAGGGCAGGGTATAGCAGAAATGCTTATCTTTAATTTAAGCACTTCCAGATTTCTCATTGCCCTTCTGTGAAGGCAGCCTCCCACTGCTCGTATTGACCTTGTAATCACCTAAATTCATCCTTGACACGGACAGAGCAACCTGTTTGAACCTAAATCTATTGAGTTTACCCATTAAATTAGTTTGATACATCATTAAAAAGCCATGATGATCCCATGAGATTATCTCGCATGTTTTTTCAACCACTTTTAACTGAAATATAGTTAATTTACAACATGGTATTAGCTTCAGCTGTACAACCAAGTGATCACATGTATTTATTTATATATATGTAATTTTCAGATTCTTCTCCTTTATAGGTTATTGCAAGATATTAAACAGTTCCCTGTGCTGTACAGTAGGTCCTTGTTGTTTATCTCTTTTACATGCAGTAGTAGTGTGTAAATGTTAATCCCAAACTCCTAATTTATCTCCTCCCCTTGGTAATGGTAAGTTTTCTATGTCTGTGAGTCTGTTTCTGTTTTGTGAATAAGTTCATTTATATCTTTTTTTTTTTAGATTCCACACGTAAGTGATATCATATGATCTTTGTCTTTCTCTGCCTGATGTACTTCACTTAGTATGGAGATTATCTTGAATCTTGACATTAGTTTCCACTTGTCATCCCTCCCAGCCTCCTCTGTTCAATAGATAGCCATGCCTTCTGACTTCATCAAAGTGACTGTTAAAATTGTTGAAATATTTAAAACCAGTCTAACTCTGCTTATGAATCCTCCAGATTTACATCAAACCTTTAATCATTAGTTGTGAAATGTTTTTTCAACCAGTTGGGAACCAACTGAACACTGCAATGAGGTAGCCCTCTTTCACCATCTTATCTATAATGAAATAGGGGAAATTTTGTTAGTCTTTGCTAAAATCCAGATGTACAATGTTCACAGCCACTACGCAGCCTTCCAATTTAGTAATCCTATCAAGAAAGGAAATCATGATGGTTTAACGGAGTGAATTTTTACCGAAATCCTTTTTAAGATTTCTAAGGATCACCTTTTTTTTTTTCCTCAATGCTCACAAACTTTCTATTTAATAACTTACTCTGAAATATTATCTCTAGATTGAGGAATCCTTTTCCTTCTTTGTAAAAGTCTGTACATTATCCAAATTCCAGTCTTTTCCATACTTGCTCACATTTTCCTCGTCTTGGCTCTGAGATGCATCTGAAAGTTCTTTCAGCCCCAAAGAATATGCTTTATCTGGTATAGAGACTCATATGCCTTAAAACATCTATGTGCTGTGCTTCTTTGTTATTACCTTCCTTGAGGCTATATTCCTTTTCCTGTGCTTGTTCATTCTCTTTCCTAATCCAAACACCAGGTTCTGAAGGGTTAATACGATTTAAATAGCCGGCAGGTCTAAAAACAAGAGGACTGAGAAACAAATGCTAAATTTAGCAACATGGAAGTCACTGCTGACCTGGACGGGGATGAGAATGAATAGGATATTTTGAAAGACAGTGGACTAGAGTCAAAGGCTTATACTGAGAAATAGTAGAAGGAAGCTCTGAATGGCTAAAACAAGGCTAGAAAATGGAACACTTGTAATGCCAAATTGGAGAGTTTTACCTTTATCTTACTGAAAATTAAAAATAAAAGTACTTGTATGGGACAGTGATCACATAAGGCCAGTGTTTTTAAAAGTTTGCTGATAGTCGTGAATTGGAAGAGAAGGTTCTAGATGCAGTAAGGCTAGTTAGGAGTTATAAAAATGAAGCTGATTAGGAGGTGACAACAAGGAGAGAGGGGAACGAATAGATATAGGATGACTATAGAAGATAGAAAATAAGAGAAAAAATAACTAAAGGATTCTGAAGCTGCTCAAGAGAAGGATGGTGCCATCAAGGCCTCTCTGGGCTTCATGTTAATATGAACTAGCTTTTTTTTTTTTTTTTGTCTTTTGTCTTTTTGTTGTTGTTGTTGTTGCTATTTCTTGGGCCACTCCCGCGGCATATGGAGGTTCCCAGGCTAGGGGTCGAATCGGAGCTGCAGCCACCGGCCTACGCCAGAGCCACAGCAACGCGGGATCCGAGCCGCGTCTGCAACCTACACCACAGCTCACGACAACGCCGGATCGTTAACCCACTGAACAAGGGCAGGGACCGAACCCGCAACCTCATGGTTCCTAGTCGGATTCGTTAACCACTGCGCCACGACGGGAACTCCTGAACTAGCTTTAGACATGGGCCATCCCTGGAATTTTGAGGCCCAGGAATTGTCCCTAAGTATGCACAGCCTCAAGTACTTTTCAGAAATCCAGAATATTTGTGTATGGAGTTCCCATTGTGGTGCAGTGGTTTAAGAATCCGACTAGGAACCATGATGTTGCAGGTTCGATCCCTGGCCTTGCTCAGTGGGTTAAGGATTTGGCGTTGCCATGAGCTGTGGTGTAGGTTCAGACACAGCTCGGATCCCGCTTTGCTGTGGCTCTGGCGTAGGCCAGTGGCTACAGCTCCGATTGGACCCCTAGCCTGGGAACCTCCATATGCCACAGGATCGGCCCTAGAAAAGGCAAAAAGCAAAAAAAAAAAAAAGGAATATTTGTGTACATATTGGAATCTCTTACTGAGTCTAGGATATGAAGGCTGAAAAGGAGGTATACCAAGTACAAAGGTCATTCTTAGTGGGGAGAGTGATTACAGGAGTCCCGGGAGAGTTTGTTTTGAGGATATGATATAGATACCCTCTTACAGGTCAGACAGACAGAGGGAGACTCCTCATAGGTAACAGAATTATAAAGGATCAGCAAGAAGCTCTAAACAACTCTGCTTTCCTTAGAGAAAGAAGATCCATCGGCTAGCTTGTAGAGAAAATCAGTAAGATTTAGGGAATAAGAAAATCAGAACATGATGTCTGTGTCATTTTTAAATTTGGTTTGGTAGTTCTGCCCCAGCACATGTGAAAGTTGCAGAATTTTAGGAGAGGAAAAGAATGTATAGAAAATTGAACCATTTGCTTTACTGCCCTTTGCAGGCAAAGAAGTTAAGGTTCTAAGAGCTTAAGTGCTCTTTAAGAAGTCAGTCTTTGGACTCCTCTTGTGGTGCAGTGGGTTAAGGATCCAGCATTGTCATGGCATTGGCTTGGGTCGCTGCTGTGGCACGGGTTCAATCTCTGGCCCGGGAATTTCCACATGCTGCAGGCAAGGCAAAAAAAAGAATAAAGTCACTCCTCTAGTTCATATCAGTTTAGCAGATATTTTTTGAACTTCTACTATTTGCCAAGCACTGTGCAAAGTGCTGAGAATACAGAGGTGATGAGAGCTAATCAAACAACAGGAGGGAGAGAAAGAAAGAGAATAGCAGTGTCAAATGCTACTAAGAGTCAGTGAGACTAAAAAAAAGTCTTCTGGATTTATTATCACAGAATGACAGGTGGGGAAATCCAGAAAGGAGTGGGCTGAGGAATGAGTGGAAAAAGAGGATATAAAGATGATAAGTGTTGACAACCATTGAAAAGTTTTTCTATGAAGAAGAAGAAAGATATGGGGTGGAGGGGGGCGTGTGAGAAAGAGGGAGAGGTATTTGAACATATGTAAAAGGATTCAACTGAGGGAGTTGCCGTTGTGGCTCAATAGGTTAAGAACCCAACTAGTATCCATGAGCATGTGGGTTCGATCCCTGGCCTTGCTTGGTGGGTTAAGGATCCAGTGTTGCCGCAAGCCTTTGGCATAGGTCACAGATGTGACTCCAATTGGATCCCTAGCCTGGGAATTTCCATATGGCATACGGGCGGCCCTAAAAAAATTAAACATTAAAAATAAAAAAAATAAATAAAAGGATTCAATTGAGAAGGAGACAAAGGGTCATAGGGGAAGGAATTCAGAAACATTTGGGGGCAGTGGCCTTAGAGAAAAGAGACAGTTGGTATGAGAGGAGGATGTGCAGATGTGGGGAGGTTTTTATGTTTGATGGTTGAAGGAACAAATGCTAGGGAAAACAAGCACATTTGTGAATGAAGAAATGTAAATCAAGACAAATATCGGAGTTCCTGTCGTGGCTCAGTGGTTAACGAATCCGACTAGGAACCATGAGGTTGCAGGTTCGATCCCCGCCCTTGCTCAGTGGGTTAAGGATCCGGCGTTGCCGTGAGCTGTGGTGTAGGTTGCAGACGCGGCTCGGATCCCACGTTGCTGTGGCTCTGGCGTAGGCCGGCGGCTACAGCTCCGATCAGACCCCTAGCCTGGGAACCTCCATATGCCCCAGGAGCAGCCCTACAAATAGCAAAAAAAAAAAAAAAAAGGCAAATATCAGTACTGGCCCTAAATAAGTACCAGGTCCTTAACATAACCTGTATTACGCCTTATAATATATGTTGTAATATAGACCATATAATATATAAAGATCTTGTATAGTCCTTACCTAACTTAGAAGTACTTCTAAATTTCTCAGTACTACTGCATTTTCTGAGTGAATACTCTGGAGATCAAGATGATCTCTCTGGGTTACTAGTAAAAGAAAGTGCCAAGTATATTTCCTTTTAGACATGTTTAAGAAAAATACATCTGGAGAAAAGTTTCACACTAGGCTTCTATGACGAAAGGTTGTAAACTCTTCGTAGTGCCTCAGGAAAGGGACCGGAGTGTTACTGCAGACTTTTTACTAGGAATGTTAGACATGTTGAAAGTTTTGGCAAAAAAGACCAACCAAGTACATCCTCAGGAAGAAGCCAGGGCAGGAAATACCAGCATCTGGGACCTGTTTAAAAATATATGTATTAAAATCCTAGCATCTGCACAGAGTGTACTACGTCCTAATATGACCCCTCACGAGAACCAGCAGAGCAGGAATATGTTCAAAGAAAAGATAACTAAGAGGATAACCGAGAATTCCATAAATTTATAAGGACACACAGAGAAGACCTGCATTCATCTATATGTAGGTGGACAGGACAAAGGGCAAAAATCAAAGAGAGAAGAAGAAGAGAAACAGACCTAGTTTCCATACATGAGACTTAAGACAACCTCTTGAAAAGTAAAACAAGCCGGGTATTTAAGCCAATTAAAAAGAAATAAGACGTGTTCCAGTTGTGGCTCAGTGGGTTAAGAACCCAACTAGTATCCATGAGGATGTGGGTTCGATCCCTGGCCTTGCTCAGTGGTTTAAGGATCCGGTGTTGCCATGAGCTGTGGCATAGGTCACAGATGAGCCTCAGATATGGCATTGCTGTGGCTGTGGTGCAGGCCAGCAGCCACAGCTCCAGCTCAAGAATTTCCATATGCCGAGGGTGCGGCCCTAAAAATGACCCAAGAAAAGGCAAGAAGATTTTTAGAACTTACTTCCCTGGATGTTTGGGAGATGAACTCAGTTTGTGAATGACTAAAGCATCTGGGATTGAACTTAGACAGGAAGGGTGTTGTCATCCTAAGCAGCCTGGCCTCATGCTCCCCAGCCAGACCAAGTGAACGTCCCTTGCTCTCCAGCCTTGGTCCTTGGTCCTGGCTCCTTGGCCTCAGTCCTGGACATACCAGAAGCCAGAGATCATCCAAGAAAAGAAGACACACAGCCTCCCTAGGCATGATCAGGTCACCTCTCTCTCCTCGCTTGGTCCAGCAATCCTAACGACAGTCCTAACACCCATCCCCCTAGCTCTCCCCTCAGGTTTAGATCAACCTGAACTTCACCCCAAGTCCTTATTCCTCATCTGCCCTAGCCGAATTTGTATGGTATAGAGTCTTAATCAGCCCTGAGTCCATGACCTTCACTGCTGCTTACCCACCTGGCCATGTGCTTATGAGGCCAGACAGCCGTAAAAGGTAGAACCCTGGTGGTTTCTGATGTTACACTATCCTCCCCCCACAAATCCCTCTGTCTGCTGGAAAAGGAATCTTGCCCCTGGTCCCAGTTACACCAGATTTTCCCACGTGGTTCTAGACTGATCCTGACTCTGCTGTTGTCTTATCCTCACAGAAAGTTGAGGAAGCGAGCGGCCAAAGCCTCGGCCCGACGCTCCAAGCCCCTTGGAAGGTAATGGGGCAAGAGCCCCGGGACCTCCTGCTCATTCCTGTGGCCCCAGGAGGTGGATGGATGGAAGGCAGCCTATCCATGTCCATCCCAGAACCCAAGCTGATGAACTAGGGATATGCCTGGAAAATGGCTATTGCAGGGGGGGAGGGGTGGGCAGGGAAGGCAGGCATGGGGATGGGTCAGCTTTGATCTCAGGAAGCACAAGGAGGAAATAATGTAGGAATGGCTGAGGAGACGCCTCTGCATCTTATACTTGCCCCAAATTGCTTCCACTGCAGCCTCAGCCATCTGCATGCTTCCTCCTCTCCCCGCACCCCTAACCTCCCTTTATTCACCCACATTCCCGTTCTCTCCTCCCTTTACCATTCCTCTCACCCCCTCTGCCTTCACCACCTGCATTGGCATAACTAGATTTCCCATCACTGTGGCTGAATCCAGAGAGCAGCATGCATTCCTACAACACAGCACGCAGTGTATGTGGGGAATCTGACTGCCTTCACTCTGCCCCTTCCCTTGCTCTGCATGAAGGGTCCTGCCTAGAACCGAGAAAAAAAAAAAATAACTTTTACCTTTACCAGGCAATGGACCTGATCGCTCTCTCCACTAACTTCTGTCTCATTTTTTCAGACCAATCACAAAACTTAAAGCCCAACCCAAACCCCGAGTGGGCAGGGGGCCAATCCAGAGGTAAATAAAGTCCAGGCTGGGTGGAGAGGAGAGGGAGTGCCGAGTGATGAGTCGGGGGGTGTTGGGCTGTGGTCAGGAAGGGGTCTGAGAGACGCCTCCACCAGGAGCGCAGCAACTGCTACAAGCCACCTTCCAGATGCTTCACGGAAATATAAAGCAAGATGGGCCCTTATACTATTCTCAGAGGAATGAGGCTTCATCACACGATTTTTGATAATCTCGCTAGACAGTTACTACTGACTACCCTGGCCTCACATGCTTATATATCTTCCCCCAGCGGATTTTAGTAGGTACTCTGGAACCTTTGTCCTTCAGATGCCAGGCTTGCCTCTTCCCCAAGCAGTTAAGTTGGCCTAAGGAATCAGGCTGTCACTTTATCTTTATTTGATCAGTTTTTTAAAAGTAAGTGCTCCAGGCTTGGAGGTGAGATCCCCTCTGGAACTTTCAGGGATGGAGTCAGATGACAGTCCTGCCTCCCTGGCCCAGTCTATGCAATTAGGCTTCCAGCTACCCTGAGTTTTCTCCTGGGTTCCTTCAGCACCCTGGGGAGTAGAAAGGGATTACATCTCACTTGGCCTCCAAAGGCAGTTTGGGCATGAAAAGGCTCCCTGATAGCCTTTCCAGCAGTGGCCAAGGTAGAGCGAATTCAGCCTGTTCCGTCGTCTCCTCATCTCTTCAGAGCATCCTGGCATCACCCCGTGTCACCCTGGTTCCCCTCCTTCCCCAGCTCCTCCCCCGGATGCCCTCTGAATGGCTTGGAATTTGGGGGTACCCTTGCAGTGCCCTTCTAGCTTAGGGTCATCTTGCCCAGCATGGCCACCCTCTGGCCTTCCCCGACCCCCACATTAAAGGGCACACTGTCATTTTCACCTTATCAGTTCTGGAGAAAGGGGAGGAGGGGATTTTCCTGTGATGGCCTCTTTGCCTTTTCTTTTCAGCAAGACAGGACTTGGGGAGAAAACCTGGTTTCTTTGATCTTCAGAATCCACTTATCTTGAGCTTCCAAAGGTATTCTGCAGCGTCTCCAGGTCTCCTTTATCTGATTTGTTTCTAACTTTTCCATCTCTGTGTGTCTTCCCAGCCAGTGCTTCAAATCGTCATATTCCTTCCTCTGACATCAAGGAATGGAGCACTTTTTGGCAATAATTCACTGCCAAACCAGTCTCACAGGCTCACTCCACCAACACCAGATCTCGTCTGGTTCCTTTCCCCTCTGGGGTCAAACAAGCTGTTCTGGAAAGAAAGTTTTTCATCACACCCCTCACTGCAACATTGCGTCCCATTGGACAGCTTTGCCCTTCTCTTCTTCATCGTCATTCTCTTCTCCGGTCAGGTGGGCCCTCTAACGTTTGTCTGTCTTTCACCTGCACATCTTCATTTCTACGTATGCCAGTGCCAGTCTGTTCTACGTCCACCATCTAGTCTGTTCTTCCCATAACTGCCCATCATCCGCTGGCCTGGAAGCCCCTCTGGCCTCGAAGAAGCTGTGTAGACCCAAGACTGACTCACTCTTCTGTATCCTGACTCATTCAGTTTTTTCAGTCACAGTGATAGAAGGATCTGCTCCCTCTGGCCGTTCGGGCTTCCTGTTTGTGGCAGCCCCTCACTCCTGTCCATCTCTTCCAGCTGAGCAGCCCTGGCTTCCTGTTCTCTTTGCACAGCCGCCTCAGCCTCCGTCTCCATTCGGGCCAGCACCCTGAAACCATACGGAACAGGGCTGCTGTCAGGCCAGTGGAGACCAGCCTTCCTTCCCATAGCGTTCTTCTGCTACAGGTCCCCAACTATTCCCTCATCGGTGTGTGGGGGGGTCATCTTTTAGCCTGGACACTCACCATTACTTTTGTCTCTTTGTCGCTGTCTTTTTTTTTTTTTTTTGTCTTTTTGCCTTTTCTAGGGCTGCTCCTGAGGCATATGGAGGTTCCCAGGCTAGGGGTCTAACCAGAGCTGTAGCCGCCAGCCTACGCCAGAGCCACAACAACGCGGGATCCGAGCCACATCTGCGACCTACACCACCACTCACGGCAACGCCTGATCCTTAATCCACTGAGCAAGGTCAGGGATCGAACCCGCAGCCTCATGGTTCCTAGTCGGATTCATTAACCACTGAGCCATGACGAAAACTCCTGTCTCTGTCTTTTTTGCAGAGAAGAGAAGAAGGGCTGAAGTGGTCGTGGAAGGTGGTGGGGACGGTGGCGGCATGGAGCGGGAGGAGGGTTGTGGGCAGAGAGGCAGGAGCGTGTTTTACCCTACTGCACCCACTCCTGTCCCCCTAGGCTGCTGGCCCAGCGGCAGCAACACTCCTTTGGTCTGCATGGGGTGGCGTGCGTGGGCACGGAGGCCCACCTCTCCCTCTGCTCCCTGGAGTTCTATCGTGCCAATGACACCACCAGGTGCCCTGGGGGGGCCCCTGCGGTGGTGAGCTGTGTGCCAAGCCCTCTCTACGCAGCGTCCAGTGGCCAGAAGAAGCAACAGTCGAAGCCTCAGGGGGAGGTGTGTGAGACAGCGCCTATGACCTTCCCCACCCCAGGTGGAGACCCCCCTAGCCTGACCGCCCCAACTCAGCACAGCCCTGACCTTTGAAGACAGAGAGGAACCTTCCAGGGGGTGGGCCACAGACCCAAGACACCCCCCCCCCCGCTCCCTCCCACCAGAATCTCTCATCTCCCAGGTCTGCTCAGCCCTGTCTGTGCTGATGCTCCCACTCACTGCTCTTGGGCACCCCTCTCTCCTCTACAGGCCCGAGTGCGTCTAAAGGGCGGCGCCCACCCAGGAGAGGGCCGGGTAGAAGTCCTAAAGGCTGGCACGTGGGGCACAGTCTGTGACCGCAAGTGGGACCTGCAGGCGGCCAGCGTGGTGTGTCGGGAGCTGGGCTTCGGGAGTGCGCGCGAGGCTCTGACTGGCGCCCGCATGGGGCAGGGTGAGGAGGGTACCGGTGGAGGAGGGGCGGAGAAGATAAACATGCCTCCCCTCTTGGGGGGGGTCGGTGGACAGTCCCTGTGAAGGAGACTGCTGGGCAGACAATGAAGTTCCAGTTACAACTTTGCAATCCTCGACCTCTGACCTTAGGCATGGGTGCCATTCACTTGAGTGAAGTTCGATGCTCTGGACAGGAACCCTCCCTCTGGAAGTGCCCCCACAAGAACATCACAGCCGAGGACTGTTCCCATAGCCAGGATGCTGGAGTCCGATGCAATCTGCCCTACACTGGGGTAGAGGCCAAGGTCAGTCATCCTTTCCACCTTGGTTCAGGTGTCTCACATCCTGCCCCGTCCTGGTCATGTCTGCAGTCTGATGGCCCTCCTGCCCATGGCCCCAGGGCCCTACCATCCTGCAGCTCCCACCTGATGCCACTGCTTGCTAGCCCTTTAAGAGCCTCCTCGTCACTGTTCAGCCACAGGCCTGCTACACACTCCACTGCTTCACCCCCAAAGCTTCCAGCACTTCCATTGTCACTACAGATCCGACTGAGCGGGGGCCGCAGCCGACATGAAGGGCGAGTCGAGGTGCAAATAGGGGGACCTGGATCCCTTCGCTGGGGCCTCATCTGTGGGGATGACTGGGGGACACTGGAAGCCATGGTGGTCTGCAGGCAACTCGGACTGGGCTACGCCAACCACGGCTTGCAGGTGAGTGGGAAGGAGGAGAGGGGAACCCAGGGCCATGTTTGGAACCAAGGACTATGGAAACTTGGCCCAGGAGGCTGGATGGTGGGGCCTCACAGCAGCACCTCTGTATGTCCCCAGGAGACTTGGTATTGGGACTCGGGGAATGTGACAGAGGTGGTGATGAGCGGAGTGCGCTGCACGGGGACTGAGCTGTCTCTGGACCAGTGTGCTCATCATGGCACCCATGTCGCCTGCAAGAGGACAGGAACCCGATTCACTGCTGGAGTCATCTGTTCTGAGAGTGAGTGAAGGGTAGGGTGACACAAGCCAGACCCTTTGTTGGGAGAGAAGGCTGTAACCTGGAGGGGTCCGCCTTCCCTGTGGAAAACTAGTCTCACACAACTCTGGGGGGGGCTGCGGGCTGGAAGCACTGGCATCTGTGGCCTCCTCTCAGCAGTGACGTCTTACTCTCCTTCCTGGTGCAGCCGCATCAGACCTGCTGCTGCACTCAGCGCTGGTGCAGGAGACCGCTTACATCGAGGACCGGCCCCTGCACATGCTGTACTGTGCTGCTGAGGAGAACTGCCTGGCCAGCTCCGCCCGCTCCGCCAACTGGCCTTACGGCCACCGGCGTCTGCTCCGATTCTCCTCCCAGATCCACAACCTGGGACGTGCTGACTTCCGGCCCAAGGCTGGACGCCACTCCTGGGTGTGGCATGAGTGCCATGGGTGAGTGTCAGGTAGAAGGGCCAAGGCCAAGGGGGTGGGGCAAGCTGGCTGGGGGGCAGGGAAGGACACAGGGGTTCCCTTGTCCCCACAGGCATTATCACAGTATGGACATCTTCACTCACTACGATATCCTGACCCCCAACGGCACCAAGGTGGCTGAGGGCCACAAAGCTAGTTTCTGTCTAGAAGATACTGAGTGTCAGGAGGGTGAGTTGGGGACTAGAGTAGACTGCAGTAGCCACCCCCCAGTCTTGCCTCACACTGACGTAGGCCCATGTCTTCAGATGTCTCGAAGAGGTATGAATGCGCCAACTTTGGCGAGCAAGGCATCACTGTGGGTTGCTGGGATCTCTACCGGCATGACATTGACTGTCAATGGATCGACATCACAGATGTGAAACCAGGAAACTACATTCTGCAGGTGCCTGGGGTCTGAGATTTCCAGCTGTCAAGTGGGAGGTGTGTTTATTCAAGACACTTGGGGACTTAAGAACTGGTTAAATTGCCTTTCTCCCACTCACAGGTGGTCATCAACCCCAATTTTGAAGTAGCAGAGAGTGACTTCACCAACAATGCAATGAAATGTAACTGCAAATATGACGGCCATCGCATCTGGGTGCACAACTGCCACATTGGTACTTGGTGGGAAGAGAAGCCAGAAAGACAGGGGCATGGGAGGGAAAGGCCTTCATTTTCTTCTCCCTCAACTGTTTCTGTGCCTTCCCACCCACTTCAGGATCTCTTGGTCCCTCCCCTTCCACCCACCATTCCCCACAGTGGGTCTGTCTTCCTGCCCAAACCCCCTCTTCACCTTGCAGGTGATGCCTTTAGTGAAGAGGCCAACAGGAAGTTTGAACGCTATCCTGGCCAGACCAGCAACCAGATCATCTAAGGTGCCACCATCCTCTGCAAACCACCACTGGCCCCTAATGCCATTAGGGGTCTGAGGCTGCCATTACCTCAGGAGCTTACCAAGGAATCCTTGATGTCAGCAGGCCCACAGCACTCAACCAGTGCGCGCTATGGATGTGGAACTGTCAAGAGGCAGAAGTTACTGCCCTCTTCCCTAGGCCAGCTGTCAGACCTGTGGCTAGGCATGGGGAATCTTCGCTCAGGCCCAGCACCAAGCCGAGCACGCCACAAAGAAGCACACATGATTAACTGACCGAACAACAGGCGGCAGCGGCTTGTTTTCTTAAAAAAGGAGGTCAGAATGGTCTACACCAGTATCTCCCCTCAGTTCAGGAGATACAGCTTTACCTCTAGCCTCTTTTGTGGGGGGACAGAGCAGTGCGCCACCCCACGCCCCCATTTTTTAGTATAACATGTTGCTAGGTATAATTTTATTTTATATAAAAAGTGTTTTTGTGATTCCTCAGAGCCCAGGGATTGGTGCTGGTGGTTGGAGGGACCTGCCCCCAACTAGTTCATTTAATCCTCTGTCCAGGTGCCCTCAGAGCCCAAGCCAGGAAAACAAGGTGGAAATCAGAGCAGATGCCTCCTACTCTTGCTGATCCATTCATTCTGTAACTTCAGGGGTCACATATAAGGTCAATGTTTCCGGTCCCCGCCGGATCCGCACTGCCAGCTGGGATTGGGTTCGAACAGCTTCATAAATATCTTCAGCGTTTTGTACCAGCTGCTCCCCAATGGCTAAGATCACATCGCCTGGCCGTAGACCAGCCCTGTGGCAAAAGACGGACAGAAAGATAAAGGAGGGAACAGACAGCCCAGTTCAAGGGCACATGCACACCTCATCCATCTACACCTCCCAGGGCAGTCTTTTCCTCACCGGTGTGCAGGGGAGTCCAGGATGACTTTATGGATGAGCACACCATGCTGAACATCAGGAAAGCTTGGTTCTCGAAGCTGTAGTTCAGCAAGGATGCTGAAAGGACACAGATCACCCTGTTAACCACACCAAGGCACTCTCCGCATTGTGAGTTCACCTCAGATCTCTCATCGACACACAACTGTATGGACAGGGCATGCACTACATACTCCAGAAACAAAACAATTTCACTTTCTGCCATCTAGCAGTTAGGCATGTAGATAAAAAGTAATTAAAATTCCAAATGATGCACAGTGTTAAATCAGTAGCACTGATGTCATTCTAAGCTTTAAGGAGGAAGTATAACTTAAGTTGAACCTAAAAAGATCGGTGTAATATTTAACTACATAAAACAAGAACAACAGAAATAAAAACACGGGATTAGGAAATCAGTCTATCTGAAACAGAATATACTCATAGGGTAGCCGAGGCTGGAAGGCTGAGTCGAAGACAAATGGAAAATGGCCCCTAAACACCAGGCTAATGGATTGGAGGTTGTAAATCAAAGCAATATCGGGATGAAATCAATATAGTAGGAGTAGCATGAGAAAATCAAGATGATGAAAGAGGACAGCTCTTCTGATAGCTCCAAGTGTGAGGCACCTCAGCTTAAATAAAGATAGGACTGAGAACAAAGCCCAACAGAGGTGCCAGCTGCCCACCACTAGTTATGCAGATGCTCCTACATGTCACTTAAAGCTCATACCTGGGAGTCAGGGTCAGCATCATCACCCCAATGTAGCGGCGCTGGGACCCACTGTTCCCAAACCAGGAATCTGTGACAGAGGGACAAATGAGCCCCCACCCAGCCCAACCCTTCTCTCCCTTCCCTCTCCTCCCAAAAGACTCTTCTCCAGCAAGGCCCAGTGTATGCCCCTCCCACTACTTAAAGGAAACTCCCCCCAAGCCAGGCTTACTCTTCTTTTCTCCACGTCGCAGAAACTCTCGAAGACGATCAGAAGGGATGGCAAAGGAGATGCCAGCTGTGACCTTCATGGTATTCACCCCAATCACCTCCCCATCCTGCAGGGACAGAGCTCACTATTCTCTAGCCCAAATATATAGTAGGAGATGGGGGTACGTGAGTAAGACTAGCACGGAGTGTTGGGAGAACTGATTGGATTCTGGGAAACCAGGAACTGCTCAGAAACTGAACCAAACCTCATTGAATTAGGCAAAACCCACCCCTTCCCACACTAACCTGGGACAGGGGACTCTTGGAAAGAAGGATGTCCCACTCACCAGGTTAACCAGGGGACCTCCAGAGTTTCCAAACTGCAGGACAAGGAGAGAATATGGAAGAGATCCAGGGACTCTATGCCTGGGGGGGCATAACCAGGATGTAGGCACTTTTTCCAAACTCTCTCTTCCCAGCCCATCAAGGAGTAGCCCCATTTTTGCAGCCCCAGCTCCGTGTAGAGGTTCATCCACCATCTATCACAGGTGGTGCCCCGCACCACCCAGCCTCTACCCCCTCCCCCAACCTAGTCTGTCACTTCTCTCATATCAGGACGCACATCAATAGCTGCATCAGTCTGGATGTATTCCACATTGGTTTGGGGAAGGCCCAGGTCTTTGGCTGGACGCTGAGCAGAGCTGACAATGCCAGATGTGATCGTGTTCTGCAGCGCAAAGGGACTTCCCATGGCAACAACAAACTCCCCTTGCCGGACGTCGGCTGAGCGTCCCAGGGGTAGTGTGGGGAGAGGCTCCTGAAGAAGAATGGGTACAAGAGACCTGTCATCTGGAGATATGAGCAAATTCACAGCCCCAGCCAGGCACCGTCTGCCACGACCCCCACCTTGGTCTGAATCCTCAGCGTGGCAATGTCTGCCACGGGATCCACAGCTGTGACCACGGCCTCATACGTGTCGCCACTGGGCAGCCTCACCCGAACTCGGCGCCGATCAGCCACCACATGAGCGTTGGTAACAATGAGCCCGTCACTAGCCACCACGAATCCTGAGCCATTGGAGATAGGGACTTCGCGGCCCGAGAAAGGGTGCCTGGGATTGGGAGGTTGGGGGAGGAAGCACGGATGTGAGGAGGTTCGGACCCCTCCTTCTCGCCGCCCCCCTCCCCCACCGCCAGCCCGCGACTTGGGTGCCTCACGGTCTACCCCACCGTTACCGGCCCAAGATCTCGATATAAACCACGGCAGGGGCCGTCTTCTCCACCACGTCCGCGATGAAGTTGTACTGGCTCCTGGGAGACGTGGGCGGCGAGCTAAGGACTGCGGCGAGGACGGCCGGGGGCCCCCGCCCCCCGCCCCACAACAACAACAGCACTGCCCCTCCAGCGCCTAGCGCCACCGCCAGCCACAGGCGCGGACGGTTTCCAGGGGTCCCTGAGTCTTCCCGGGTCCGGGGATCCCCTACTCGAGGATCCGAAGTCCCCGACGTCAGACACGTTCGTGATTCGGGGACCCCCACAGACAAGCGGGCCCTGAAGCCAGGGGTCCCATAAGTCACTCCGGCCCGCGGGTCAGGAGTTCCTGACGTCAGCAGGGCTCGGAGGTCAGGGGTCAACAGGGGTCCCTTTCCCCAGCGAACCCCCGCCAAAGCCCGCCATCCACGAAGGCTCCAGCCTGCACCCCGCCCCGCCCTCAGTGCAGCCATCCGCTCCGCCTCGACTGCCTCCTCGCCCGCCCTACACAGAGGCGGCGCCCCGGACGCCAGCGGGGGGACGGCGGGACGCTGGGCACGCTGGTACCTGAAGTCTCCAGAAGTGCACGCCGGGACCCAGGATTCCCGGAGGCCGACTCCGCCCCCGCCCCGCGAATGCCGGGAGTTGTGGTCCCCGCGAGACACGAGCTCTGAGGTGGCCCAAGGGCCCGCGAGGCATGCTGGGACCTCTAGCCCTTCCGGGGCGCCACAGGATTTCGGGTCCTGGCACCCTGGGCGGATGCCCAAAGACTCCGCCTTCCCAGGAGCCCCTGCGGCAGGGCGCGAAGATGGCGGCTGCGGCGGCGGCGGCCGGACGCCTCTAAAGCAGCAGCTATGGAGCCTTCCCCCGCACCGGGGCCGGAGCGGCTCTTTGACTCGCACCGGTAAGAGCCCCGGCGGGGAGAGGCCGTCTCCCGCAACCACTTGGCCTTCGGCGCCCGATCACCTCGCCTCTCGCCCCCAGGCTCCCGGGTGACGGCTTCCTGCTCCTCGCGCTGCTCCTCTACGCTCCAGTCGGGTTCTGCCTCCTCGTCCTGCGCCTCTTTCTTGGGATCCACGTCTTCTTGGTCAGCTGCGCGCTCCCAGACAGTGTCCTTCGCAGGTTTCGACCCGGGCGTTCGGGCTGGATCAGGGACGGGCCTGACCCGAAGCCGCGCAATCACCGCTACCTGCCTCCCCAGGTTCGTGGTGCGGACCATGTGTGCAGTACTGGGGCTCGTGGCCCGGCAGGAGGATTCCGGACTCCGGGATCACCGTGTCAGGGTCCTCATTTCCAACCACGTGACACCTTTTGACCACAACATAGTCAACCTGCTCACCAGCTGTAGCACTGTGAGTTGGGGATGTAGCAGAGAGCGCAACAGGCCGGCAGCGCAGCGGAGCGGTTCCCTGGGGCCCAATTCAGGACTCCCCTCTCCAAGTCCGAGTTTCCCCTGAGAACCACAAAATACTAACCCTTACCCCTGACTCCGCTTCTCTACCCCACACGTCAGGTTTTTTTTCACTTCGCAACGTTCGTCTTGCTTCCTTTCCTCCCCGTTCCCAGCCTCTACTCAATAGTCCCCCCAGCTTTGTGTGCTGGTCTCGGGGCTTCATGGAGATGGATGGGCGAGGGGAGTTGGTGGAGTCACTCAAGAGATTCTGTGCTTCCACGAGGCTTCCCCCCACCCCTCTGCTGCTATTCCCCGAGGAAGAGGCCACCAATGGCCGGGAGGGGCTCCTGCGCTTCAGGTGGGTCAGCACAGGTATCTGTCTCCAGTTGGGTAGGTGGTCAGGCTTGGGGGCCCTTGGGTTTTCACCTTCTTCAGCCCTACCCTTTCCATTCCTAGTTTTTTGTCTGTTTGTTTTTGTTCACTTTTAGTTATTTCCCTCGAATCGTTTTATTTCTCATTTTTCTACTGGTACAGTTTTACAGTTTCCTGTTTTAAGTCAGGTATGAGCTGCTGACTGGGCTGGCTAGAATCCCATCCTCTTTCTCTCTCTTCACTCTCTTAGTTCCTGGCCATTTTCTATCCAGGATGTGGTACAGCCTCTCACCCTGAGAGTCCAGAGACCCCTCGTCTCTGTGGTGAGTGTGTGTTGGATAGGAAATCTCTGGGCTTGGAGGGGAAGATTCCTACTCTTGGCCCTGGCTTAGACCAGGCTCATGTCCTTTCCTCAGACGGTGTCAGACGCCTCCTGGGTCTCAGAACTGCTGTGGTCACTTTTCGTCCCTTTCACAGTGTATCAAGTAAGGTATTAACTGTCCTCGCTTTTTGGTGGCTGGGAGGAACCTCAGTGTCAAGGAAGTAGCTGCCTCTGCCCTGTCCTTTGGCAGATCTTTTAACATCAAGGTTCTACCACAGAGGCAATATAAAGTATTTACCATCTCCCCACCCTCATACCATTATTCCAAGAAAAGAGGTATCAGAGTGGAGAGATGGTGCCCCCAACATGGTCCTGGGTTGTTTTTTGCAGGTGGCTCCGTCCTGTTCATCGCCAGCTGGGGGAGGGGAATGAGGAGTTTGCCCTCCGTGTGCAACAGGTGGTAGGGGACACAGGAAGGTGGAGGCGGGGGTCTTTCCTTGGGGAAGGAGAGGAAGGCTTGAGAAACTTCCAATCTTCCACTTCTCCTTAGCTGTTGGCCAAAGAATTGGGCCAGACGGGGACACGACTCACTCCAGCAGACAAAGCAGAGCACATGAAGCGACAGAGACACCCCAGATTGCGCCCCCAGTCAGGTGTGTGGTTTCGGTACCAAAGCTTATTAGCTTTTTATTTTTAGCCTGTTGTGATTTCCTCCCTATACCTGTCCTAGTCATCCTTTCCCTCCTTCTAGGTCTCCACTCACGGTATTTCGGATTTCTTTTTTGCAGCCCAGTCTTCCTTCCCTCCCTCCCCGGGCCCTTCTGAAGCACAGCTGGCAACTCTGGCTCAGAGAGTCAAGGAGGTTTTGCCCCATGTGCCACTGGGCGTCATCCAGAGAGACCTGGGTATGGGAAAGGGTAGCCTCACACAACAAGACAAGCGCAGAGAGGGAAAGTGGGTGGTAAAGGGAGAAGGTGAAGACAGAAACAGACTCTCCAGTCCTCCCTTCCCTTCTCCCCAGCCAGGACTGGCTGTGTAGACTTGACCATCACTAATCTGCTTGAGGGAGCCGTAGCTTTCATGCCTGAAGACATCACTGAGGGGACACAGCCCCTTCCCACAGCCTCCACCCCCAAGGTGAGACTCAGGAAATGGGCAAGTCCACGACTTAGGGTGGGATGGGGCACTCTGCGTATTCCCTCTCCCTGATGTCTCTTTTTTGATCCTGAGACCCTAGCACAGTACCTCTCTTGCAAAGTAGGCATTCGATGCGTGTTTAATGATGATGACTTCGCAAGCCCTCTGATATTGTGATCACCTCAGTTCCCCAGCTCTGGCCCGGCGACTCCTCAGCCCACAGCCCTAACATTTGCCAAGTCCTCCTGGGCCCGGCAGGAGAGTCTACAGGAGCGCAAGCAGGCGCTGTATGAATACGCAAGAAGGTGAGAAGCCTAGAGAGCAGCAGGAGAGAAGGGGCAGGTTGGAGGAAGAAAGTAATACGGGAAAGCCCAAACAATGCCTTCTCTTTATGTCCCACAGGAGATTCACAGAGAAGCAGGCCCAGGAGGCTGACTGAGTACAGGATGGCACCCAGAGCCGCAGGACGGAGACTGGGGGCAGCCCTCACCCAACTCACTACAGGCCGGAGGGGTGGGTGGTAAAAGGGGAGGGATGGGGCTCCCCCCAATATCTCATTAAATTCAGGGTTTTCACTCAAGATCTCTGTTGTCTCTCTGGGTTTTAAAAGTCCCGTAGCAAGTTCCTTTTCCCTTGGTTGCAGGGGTCGGGGGAATGAGGACCTCCTTGTGGGTTTGTGGGGGGTGGTCAGAATGGAACTGTCTGTGGTCACCTTCTCATGTCAGGAGATGAGGGGTGTTGAGGAAGGTAACTGAGCTGAAGGTCCACAGCACCTGGATCCTCACTTGAGTGTTCAGCCCAGGTATGTGAGGAAACAGCTGCAGGACTACAAGTCCCAGAATGCCTTTCATCAAGGAGCAAGTACCCAGGCTGTAGAGTTCACTCATGCAAAACACAGGCTTCTTACAAGGTTAAAAAAGGTGGAGCAGTTGGAGGAGTTCCCCTCGCGGCTAGTGCAGTGGTTAATGAACCATGGGATTGCAAGTTTGATCCCTGGCCTCGCTCAGTGGGTTAAGGATCCGGTGTTGCAGACGCGGCTAGGATCCTGCATTGCTGTGGCTCTGGCATAGGCCAGTGGCTACAGCTCCGATTGGACCCCTAGCCTGGGAACCTCCACGTGCCTCGGGAGCGGCTCAAGAAAAGGCAAAAAGATTAAAAAAAAAAAAAAAGGTGGAGCAGGAGTTCCCGCAAGGCACAGTGAGTTAAGAATCAGACTACAGTGGCTCAGGTTGCTGTGAAGGTGCGGGTTTGATCCATAGCCTGGGGCAGTTAAAGCACCCAAGGTTGCCACAGCTGCAGCTTGCAGCCAGGATTTAGTCCCCTGCCCAAGAAGCCACGTCCAAGTGCCACAGGTGGAACCACTAAAAAAAAAAAAAAAAAAAATCCCCACCCCAAAGCTAGTCTTTAAGATTCTGTTTGAGCCACACCCCAGGGTGGAGCTGGAATTTACCTTTGTACTTCGTATAGGTCAGGGTTAGTGGTGACTGGCTGGGTGGGTCTGGAGCTGGCTGCCATCCTGACACGTCTCAGAGCTGCAAGCAGGTTTGAATCCAAGATCCTTATGGCCCTGCTCCCCAGTTCCTGCCCCCCTCCTCTATCCTTTATTCTTTTCCCCTGGGTACATGCCCAGTTGTTATGGGGTCTCATATAATTCCTGCTGCCCCTGAGGGCCCCTGTGTTCGTCGTCACAGGATTTTACTACCTGACTGCAGGGTAATAGTCCACTTTGAAAGTCCGTCACTTGGGAGCCTCAGCTCTCCACTGTTTCCTGGAAGGCAGGAAGTGCTGGGAAGGATGGCCCTCAGTGCATTATTCTCTGAGGGTACCGGTTAGGGATCAGGGCTGAGGCAGGAAGGTGATGTCAGTCACCAAATAAGAGGCTTTAATGGCTGCCCTGCTTTCTGTAGATCCTGCTGGACAGCCGCCATGGCCTCTCAGCTTCTCAGGCTGGAAGAGTCTGGGCCAAACCCTGGGGAGTCTGAACTGGCAGGGAACCCCTTTGACGGGCTCCCCTTCTCCTCCCGCTACTATGAGCTGCTTGAGCAGCGCCGAGCCTTGCCTGTCTGGGCTGCTCGCTTTATCTTCTTGGAGCAGTTGGAGAGTAGCCCCAGTGGCGTGGTGCTGGTGTCTGGAGAGCCTGGCTCTGGCAAGAGCACTCAGGTGCGGGGAGACTGTGGGAGTGGGAAAAGGAAGGGGCTAGGGAACCTGCCCTTCCCAGGACGGGTGGGGGTGGGAAGGGCTGTGTGGAGCAATAGGGAAGGTGGGCAAAGGGAGGCAGGGTAAGAGGGCCCCAGGGTGGCTGGTGAAGGACCAGGGGACTCCCCAGATAAGGAGAGACTAAACTGGCCACAACTCCTCTAGCACTTTTGCCTGGAGGTCTACGTCTCACTGCCTGGTTGTCCTTCCTTACCCTGCCCCAGATCCCACAATGGTGTGCAGAGTTTGTGCTGGCCAGGGGGTTCCAGAAGGGCCGTGTAACGGTGACTCAGCCCTACCCTCTGGCAGCCCGGAGCTTGGCCCTGCGAGTTGCTGATGAGATGGACCTGACCCTGGGTCATGAGGTTGGCTACAGCATTCCCCAGGAGGACTGCACTGGGCCCGACACCCTGCTCAGGTGTGGCCTCTAGGCCTGACTCGAGTCTCATCCCCCTCACCCGGTAGAAAGAAGCCTGATCTTCTGACATCTTCCTGTACCCTCCCTCATCTCAGCTCACCCTTTAAATCATGCATGATGCAACCACTGAATTAAGCCAAGGACCTCAACCTTCCCCTCATTCTGAAAGTCTCACTCTCCTAATTGGAGTCCAGCCAGTGAATAAAGTGTCATCAGTGGGGTCGTGGGTCACAGTTACCGGTCCATGGGCTCAGGAAGTCAGTCACAGGCTCCTTTTCTGATCTTCACTATCAAAATCTAGGCCTCCTGGGGAGATGCTCCTCTGGACTTCTGGGGCCGGTCAGTGTCCACACTGACTCCTCTGCCCGCTGCCAATGTCAACAGGTTCTGCTGGGACAGGCTGCTTCTGCAGGAGGTGGCCTCGACTCGGGGCACTGGAGCCTGGGGTGTGCTGGTGCTGGATGAGGCTCAGGAGCGGTCAGTGGCCTCGGATTTGCTCCAGGGGCTCCTGCGTGATGCCAGGCTGGGAAACCTTCCAGGGGATGCCAGAGTGGTTGTGGTTACTGACCCAGCCTTTGAACCTAAGCTCCAGGCCTTCTGGGGCAATCCTCCTATTGTGCATGTACCCAGAGAGCCCGGCAGGTGGCCCATTCCCGTCTACAGGGACACTGTCCCTACTGATCGAGTGGAAGCTGCCTGTCAAGCTGTGCTTAAATTGTGCCAGAAGGAGGCTCCAGGAGATGTGCTAGTGTACCTTCCCAGTGAGGAGGTAAAAAATTGGGTGCAAAAGGAGGCATTCTCATCTTATGCCTGCCCCTTCCTGTCTCAGGGGAATGGGAGTAATGCTTATTAGGAATATTGGAGTTCTAGTGTTTACTCTCCACTGGGGGAGGGGCCTGAGGAAAACCTACAGGGTTTCAGGACAAAGAGGTTTACCACCCTCTTTTTGATTCCATACAATCCAGTGAACTCCTGAAATGATAACATCCCAACTTTATGTGCATATTTTCAGAGTTAAGAGCCATAGCTTTCATCAGTTTTTCAAAGGGGTCTGTGACTCCAAAAGGTGAGACCTGCCCTAACATCCCACCCCCCTCCTCAGGAAATTTCCCTCTGCTGTGAGTCCTTGTCCAGAGAGGTGGGGTCCTTGGAGAACCAAGGGCCTCCACCACGGGTGCTGCCCCTTCACCCGGGCCGTGGACAAGCTGTTCAGGCTGTATATGAGGACACAGACTCGGGCGCCCGAAAAGTTGTGGTCACTCACTGGCTGGCTGACTTCTCTTTCTCCCTCCCTTCTGTCCGACACGTCATTGACTCCGGACTGGAGCTTCGAAGTGTGAGTGAAAGAAGGGTTGAAGGGCTATGGGGGCTAAAGACAGAAATAGCCCACTCTCATCTGTCTTGGCCTTGGTTGGGGGGCGGTGACAGGTTTACAACCCTCAGATCCGAGCAGAATCCCAAGTATTGAGACCAATCAGCAAGTGTCAGGCAGAGGCAAGACGACTGAGGGCAACAGGGGTCCCTCCAGGTAAGAGCCTTTGCCCTCAACGAGATCAAACACAACAAGAGTCACTGACCCGTGAGCCCTGAGAAATCTACAGTGGTCTTCTTTCCCAGGTCTTTCTCCCCTCAGGATCCTGCCTCTGCCTGTATCCTAAGTCCTTCCTCGAACTAGAGGCTCCCCCACTGCCCCAACCCAGAGTGTGTGAGGAGAATCTGAGCCCCCTGGTATTACTACTAAAGAGGAGACAGATTGCAGAGCCTGGGAAGTGTGACTTCCTGGACCGGCCTGGTGAGCACCCCTCCTGCCCCAAGTCCTGCTGTCTGACCACCAGGCTCTGAGACCCCCTATCTTGTAAGCCTTGGTCCCCCTCCAGCTCCAGAAGCGCTTATGCAGGCCCTGGAAGACTTAGACTATCTGGCCGCCCTGGATGATGATGGAGACCTGTCAGACCTGGGAATCATCCTATCAGAATTCCCCTTGGCCCCCGAGCTGGCCAAAGCCCTCCTGGCCTCATGCGAGTTTGACTGTGTGGATGAAATGCTGACCTTGGCCGCCATGCTCACTGGTATAAATCACTTCCCTCTTCTTCCCTTTGGTGTTTGGTGCTCCTAAAGCTGGGCCGTTCCCCTTTGCTCCAGTTCCCAGCCCTCATTGCCTAAGAACTAGGCTCCATCACTTACCCCTCTCCTTTCTCTCTGTTGGTTCTTGCTCCTTAACATGCTTAAGTCTCTCTTACCTGTTATTACTAAACTCTACACCCCTCTTCCTCAATCCTATATTCCCCTTCAGCTATCAGAACAGCCTCTGTCTTGTTCAATCTAGGTGTGCCTCGGCCACTGCTTTCCGGCTTCAGGCCCACTCCAACACTGACACAGCCTTCTGAGGGACCCCCCAGAGACCTAATCCAGGGAGCACTTTCAAGCCTTTATTCATGACCTTGACATTTGAGAATGCCAACCACTCCCTCCTTGACACTGCACCCTCACTAAGCCTCTGTGTTTTTCTTTTCTTTTATTTATTTTAAAAATTTTTGTCTTTTTGCCATTTCTTGGGCTGCTCCCGTGGCATATGGAGGTCCCCAGGCTAGGGGTCCAATCAGAGCTGTAGCCACCGGCCTACGCCACAGCAACTTGGGGATCTGAGCTGCACCTGCAACCTATACCACAGCTCACGGCAACGCCGGATCCCTAACCCACTGAGCAAGGGCAGGGATTGAACCCGCAACCTCATGGTTCCCAGTTGGATTCGTTAACCACTGAGCCATGACCGGAACTCCAAACCCTCTGTGTTTTTCATCCTTCTTCACTGGCCATCCCCTTAGTCTCTTCCTTGAGCTCTTCCCCCTCTGCTTGTCCACTGTAAGTTGGACCTCAGGGGTCTATCTTTGCCCCTTTTGTCTTCTCATTCCCTGAACTCTCTGAGCAAGTTCATTCGCACCCATGGTCTGAAATGCCACAGTGTCATTCTTCTGAATCTTAGAATTACACATCTGACCCCTCCTAGGCGTTTCTATCAGAATTGTCCGTGGTATTTCAACCTAGAACTGAATTCAAACTTCCCCCTCATGCCACCACCACAAAATCATACCATCATCTCTAACTCTACTATCCTCATTCTAGACTAATCTTTCTCTAGGTTTTCATTTTTTCTCCTAAATTTTTAAAAAATGCATCTGTTCTTCTCCATATTCAACCATTGGTGCCAATTTTAGCACCACATCACTGCTCAGCTGGATTCCTTCAGTAGCCTCCTAATGAGTCATGTGAACTTCTTCCAAACACATGGACTCTCTTACTTAAAAACTCTTCTTCAATGCTATTCTTTCCTTCCAAGCAGAATGTAAACTCACTTACACAGCACATTCAGCCTCTCTTATCCTGGCCCATACCTACCTCTCCGGCTTTATCTCCTGCCACACATGCCCTTCTCTCCCCCGCTAATACTAGGTGCCTGCAGTTCTCCAAGCAGGCTAGTCCCACAGTCTAGAAAACTCGCTCTGCCCCTTCTCCACCTAATTAATTCCTACCCAAACTTCAAGTATCAGCCGACACACCTATCATCCCTACCGAGTTTGCTTACTTGTTGGTCTCTCCCGCCAGACTGTAAGCTTCTTGAGGGCAGAGACTATTTTACATTTATTTATCTTCAATGTCTAATGAAATGCATAGCATCTAGAAGTCTTTTGAATAAAGTTGCCAAAGTGACACTGCTGCCTTTTCGGTGTACTGCTATCCTTTCTCATGCCCCAAAACGAATGGCCTCTCCTCTGCCTCCAGCTGCCCCTGGGTTTACTCATCCTCCACTCTGTGCAGAAGAAGCTGCCCTGCGTCGGGCTCTGGAACACGTGGATGGTGATCACAGCTCTCTGATCCAGGTGTATGAAGCCTTTATACAGAGTGAGTGGCCTGCTCTGCATCTTCTTACAGAATCTCAGATTTTCCAAAGAGGGGACATGGTGTGCCACCAGCTGACGGATCTCTACTCCCAGGAAGATGAGGCCCTGTGGCCAAGGGTTGGTGTTGCCTTGGGGGTCTCAGGGACTTCAGTTGTAGCTGGTTCCTTTTTTCTCCTAGGTGGAGCAGACGAGGCTTGGTGCCAGGCTCGGGGTCTAAACTGGGCAGCATTGTGCCAAGCCTGTAAACTTCGGGGAGAACTCCTAGAACTCATGCAACGGATTGAGCTTCCCTTGTCCCCACCTGCCTTTGGCTCTGAGCAGAATCGTAGAGACCTTCAGAAAGCACTGGTGTCGGGATATTTCCTTAAGGTTAGGGGAAAATGTGGGTTATAAAAGGAGCAGAAGGTAGAGGTAACAAAGATTGGTATATGCCACCTCTGAAATTGGGGTCCAGGTGGCCATTCAAAGGATTCTATAGAGGAGTTCTCATCTTGGCTCAGAGGAAACAAATCTAATATCCACGAGGACACAGGTTCCATCCCTGGCCTCGCTCAGTGGGTTAAGGATCTGGTGTTGCCATGAGCTGTGGTGTAGATTGCAGACGAAGCTCAGATCTGGTGTTGCTGTGGCTGTGGTGTAGGCCAGCAGCTGCAGTTCTGATCTGACCCCTAGCCTGGGAACCTCCATATGCCACGGGTGTGGCCCTTTTAAAAAAGTTTTTAAAAATTTTTAAAAAAAGGACTCTGTAGAAGTAGGAGAAACATTTCTTTAAGGTTTCAGGGCCCAAGAGGCTCTGGAAATGCCCTAGAGTACGGTAGGAGAGTAGAGGTATAACACCTAGAGTTATGCTTTGTTTAATACTCTCACCACCCTTGCTAATTCTTCCTCAATCCCCTTTTCTTTCTTCTACTGATGGACACTTCACTCTCACTTACTCCTTCAATATCTTTGTCTTTCAATGAGGTGGCCCGAGACACAGACGGGACTGGAAATTACCTGCTTCTAACCCATAAGCACGTGGCCCAGCTGTCTCCATACTGCTGCTACAGAAACCGCAGGGCTCCTGCCAGACCCCCACCATGGGTGCTTTACCACAATTTCTCCATTTCCAAAGACAACTGCCTTTCCATTGTTTCTGAGATCCAACCAGAGATGTGAGTTCCCTACCACCCCTTCTCTATTGCCTGTTCCTCTTCCTGGGATCAGAATTACTGCTGTGGAGTCAGAGAGCCTTAAGAAGAGGAGGGGTCTTGGTTGTTGGTGGTCACATGATTTGAGGAGACAGGGTTTGTGGAAGGGGTAGTAAGAAGTTTATCAGTGTGCATTATAAAAGAGGACACAAAAATCATCTAATTATGACTCTCTCTGTCAGGCTGGTGGAATTGGCCCCTCCATACTTCCTGAGCAACTTGCCCCCGAGTGAGAGCAGAGACCTCTTGAACCAGCTAAGGAAAGAAATGGCAGATTCTTCAACGGGGAGTGACTCTTCCTCCACCCAAGAGCTTGGACATGCCTGTGTCCTGCAGTGACCTGCCTATGGAGTGAAGCTGAGCTCATCTCATCGCATTAGGTCCTCCCTCAGGCTAGCACCTAGGCAGCCAGCCAGATTTAAAAGCCCAAAGTTGAGGGTCAAATGTAAATACTGGAACCTGTGTCCCAAGAAATGGTGGGCTGGGGAGATCCCACTGTGGCGCAGTGGGATCAGCAGCACCTCTGGAGCACTGGGATGCAGCAGGTTCGATCCCTGGCCCAGCACAGTGGATTAAGGATCCAGCATTGCCACGGCTGTAGCTCAGGTTGCAACTATGGCTCGGATCTGATCCCTGGCCCGGGATCTCCATATGCCATAGGGTGGCTAAAAAAAGAATAAAAAAGAAAAGAAATGGTGGGCCAGGAGTGGAGGGAATCTGATAAACCACAGTCCATATAGGATAGGACTTTTTCCTTTGCTTTTTTCTATTTTGGGAGAGGAACTGACATATCCCACATACCCCAGCCTCATTCTTGTGCTCCCTTTTGATCTATAAAATTTATTTTTCTACTGTGCCAAATTTGAGTTTGGTTCTGCAGCAGCATTTACAATACCCATGAGTTAGAGATGACATAATATGAAGGAATCAGGGTCAACTCCAACAGTGATACCCTCCTGCCTGGTTCTCACCTCTGGTCAAGTCTTTGTCACTAACATGGAACACGAGTAATTTGATGACAGTTGGCCTCTGGTCCTGCCCCAAGCTCACTTCCCTCTATCACACTGCTCTTGCCTCCAGGGCAGGAAGAATGGAGGGGTGAGGGTGTTATACGACTGCTCCTTCCTGAACTTCAAGGCTATCACAGCCGTACCCAAACTCTCAACTTTCCATCAACAAACTGCCCAGCAGCCCCTGGTCCACACACAAGCTAAAGTTTTCCTAACAACTTCAGGGACATCATGCTTGTCTCTTTCCAGCTGGTACTCCTTTCCCTTTTTTTCCTTTGGACTATTAACTTTGATATCCTCAATCATATTGCACATTGTAAATGTGTTTATAGAAACTTAATCCTTAGAACTCTGCTTTTCTCCTCAGTTTCCTCCCTTGGAGATTCTCTCTGTTCTCCTTCTGTACATCTTCACCTCTATGTGGACGTCAACTGACCTCCCTTGAAAGGCATTTTTCCAGAATTTATTCTCTCTAGATCTAGCATTTAGTTTTGCCTGCAGAGTTAATCTTGGTCCTATATTCCCAATTTCCCCTTCATCATCCAAGCACCATTAATTTCTTGATTCTTTACATTTCCAACCATCATCCAAGCACCACTGACTTCTTGATTCTTTACATTTCCAATTATCTTTGATTATTTTTAGACCTATGACTTCCTAATTACTTGCCTAATTCTGCTCACACTTTTTTTTTTTTTGTCTTTCTGTCTTTTCTAGGGCTGCACCCACAGCATGTGGAGGTTCCCAGGCTAGGGGTTGAATCAGAGCTGTAGCCACCAGCCTACACCACAGCCACAGCAACGCAGGATCTGAGCCGCGTCTGCGACCTACCCCACAGCTGACAGCAACGCCAGATCCTCAACCCTCTGAGCGAGGCCAGGGATTGAACCTACAACCTCATGGTTCCTAGTCAGATTCGTTAACCACTGAGCCATGACGGGAACTCCTAATTCTTCTCACTCGTAACTTCACCGGCCCGTTAACTTTGTCCGTTGCTTCCCTCCTCTTCCCTCTCAGTCCTCTAGGGACACCAGAGCCAGGTTAGTGTTCCTGGATTTTTCCCTTCCATCCAGCCTGCCACCCAGGCGCGTTGTAAGTCTCAAGAGGGAGGATGTAATCAGCAGGTTAAACACACACGGACAACATGAGGCTCAAAGTCTGGAAGGAATCCTTAGCGATTATTTTACCGTTGAAGGATGAGATGCCCAGCGTGGATAACTCTCGGGCTCCTGTCAGACTCTCGCTCACCAGCACCTCCTCCTTTACACCTGTCCCTGGCGACACCTTTGGTATAGACCCAGCCAGTGCAGGCTGCCACCCGATCCCAGCCCCGCCTGTAACCTGCGCGGAAACCCCAGAACCCCAGCTCCAGACACACCCAATGAAGAATCCGGAGTTCCTCAAGAGAGCAGCCATTGGCCAGCCCGCCCCTCCTCCCCACACCTTATTGGCTTCGGTACTTCAAGTCCCGCCCCCTCAACGCCTCTGGTTACGGCCCAGGTGCAATATCCGAGCGAAAAACGGCGGGAAAGGCCGCGCCTTAGCGCGCAGGACAACAGCGCGACGCTGGCCTGGGAGCCGGTGGCGGCCGAGGAGACCTCGACGATAGCCTCAAGGCCAGCTTCTCCTCACATGCTCCACTGTCACGCGATCACGGCGAGGGCGGCCGTGCGCTCCACGCGGCGCCTTGGTTCGGAAGAGAGTGCAGGCGTCGCTCACACCACCGAGGCCAGCCCGGACACGGAAGCCACTTTGTTGTCCTCGGCCCAGGGCTGCAGGTTCTGCAGCGCGAAGAGTGACGAGTTGTGCAGGCAAAGCGGGTCCGGGGGCAGCGGCGGCCGCAGGGGCCGCGGTAGCGCGTCCTGCTGCAGGTGCAGAAGCAGCCTGCCCGCGCGGTGCCGCTCCGCCTCGCGCTCCTCTGCAGTCTGGCGCCTGGACGGGTAGAGACGAGGGATCAGCGAGGCCGGCCCTCGCCCGCCCCGCCCGCCCCAACTTGGCCGGGTCTGGTCCCTCGCCCGCCCCGCGCCTCACCGCCACTTGGTGCGCCGGTTCTGGAACCACGTCTTGACCTGCGCGTCGGTCATGCGCAGGGCCTTGGCCAGCGCCGCCCTCTCGGCCGAGGCCAGGTACTTCTGGCGCAGGAAGCGCCGCTCCAACTCCAGCACCTGCGAGCGGGAGAAGGACGTGCGCGGCTTCTTCCGTTTCGGGGGGGTCCGGTTTTGGTAGGGGTGACCTATACGGCGCGTCCCGGAAAAGGGCGAGAGCGCGGCTACAGGGAGGAAGAAAGAGCAAGAGAGGGTTTGGGGCGGCCCGAGGTGTCGCTGAGAAAAGAGCGCGACTACCCAGGCAGCAGAGCTCCCGCGCCCGGTCCCTACCGGTGCCCCAAGCTCAACCCCGCACCGATAGAAGCTTCTAGACAAGAAAGGGCCTCAGAAACGGCCCTCCCCCTTGGGTGTGGGAGAGACGTCCCCGCAACTTCACCCTGCCCTCCCCGTGGTGTGAACAGTGGACTGCAGAGGAGGGCGCGGGCATCGACGGCAGCGCCTTTCAGCAGCGGGACCGAGATAGACAAGTTGAGGGAGGATCCCCTGGGAAGAGGGGCGAAGGGTATGAAAGGGGACCTTGAGTTGGAGCAGAAAGAAGGATCACAAATGAGAAAACCGGGTCAGTATGGGGCATGACGCTGGAGGGATCGGGCAACCTCACCCGTGAGCCGGTCCTTGGCATAGCGGCGGCCGCTGTCCATCCAAGGGAAGGTCAGTCCTGTTAGGCCCCCGGCGCCGCCCAAGCCCGAGGGTCCTGGAACTGCAGGCGCGCCCCCCGCGGGCGGCTGCACTGGCAGCGGGCGGTGCGCGGGGACGCGGATCACACCGCCCGGGCCCACGCCAGAGCTGCCTGGTAATGGGGCCAGCGAGCCCGCCGGGCCGTAGCTTGAGGCTCCGTGAAATCCACCCGAGAACGCCGCACTCTCCCCATGGCCCTGGCCCGCGCGACCCGGGCCTAGGCTGCTCCCGGGGGGTTCCGGGCAGCTCAGGATCTGATCGATGCCGAAGCTGATTGGCTCGTGGTGCGGGAGGTTGTGCGAGGCCAGGACCGCCGGCTCCATGGGTCCGGGTCAAGGAGGACAGCAAGAGGTTTGGTGGTTGGGGAGGGCGCCCCAAACAGCTCTGGGAGCCCAACAGCGGAGCGTTTGGGGCGGTGGCCTCAGGGGCCCGCCAAGCTGGCCGCTGAGAGGCGCCGGGACCCCCAGGACATCTTCACTCCGGCGCCCTGGGAGTAACCGCCCCCGTGCCGGCCTTTGCCGGGCGTCGGCGCAGGGATTCGCATCCCGGGGGAACGCGACCGACCCGGGCCCCAGGAGCGCCCTCGCTGGCTCTGAAGCGCAGAGGGACGCTGGACCGCCAGGCCCTCTGCTCGAGTCCAGGGTGGAGAGGGTTGGCCGGCTCGAGCTGGGGCAGTGACTGACAGATCAGCCTCGGGTGGGCAGTGGGGGCTGGGGGTAGGGCAGGGGCGGGGCCGGGCCCGTTAAAGGGGAAGAGACGCCTGTTTGCGCCAAGCTCGGGGAAGACTGGCCCGCGGGAATGGTGGGGGTGTTGGGGCGGGGAAGGTGGCGAGGGTGTTAGGAACCAGGCTATGTGCGGGAGGGGCCAGAGCTTGGACCGAGGCGCGCTGAGTCAGCCGAGATGCGCAGGGCAACGCCATCCTTGCCGGCCTTCACCTTTGGGCTTCCCCGACCTCACCGTCTTCCTTACAGGTGCCTCCTCCCACAGCCCCCACTCTTCGCCTCCCGATGAGTCTTGCCTGACGACTCCTGGATTCGTTGTGGCCCCCGCCTAAGTGCTCCCGAAGACCAAATCTCGTTGCGGCTTTCTGGCTGCGATGGGAAGCGGATGGGGAACTGCACCGGCGGGTTGGAGGCCTGGGAAGAGGACAGGTGTGGGAAGGCGGTGGCAGGGCATCCGGTGAGCTAAGGCGGGGAACAACTACTCTAGGCCAGTGATCCTCATGCTCCTCCCGGCCTCTCCCGTAGGGCCCCTAGCTCCCTTCGGGAGCGCTTGTAATGGGCGTCCAGTGTTTCTTAGAATTTCGATTTTCTGAAATAGGTGTAAAGCGGATCCGTGGCTCAACCCGAGCCAATTCAGGTCGATGGGGACTTGGGGCTGGCGTTCTGCCTGCATCAGGGGACGGCCAACGCGGGACTCTACCCCTCCACCCTGCGTCTAGGGAGTCTATTCTCACGCACTCCCGCCCCCCCCCACCCCCCCGCCCAAGGCGGGAGGTCGAAATCTCCACAAGCGACGCTTGGGACCTCGCTGAAGTCTCTGAGGACCCCAACTGCCTCATTGGCATAGACGCCTCACCCCACCCAAGCCCGGGAAACCGCGCCTGGAGCGTGTCAGAGAATGGAGGTGGGGAAAGACTGAAGTCGCTTTGTGGCCTTGTGACCTCTGGCCGCGGACCCAGGAGCTGGGAGTGTGTGAACTCTGCATCCTTCCCCGGGATGGGACCCCGGGCCGGCCGGGCCCCTACGCTTTAGACCCGCCCCCGCCGCCACCCGGCCCGGTGCAGGCCGCCATAATCGGGTTAGCTGGATCGGAATTACATTACCTTCCCTGGCCCACCCCGGCCCCCGGGCGGGGGCCCTGGCGCCTCCGAGCCGGTGAGACTGGGCGCCTGGAGGGGGATGTTCTTACCACCGCTCCGAGGGTGGGCACCATGAACAGCTTGGCCTGACTCCGACATTTGGTGGCCAAGGGACTCCGCCCCGCTGTGCCAGCTCTGGCCCTTCCACAGCAGCCCGCTCCTGTGCTCCGCTCCAGGCTGCCGGTTGGTTCACTTTGTGAGCCGAAATGCCTTCTAAGTCTAGTAGATGAGTTTCCCTGGGAGCATGGATCTTCCAGTTGATTCTCCAAGATCTCCTGGGAAAAACTCTGCCCCTCCTTTCTCCCTAGCAGATGGGCTGGCAGGCTGGCGCCTAGGGCAGTGTAAGGGGTCTTTTCTCTCCAGGGAACTAGAAATGGTATTTGGGCATTTGGGCAGGAAGATAAAAGAAAGACGGGAGTGGGCCTTCTCCCCACACAAAACTACCAGCCTCTCAGTATTCTCAGAAGCTCCATTCTGAAGGGAGTAAACGATGAGGGGGGGAGGTGACCGGCATTAATAATATCACATCCTCCCCCAATCTTGTCCACCTCCATCCTCCAATTTCTCCAGCCCTTCCCTGACCCTCCCAACAGCCACTTCTGAATTAGGGGGTAGGAGGGTGTCCTGCCACTTTGGCAGTTGTCTTTGTCTTGGGGAAGAAGACAGATATTGCCACCTCCCCTAAGCCTTCACAGAGCTCCAGGCATCTTATCTCAGCAGTAGAGGAGTTGGGGCTTCTAGGGAGCACGAATCCCCTGCTGCTCAGGCAAACCTTTCAGAGACAGCATGGGATGGGTTCCCTGAATAAGAACAGAGAGCCTAGGGAGACAGCCAAGTAAATAAAGTTTCTGAAGGGGACTGGCCTGGAGATTAGGAGTTGGTCAGTCCCTTTTCCCACTCCAGGGGTGGGCCTCTGAGGAGACAAAAGGTATTAGTGTGCCTCCAATCAAGCCGAATAAATCTTTCTTGAATGAATTAATGAGTGAATTAATGCAGGTGAAAAAGGCAGCATGCTGCAGACCTGTATACCTGCTTACATCCTGCCTTTTGAGATCAGCAGAGATGGCACTGCCACCCAGAGATTGCCCAACTGATCTTTAGAGGAGATGGGTCACAAACCCGGTAGTTCATACACATCTGGGGATTTAAAATAATAGATTTCGGTACTCCACTTCAAGAACAAAAGACATCCAGCTCTGTCAGCCACAGTCCTAGGAATTTCTCTGCTTTGCCTCCACCTTGCAGATTCCCTGATTCTCTGGCAAGGATGGTTCCTGCTACTTTATGTTGAAGTTGGAGGCTCAGGAGACAGCACTCCCACCTCCCATAAACACTGCCTTGGATCCATCTCACCATATCTTGCAAGCATGTGGCTGCCCAACTCTTCAAGTTTTCAAGCCTTCAAACCTGTGGCTTCACAGGGAGAGGCCACATTCCCAGCCTGTGCTCCTGCACCTCTCTTCCTTCCTGCTGTTGGTACAGTGTTCCTTTTTTTTTTTTTTTTTCTTTTTAAGGCCACACCTGCAGTATATGGAAGTTCCCAGGCAAATTGGAACTTCAGCTGCCAGCCTACACCACAGCCACAGCAATGTGGGAAACAAGCCATGTCTGTGACCTACACCACAGCTCATGACAATGCCTGACACCAGATCCTTAACCATTGAGCAAGGTCAGGGATTGAACCTGCATCCTCATAGATACTAGTCAGGTTCATAACCTGCCGAGCCACAACAGAACTCTGGTGCAGTGTTCTTTACTTGAGATGGTCCCCACTCCTGTATCATCATTTTTCTCATTGGCTTAGTCCCTCCTACCCACAACTGTCTTAAGTCTCCACTATCTGAACAGAGTCTCTGCCTGACTCTTCAGGGGAAATTCTGTGTTTCTTTCTTTTTCTTTCTTTCTTTTTTTTTTTGTCCTTTCGCCTTTTCTAGGGCCGCTTCCGCGGCATATGGAGGTTCCCAGGCTAGGGGTTGAATCGGAGCTGTAGCCACCAGCCTACACCAGAGCCACAACAACGAGGGATCCGAGCCGAGTCTGCAACCTACACCACAGCTCATGGCAACGCCGGGTCCTTAACCCACTGAGCAAGGCCTGGGACCGAACCCGCAACCTCATGGTTCCTAGTTGGATTTGCTAACCACTGCACTACAACGGGAACTCCCAGAAATTCTGTGTTTCTTTTCCCCTTTTACTGCCCATACCCTCTGCCTCTATGTCCTCATTACTTATTTTTCTAACCCACTGCAAACTCGCATTCACTACATGGACCCTTCCTCAGAGAGCTCCAGTGTCCAGTGTCTATCATCCAGAACTCTGACAAGTTTTTTTGGCTGACCCTCAACTATCATTTGAAATTTCCCTTCTTTTGACTTCCATAATGTTGTCTAATCCTACATATTTGGACATCCACGGTCACTGCTTATGTTTTTCCTCCACTGAATTTTCTTCTTCCACTGAAGACTATGAGCTCAGACTTGGGCTTTACCCATCTCTACATCTGCTCAGGTTTCATCCATCCCAATAATTTCATCTATTCCAGCTACCCAGAAAATTCTGAAACCTCTACCCCTGGTTCTGACACTTGCTGTGCTCCACTCCATCATTCTCGTCTTCTGGCCAGTTCTACCTGCTTTTGCTGTAGCAAAAATCCAACAGACTGGAGGACAAACTTCTCTGCCCCCATCCCCAAGCTCCTTATTCACTTCTTCCTACTATTCTTTGAAATGTTTCATATCCAGTCCTATGTCTACAGATAAATGCCTGTCTAGGCCATTATCACCGCCGCTTACATTCATGTGTTTTTGCCTTGCCTAAGGCATGTGGAAGTTCCCAGGCCAGGGATCAAACCTATGCCACAGCAGTAACCAGAGTCACAGCAGTGACAATCTCAGATCCTTACCCTACTGAGCCACGAGGAACTCTATTCTGAAAATTTTGATTAGGCACCTACTACCGGAGAAATAGATGCAGATATAACAAGAACAAAAATCCCTGCCACTGAGCATTTATGTTCTGGTGAGGGAGGCAAGTGGAAAAGAAGAAAGCATATACAATATATTTAATAATAAAAATGCAGAGTTCCCTAGTGGCTCAGCAGGTTAAGAATCCAAAATTGTCACTGTTGTGGCTCAGGTTCAATCCCTGGCCTGGGAACTTCCACAAACCGTGGACATGGCCAAAGTAAGAAGAAGAAGAAGAAGAAAGCAAAGAAGGGGAAGAAGAAATATAGGAGTAGGGTATTGTGATTTATCTAGGTTGATCACAGACGGCCTCATGCAGTAAAGACCTGAAGGAAGAAAAGGGCCATTTGGATACCTAAACATTTCAAGTTGGGGATACAGTGGTAGTATATCCTGGTATATCTATGGAACAGTGAGGGGTCCACTGTGGTTGGAAAGACTGACTGTGAGAGACCATGAAAGGCCATGAAGACCACTGCAAGGACCTGGGTTTGTATTCTAATTGAAAGAGGAAGCTCTTGGAAGGTTTGAAACAAAGTAAGACACCTGATTTTTAAATTTTAAACAACTTCCTTAAGGCAAAATTGATATACAATAAACCATACGTATTTAAAGTGTACAATTTGATAAGCTGACATATGTATACACCCATGAAACCACTAACACAATAAACATCCATCAACTAAAAAAAAAAAAAAAACTTTCCATGTATCCTTTTTTATTTATGTTTTACCAGAATCACTGTGAGCTACTATGTTAAGAATAGGCTAAAGAGGGGTAAAGGTAGTAGCAAGGAAAGCAGGCAATAAGCCTCTGCTGTCATCAGAGAAGAGACTACCTATTGACAGTATCTCGACCAGGGAGGTAAGCAGTGGCTGTAGTGAGAAGTAGTTGATTTTAAAAAAAAAAAATCACTAATCTCATACCTTCTTGCCACTATTCACTCTAATTCACTCTGAAGATAAATGAACAATTATGTTTCTTTCATAGGATTAACTCCTTCCCTTCAAAAAAAAAACCTCTTAGCTCCCTATTGTCCTCAGGCTAGAATCCCAACTCAATAAGAAGACTATCACTACTCTCAAATCTATGCCTTGGTCTCCTTTCTGTCCCTCTCCGTTCATTTTCCTCCCCTTTGCTTTTCTTTTCTATTTCTACCGCACTTCTTGCCCCACTCGCATCCCACCCCCGGTCTCTAAACTATGCCCATACAAAGACCCACTTCTTCCAGAAAGCCCGTAGGAGGTCTCCACTGGGATCTCTCCCTTCTTGAGTCTCCAATTGCACTTGATGTTAATACGCCGCAGTACTCTTATTCTGTTCGTTTGTTTTTAATCCCTACATTTTAAAAAGTACCTAGGGACGTTGGTGTACCAACTGTAGCGGCCCTGCGTCCTTTCCAAGCACGGGACTGGGCCTATGCTACCGCAGGACTCGCTGCCTCAGCGTGTCTGTGCGCGGTAGTGTCCTAGCCGACCTCCCCTCCTCCTTGGGCATCTGCTCTGCATTAGTCTGTCCCAGGCCTCCGCAGGCGCCGATGATTGAATCATCATCATTAACCAGGGCCTGCCCCCCCATCCTCGGCGGCAGGGGGGAGAATGGGGGCGGGGGTAAGATCACTACCAAGTCTCTGGGGGTCCCTCCCTCCCTGCCACCCTCTCGGAGATTCCGCTAAGCCCCAGGAAACTCCCAGCTGTGGAGCCGGGAGAGGCCCGCCATCGGGATGAAGCTCCATAAAGCGGACGCGTCAAGCCAAGGAGGGCGACACTTCAAGCTCCCGAGGGGCTTCTTTAGCGGGGACTTCGTCACAAGAGATTGATGACCCTGAGCGGTGGCGGGCAGAGACCGCCGGGCCTTTTGGGGTAGAAGGCGGCAGTTTTTTGCAGGCTCCAAAAGTTAGTCCCGAGGTCGTGTAGGGTCTATTATGATGATTTCTATATGAGGTCAATGAGATAGGACCCCGGCCCACGCCCCCCCTCCCTAAGTACAGATTGAGGAGGGGGAGGGGCCAGTGGGGCTCAGGTGAGCACACGGGGAGAGAGGGGTATGGGCGGGGCCTTACAGAGGGTCAGCGAATCCGAAAAGACCTAAGCTGTCGTTGCGAGGCGACAAGTCCCGCCCCGCAGGCGGCACCGGAAGTGGCAGGCCGGGATCAGCCTTTAAGATGGCGTCTCCTCAGGGGGGCCAGATTGCGATCGCGATGAGGCTTCGGAACCAGCTCCAGTCAGTGTACAAGATGGACCCGCTACGGAACGAGGTGCAGGGGCGGCAGGGTTACCACTGTAGTCGGTTAGCTGTGGGAACCGGGGCCGGCTAGAGGACGGGCGGTGGCTGGCCGGGCGCCCAGTGCGCCTGCGCAGAGACAGGGTGCCCAATGCGCCTGCGCGGTTGCGGTCCGGTTGCCAAACTCCGGTCTAGGACGCCTGCGCATTGTGCCGCCTACGTCTCGTAGTCTCCCTTGGGAAAGGAAGATCTGGCGAGTTGGCTTGAACAGAGCCCCTGCTGTGCGCGGAGCCCTCTGCTGGGCGGAGGGAGAGTGTCAGCCTTGGGGAGCTAATCTGCTGACCGCGCAGGGTGCAGGATTGGAGTGGAGTCTGATGAGAGGCGACTTCCAAGTTGTGAAGGCACATGGGAGGGGGTTAGGGGAATGATCGTTGACAGAGGGTGTGTCTGCAGGAGGAGGTTCGAGTAAAGATCAAAGACTTGAATGAACACATCGTCTGCTGCTTGTGTGCAGGATACTTCGTGGATGCCACTACTATCACTGAGTGTCTTCATACGTGTGAGTGCCCTGGACCCTGGCTGGTTCTTCCAGGCCCTACTCCCCACCAAGCTAGCTGCCAGCTGCTTGCCCCAACCACCCAGGCACCCTGCCCAGCCCATGAACCCTATTTACGGAGGGCCTGAGAATCTGCTTTTCTCTTGCAGTCTGCAAGAGTTGTATTGTGAAGTACCTCCAAACCAGCAAGTACTGCCCCATGTGCAACATCAAGATCCATGAGACACAGCCACTGCTCAACCTCAAACTGGACCGGGTCATGCAGGACATCGTGTACAAGCTAGTGCCAGGCTTGCAAGACAGTGAGTAACCAACCTGACTTTGAGAGGCCTCTAGAAGACTGATGCTGGGTGGCAGCTTGAGGTGACAAGGGCTTTGGTAGATAGAGAGGTTGACAGCTAGAAAGACAAAGAGAGGGAGGGTTTATTTATTTATTTATTTATTTATTGTCTTTTCTAGAGCCGCACCCGTGGCATATGGAGGTTCCCAGGCTAGGGGTGGAATCAGAGCTGTAGCTGCTGGCCTAAACCACAGCCACAGCAACGTGGGATCCAAGCCGCATCTGCGACCTACACCACAGCTCAGAGCAACGCTGGATCCTTAACCCACTGAGCAAGGCCAGGGATTGAACCTGCAACCTCATGGTTCCTAATAGGGTTCATTAACCACTGCACCACCAAGGGAACTCCAAGGGAGGGTTTATTCTTTACTTCCCATATTCCACTCCCTTCTAGGTGAAGAGAAACGGATCCGAGAATTCTACCAGTCCCGAGGCTTGGACAGGATCACTCAGCCCAGTGGGGAAGGTATGTCCCTTGGTAGCAGGAGGATAAGGTAAAGCCCCCATAGCATTTCTCCTGCTCAGTTTTTCTCCCTGAGGAAAAAGTAGTATGGAACATGTGCCACCCTCCTTATTACTCTTTCTCAGAGCCAGCCCTGAGCAACCTCGGCCTCCCCTTCAGCAGTTTCGACCACTCAAAAGCCCACTACTATCGCTATGATGAGCAGCTAAGCCTATGCCTGGAGCGGCTGAGGTGAGGCTATCTGAAGTGACAGTGACAGTGAGCCGGAGCCAGGGAGGGGCTCAGGGAGAGGGCGAGCCATGAGGGAGTGTCTGTTCCTTTAAAGAGAGTGTATCGTGGCTCTGGATGGGGGCCACGGGGAAAGGATAAGGTTCCCTAACCTGTGTCTGTTTCCCCCCAGTTCTGGCAAAGACAAGAATAAAAGCGTCCTGCAGGTGAGAGTGGCCGAGGGGAGGGCCTCTCTAAGGAGACTCACCTCCCCATGGCCCCTCCCTCACATACCTTGTCTTCTTCTCCCCCACCCCATCCCCAGAACAAATATGTGCGATGTTCTGTTAGAGCTGAGGTTCGCCATCTCCGGAAAGTCCTCTGTCACCGCTTGATGCTAAGTCCCCAGCATGTGAGTATTCCCACAGTCTGGTTTTTTTGGTTGGTTTGGTTTGGTTTGGTTTTGGTTTTGGTTTGGTTTTGTTGTTTTTGTTTCTTGAGGGAGGAGAAGGGGCTGAGAAGGGAGGAGCAGAGTTCTTCACCTGTGCAGAAGGAGAATTCCTAAAACTGCCCCCATCTCCATCCTAGGTGCAGCTCCTTTTTGACAATGAAGTTCTCCCTGATCACATGACCATGAAGCAGATATGGCTCTCCCGCTGGTTCGGCAAGGTGAGCCAGTGCCAAGGCAATCCCCAGGGCAGGGCTGGGCTGAGGGGGCCTTTTGGGTAAGAATGCTCCCACTGACTAATCCTTGCCCTTGTTCTCTCCTTAGCCATCTCCTTTGCTTTTACAATACAGCGTGAAAGAGAAGAGGAGGTAGGGGCCAAGCCCCTACCCCATCCCTCTCCCCTTCCCTCCCCAGATATTTATGTGAAATTAACCTCGGCTTTATTTTTTGAAATAAAAACTTGTAAAAAGCATCCATCTTTTTCTTTTTTGTCCTGCCACACACTGTGCTTTGTCTTGTGTCCTGCTTCCCTCTTGAGAAATCCTCTTGAGTTTCATCAAGAAGGAGGGCCTCTCTTGGAGTTCCTGTCATGGCTCAGCGGAAACGAATCTGACTGGCATCCATGAGGATGCAGGTTTGATCCCTGGCCTTCCTCAATGGGTTAAGGATCTGGCATTGCCGTGAGCTGTGGTGAGGTCGCAGACGCAGCTTGGATCTCGCAGACGCAGCTTGGATTTCGTGTTGCTGTGGTTGTGGCATAAGCCGGCAGCTACACCTTAGATTGGAATCCTAGCCTGGGAACCTCCATATGCTGTGGGTGCGGCCCTAAAAAGACCAAAAAAATAAAAATAAAAATAAAGGCCTCTCTTTGTTGGTATTCCCTCAGTGAATTGCCAAAGGAGAGCAGTGGAGGACCCTACATATGTAAAACTCAAAAAGTGAGCTAAGTAAAACCAGGTCACTCATACCAGCTCTTTTTTTTTTTTTGTCTTTTTGTTGTTGTTGTTGCTATTTCTTGGGCCGCTTCCGCAGCATATGGAGGTTCACAGGCTAGGGGTGAACCCTAGATTCTGCATATTCACAAAGACGTTCATTTATTTTATTACTGAAGTACAGCTGATTTACAATGTTGTGTTAGTTTCTGTTGTACGTTCACCAGAAATTGGTTTACATATATATGTTGACATATATATGTACGTTCTTTTTATTTTTATTTATTTATTCATTTTTTGTCTTTTTGCCTTTTCTGGGCCATTCTCACAGCATATGGAGATTCCCAGGCTAGGGGTCGAATCGGAGCTGCAGCCACCGGCCTACCCAGAGCCACAGCAACGAGGGATCTGAGCCGCGTCTGCAACCTACACCACAGCTCACGGCAACGCCGGATCGTTAACCCACTGAGCAAGGGCAGGGACCGAACCCGCAACCTCATGGTTCCTAGTCAGATTCGTTAACCACTGCGCCACAACGGGAACTCCATCAGCTCTTTTTTTGTGTGTGTGTGTTTTTTTGCCTTTTCTAGGGCCGCACCTGCGGCATATGGAGGTTCCAGGCTAGGGGTCTAATCAGAGCTGTAGCTGCCAGCCTATGCCAGAGCCACAACAACTCAGGATCCGAGCCACATCTGCAATCTACACCACAGTTCATGGCAATGCCAGATCCTTAACCCACTGAGCAAGGCCAGGGATCGAAACCGCAACCTCATGGTTCCTAGTCGGATTTGTTAACGACTGAGCCACGATGGGAACTGCACCAGCTCTTTTTGATGAAGGGAAGGGAAGCTCTCACTGTCCTTGAATGTTGTCACATATAATGCAGGCCCAAATGGAGGTATCCTAATTCAAGAGGAGTGAAAATGGGGCTGTGATTCAACAGTGGCCACTGCAAGACTGAAGAAAGAAAAAATAATACATATATATAGTTTTATTTGGCTGCACTCAGGGCATACACAAGTTCCCAAACCAGAGATCAAACCTGTATCACAGCAGTGACCTGAGCTATTGCAGTGACAACACTGGGTCCTTAACCTGCTGCATCACAGAAAAACTCCAAAGAATGATATTTTAAAGAAATACAAAAAATTGCACTATGGGAGGAAACTTGAAAAAACAAGAGTTCCCTGGTGGCTCATTGAGTTGAGGATCTGACATTGTCACTGCAACAGTTCAGGTCACTGCCATGGCCCAAGAACTTTTATATGCCACGAGTACAGCCAAAAAAAAAAAAAGAAAGAAAGAAAAGAAAAGAAAAAATTGGGCCACCCAGTGGCATATGGAATTCCCGGCTCAGGGATCAGATCCAAGCCACAGTTGCGACCCAAGCTGCAGCTGTGGCAACACTGGCTCCTTAACCCACTATGCGGAGCCAGGAATGAAACCTGAGTCTCCATGCTCCCAAGACAGTGCCAATCCTGTTGCACCACGGCAGGAACTCCCAGAACCTGATTTTAAAGCCTAAATCTTGTACTGGCCTGACTCCATGAATTCAAGGAGGTTGTTGGGCATAGCTCATGAGGGCTCCCGAGCTTCCCCAGATGCAGAGAAGGTGGCAGAGGACCCAGGGAAGGGATATAGTGAAGGCAGGCTGAACTGGCTAAAAGCCAGAGATGGGGAGGGGGAGGTGCGCAAGCGCAAAAACCTGAGCTCTCTCCCAGGGCGCAGGTTTGGACTTCCCTCTGTGGAGATGAAGCTTGAGGCCAAGAGAAAGGCACATGTGGAGAGGCTTCACTCAGCAAGGAAGAAGTGCTTGCAGCACTCTGGGCAGACGATGGAACTGGGATAGGGACACTGCAGAGCCACTGGCCCAGGCACAATTCCTTCACCGCACCATCTTCAAGATTCCTGAGCTTTGCGTGTTTCAGGCTTGAATGTGCCCCCCACCACCCCGCCCCCAATACCCCCAATACTCAGCTGTCCTTGAAAGCCTAAATGTCACCTCCTCCAGAAAACTTTCCTTCAGCCAGAATCAGGGCTTCTTCCAGGGTCTTTGGCCTGCCTCTGCATCCGCATATATCTCGAGGTTTGGGATTAATTATGTCTATCCCGGGGTTCCCCACTCTCTTTCCCTGAATTTAAACTCCAGGGATTCCAAGGGCCCACTCAAACTGTTCTCAAGGCATTTGTGTGTGAAAAGGGCATTTCTGAGGAGTGGCTCCGGAAGGAGAGGTTTTGGGCCGGGCGGGGGGGCGGGGGAATGGAGGTAAGGAGAATAGAAATGTCCCTGGGGACTTCTCCGGGCCCTATTACTTAGGGAGTACCTAGGTTGGAACTTGGCGGCAGCGTGAAGTCTAGCAGCCCCAGGCGGAAGATAAGGCTGCCCGAGGCCCTAAGACCCGAGAACCAAGCTTCGGGATGAGGCCTTTGATGACAAATGGTTTATGGCCAAGAAGCAGCGGAAGGCGCTCAAGCCTGGATCTGGGTGGAGCGGCGAACCGTCTCGTTCCCAGTTCAGCCTACGTGTTGTCTGTCAGTGGCGTTGGCGGTGTAGGCGGCGGCAGCAGCTGCGGTGCATCTCCCGAGGCGGCGGATGCAGACCGGCTGCGGACACCGCGCCGCTCTCCCTCCATATACGGGTCCATTACTCCCCTCCTTGGTCTGCTCCACGCAGACCCTGCCCCTCGGGGTCACTTGGGTCTCAGTCTGCGCCAGGACGGGTGAACCGAGCCCTCGGTTCTCTTGGGCGCGTGGACCCAGAACGCGCGCGCCGCGTTCTACGAGAGGCGGCCGCAGAGCCACCCCAGCGCGAAGCCCGCCCTCTCCCGGGCGCCTGGGACCTCGCAGGGCTTCCGGGTGGAGGAGTCAACCCCACATCTGCAGGACCAAGCCCGCGCTTGCCCCAGCAGCCCTTTCTCACCTAGCCGTTGCCGTGGTCCACACTCATCTGGGAGAGGGGGCACCGAGATTTGCTCCCGCCCTTGGCACAGAGGAGGACCGGTCCCTCTCAGCCTGGCTGGTCTCTCCCAGGATTTTGGGGTGAGAGGAGGGGGGACGACGAGATAGCGAACAGGGACTTCCTGGAACATTGAGTCTCAAGAGGTGCGCCTGTGTGGGGATGTAGGGGAGTGTCTGAGCACCCCTCCGCCCCTACCCCAGCCGCACACCCCTGGGTTGAGGGCGGTTGCATAGAGCTTTTTGTGAGCCAGCGAAAAGCGTCTAAAAGAATTGACAGACCCGAGACCCTGGAAGTGAAGCAACTACAATTTATGTCTGAATCGGTTCTCTATGCATTAACGTTTTCTTTTCTTTTTCTCGCTCTTTTTTTTCTTTCCTTTTCTTTCTTTTCTTTTTTTTTTGCATTAACATTTTCTGAAAGATAAAACCATCCCAGAAATGCACGAGATGGAAGGATTCCACGCCCCACGGTCCTCTGCCTGGAGTTTCCTCCCTAAACCTCCCACTTCCCTCTCACTATGGTTAATGGGTTTTCCTAAGCCAGGGAAGGAGGACAAGCACATTTCTTGGGACTCAACTTCTCCGCTGTCCACCGTGCCAAGAAAGTTATTCTAGGGATCCCCTACCCCACCCTTCCCAATACACTCACAGAATTCAGAGAAACGTGTGGGGTGGGAAATCCAGGGGACTAAAGGTCATTTATTGAGCAGATATGGATGCCAAGAAGAGGGGATACATCTGGGGCAGGAGTGGCTAGAGGAATCTGCAAGGTGGGTCAGAGGTGCAGTGTCTGAGAGTGAGAAATTACATGGAGGTGATGAGGAAAGGGAATTCTGAAAGATGATGATGAGTGGAGTGGGAGAATGCATCCTTAAGTGGGAATGGAGGTGTCTTCTGGTGAGAAAGTCAGAATGTGGGGTTATTTACCAGGAAAGGGAGCAGAGGACCCCCAAATGTCTGAAGGGACAATGAGGAGGATGCTTTGGAGAAGGGGGGGTGGCGGGCAGCCATATAGGCTCGAGTCCTTGGATGGCTCTGGGGAGGACCCAGTTCTGAGAAGGTTGGACCATGGGGGTGGGAGGTACTGCAGGAAGAGGTGCACTGGAGAGCAGCAGCTCTCCCAAGCTGGGGGGTGGGGTGGGGTGGCAGGAAGCCTAAGAGACAGCTGAACGCCACCCCCCAACCCCCTGCAACCCAGAACCTGGGTTTAATCTCTTAATCTCCCTCATTAATCATTCACCCTCCTCCTACCCCCCTCAGAGGATCTGGTTTCTCCCCAGCTCATGTTCCAGGGGCTTTGCTGGGGGAAAGTCCCCTCCTGTGGCCCCACGATTGTCTGCACAAGTCCCTGGCCTCCGCTAGGATGACCTTAGCTGGACTCTGCTGTCAGCGGCCTCCTCCCTTTACTAGTCTCTCCTTCCCTCTCCCCAAACCCACAACTGGGGACTGCCCAGCCCCATTGTCCAACCCCATTCCTGAGCCCAGTTGCAAGGGGGGAGAAGGTTGGAGAGTCAGAGGGGAAGGAAAGCAAAGGCCCTTCAGGAGATCCTCACACTGACACACAATAGTAAGTGAGAGCAGAAGAGATGAAATCAAAGCTACACAGAGGATGCGTGAGTCTAAGGGTGTAGTGTCTGTCTGGTGACAGGCCTTGGATCCACTTTAATTGCAGATTAAGTGAAACCACCCGGATGGTTCAGAGGACTGAGGCCTCCAGCTAGGAGGATCTGTCTTAGTCCTCCTCCTCCTCCCACCACCATTAATAACCAATTAACAAGGCCTGGAATTCCCACTGTGGCACACTGTTATGCAGGTTCTATCCCTGGCCCAGTACAGTGGGGTAAGGATCTGGTGCTGCCACAGCTGTTACATAGGGTACAACTGTGACTTGGATCTGATCCCTGGCTTAGGGACTCCATATGCTGCTGGGTGGCCAAAAAAAGAGAAAGAAAGAAAGAAAGAAAGAAAGAAAGAAAGAAAGAAAGAAAGAAAGAAAGAAAGAAAGAAAGAAAGAAAGAAAGAAAGAAAGAAAGAAAGAGGAAGAAAGAAAACAAAAAAACAAGGTCTTGAGGCAGTTCAGCTTTCCACTATCTGCTCTCTGAACCAACAGTGGCCTACTGGGCTGAGTTTCTTGCTCAGGCCATGATGAGGGTCCTATGTGAGGGTCTGGGTGTGTTACAATAGGTGAGGAGGTGTCATGAGAAGAAGCCCTTAACCAAGAAGGCCCTGCATTTCTCCACCTTTGTTGGCTGTGAGCTGAGTCAATGCCTCAGGTTACATGAGGTAACTCCCATTATCAGAGTGCCTTCCAGGGAGTTCCCATGTGGCTCAGCACCTCAGGTCGCTGCTGTGGCTTTCGATTGATCCCTGGCCCAGGAACTTCCACATGCTGCGGGTTTGGGCAAAAAGACAAAAGAAAACAACAAGCTTCCTGTCCTTGTCAAGGAGTCTTTCATGCAGGTGCCTTGGCTCTCCCAAGCTCGGTTTCGGGCAGCCCAACTGCAGGTTCCACTTGCCCTGGGGTGGACACAGAGGATCACTGCACAAATGGTGGGAGGTACAGAAGTCTACAGATAAGGTAACATAATGGACAGTCCAGGAGGGACTGGCCCACTTCTTTATGGCACTATTCAAAAAGAAGAAGAAGGAGAAGGAGAAGAAGAAGAAATCCATAGCAATGAATTCCCTTAGGAGTGGTGGGTTCCTCAGGAGTGGTGGGGTTTCTCTGTCGCTGGGTTGTACATTTCCTAGCTATTTGGGATGTGACGTGTGAATAAAACCCTTGCCTTGTTGAGCCTCCACTGGTGAGCAGTGTTGTCCCAGAGCTGTCTTCTTCCTACACAGGAGGGCTGTGGTGTAAGCCTAGAACTGAAATAGGTGTGGGAGAGAAGAGAGAAAGATAGGACGTGGATAAAATAGGAATGAATATCTCAGGCCTTAGAATTTGTCCCTGAGTTGGTAGGGGTTCCGTCCCAGGATCTGGTTGGGCAGATGAAGTTTGCACTTCAAGTCACACTTCTATAGGGAGCAATCCTGCTGATCCTGGGCAGTGACCAGTGGCTGCTCCCAATGCTGCTGATGCTGTGTGGTTTCTGGGCCTCCCCAGGCTGAAGGACCCCTACTCCAACCACAGGAGTTTAATAAGACAAAGACAGATGGACTACTCATAGATCGAAAGAGTAACCAGGAGGCTCTTGGTGGAGGCCAGTCTTCACTGGCAAAGACCCTTCCAGGCAGTAGCACTAGCTTGGGTTTGTTGTGTCCTCCCTCCTGAGACTCGGGTCTCTGACCCCTTCTCCACGTGTTTGGACTTGCCAGGGCCTCTGAGCCAAGGCGGGACAGCCCTGGATTCAGCCAGAGAGCCGGCAGAGTCCACTCACCTGCGCTGGCTTCCCCATGGCATCCCCACCTTTCCCGGTTGCAGTCGCTCCGCCCGGCCAGGTCCTTCCAAGTTCCCCAGCCCCCAGAGCCGCGCTAATAACTTCCAGCCGCTGGACCTCTTTAAGAGCGTTCCGCAGGGGTGGGGCGGGACGAGGGGGCCAGGTCGGGAGACAGAGGTCCCTACTAGGTGAGACTGGGGATCCTAGCTCTGTCAGCTCTCTGTCTCCCTCCTCGGAATTTTGCAAATTCCCAGCAGTTGGGGCCAGGGAGAGCAATTTTATTGCCGACGAGTTTATGAGCCAGAGCTGCGGCTAGGCGGGGAGTTTGTGGTACACAGAATCTGGGGGCCGCCCAGGAAAGGTCCGAGTGTACACCGGACCACGCTCTGCAGCGCAGAGCAGCCCGGCGGCCCGGCTTGGTGGGTTGTTCCTCGGGTTTCTCTCCGCATCTCCCCGCCCTCTAGAAATACCGCTGTTGGGACATCTACCAGCTCCAGACCCACCGCGGCCCGGAGTTGGGAGGTGGGGGCGCAGGAGGAGGGGCACACGAGGGTCTGGCCCAGCGCGGGGGGCGGGTCCGAGGCGGGGGGCCCAGATTGGGAGCCGAGCTAGGGCCCAGGCAGCTGCGGAGCCGAGGGCGGCCAGCGGCGGCACCGCCACAGCCCCGCTGGCCATGAGCTCGGGATCCGAGCCCGGGACACCCCGGACACCCTTCAGCATCGCAGACATCCTAGGCCCGCGCCTGGTTCCCCGAGGACCCTCTGTGTCGCAGCTTCGAGAGTCGAGCCCAGGTCCCAGGTCGCCGCTGTGCGCGCTGGAGGAGCTGACTAGTAAAACTTTCCGCGGACTTGACGGGCACGCGCCGCAGCCCTCTGAAGGTACAGCACCGGCGAGGTCGCGCACTGTGACCTGGCCGTCTCCCTACTTCTCTCCTCCAGGTTACCGGTCTCGACTCGGCCACTACCCTAACCGTGCCCTCAGCCCACGTGCCAGGGCTGGCCTCTTCCTCCCCTCCCCTCCGTTAGTTCCCAGGCTCCGCGGCCGCTCCCAGATGCCGCCAGTCGGTCGAGAACTGAGAGACCTGTGCGTGGGTCGCGGTCCGCTGTAGGCGGGGCAGTCGCAGCAGAGAAAGGCCAGAGAGGAGACAAAAGGCCTGGGCCGGAGCCTGTAAATGAGTGAGCTAGGGCAACCGCGGAGCACAAAGTGCTGGGAGACCATGTTCAGGCCTCTCCGGGTACCTAAGCTCCTCTCCAAATCGCTCTCTTCTCTAGAGGGCGCAAGGAGCAGAGGGCCCCTGAAGCCGCAAAGGCCGCGGGACTCCGGACTCCACCTTTCCTCGCCCTTTGTATCCCCACTTTCATCCTTTTGGGGTCGAGGAGGGGGGGGCCCGTATCACCAAAAAAAGAATAAGCTGAGAGTGTCCGACACCACCCACGAGTCTAAAGAAGGGCACTGTCCGGTCCTGTTAGACTCACCGTGCGCGTTGACTGCCCCTACTCTGATCATGGTCTGCCCCCTGCCTCCGGTGCCGGACCCGCAAGCCCGCTCTGCCAGGGGCTCCGGAAGGCCTCAAAGGCCCGGCCCTAGACGCCTGACCATGCACTACGTCTCCTCTGGCTTGTCCTGCCCACCTCCCCTTTCCTGTCCCTGCAAGGTGCCCTCAGCCTGCTGCCTCCCATACCCTAGAGGTCGGTTCCATTTCCCCCCACCCCCGCCCCCCGGGCTGAAATACACCCCCGGCCACTAGCAAATTTTGGGCAGGGAACCAGGGTTCTGGCTCGCGTCTGCCTTCTCGCTCCGCACCAACTCCTCCCCGCCTCCCAGCACACACACCTGGCTGGCTCGATCCCCGCTTTTCCTTCCTGACCAAAGCCTGATTCCCGCAGGCTAGAGATTGACCCCCGCCCTATCCCGCAGGCCGCGCGGCCCCGGGAGCGCTGGGCCCAGGCCCGGCCGGCCGCAGACGGCGAAAGTCACGCACGGCGTTCACCGCGCAGCAGGTGCTGGAGCTGGAGCGGCGCTTCGTCTTCCAGAAGTACCTGGCGCCTTCCGAGCGCGACGGGTTGGCGGCGAGGCTCGGCTTGGCCAACGCGCAGGTCGTCACGTGGTTCCAGAACCGGCGCGCCAAGCTCAAGCGCGACGTGGAGGAGATGCGCGCCGACGTGGCCTCGCTGCGCGCGCTGTCCCCCGAAATCCAGTGCCGCCTCGCGCTGCCGGAAGGCGCTCCAGGCCTCGGCCCTGGCCTCGCCCGGCCGGACGCTGGGCCACATCTGTCAGACGAGGAGATACAGGTGGACAATTGAAGGCAAAGCCGCCGCCAGCGCTCTGGGGCGCGGGACTCCTCGTCTCCGCGTCCTGTCCGGGTCCTGGGTGGAGGGAGGGTATCTAACTGGTCCCCTTCTGGCTCACAGTCGAGACACCCACCTTTTCCAGTTATTGAGAATAAAGTCAAGACTCTGCCTCAGCACGCCTCAATCCTGGCACCCAAAGCAGTAAGAGCAAAATCTGCTGATTATTGTGAAGATTCTGTGTTTAGCACTATGTCGAGCGCTTTAAATGCGGTATTTCCTTTAACTCTCATAGCAACCCTATAAGGTAGGTGATATAATTAGGCCCATTATACAAAGAGGAACCTCTAGGTCAGGGTTTGGACCCAGGCATCCAGCCAGCCTTCAAAGCTGGTGCTTGTCAGCTTTTTTCTCCGGAGACTCCGGGGTGAGGGAGAAGGACATGGGACTTCGGTAGCTGAGGGTGCCAACCCCTGCTTTCCTGGCCACCTTCTTTCCAGGACTCTTCACCCCCAACCCACCTTTGATCAGCTGCTGCCTGGGAGACCTTGTGCCTAACTAACTGACTGGCCCCAGAGTGACAACGTCCTGCTTTTCTTTTTCCCCACCCTGGGGTCATTTGTTAATTGGGTCCTGACCATTCTCCTTGCCCTCATGGAAGGAATCCTACCCTGAGACACAGGCAAAGTGATGAGTGCTGGGAGAGGGGTGGGACCCCTGCTTCTGGGACCTCCACCCCACTCCATGCTGGGACAGAGAATGTTCCCACCAGGATGGAGGTGGTGGCAGGAGGGTGGGAAAGCCTGGCTTGTCCACTGGGGCAGAGCTTCGAGAGTGGCTGTTTGCAGGGTAGAGAGAGTGCAGCCCACCTCCTCCCACAGACATTTCTGGGATGAATTTCTTCCTTCCTTCCTTCTTTCCTCCCTTTCTTTCTTTCTCTCTTTCTTTCCTTTTCTTTCTTTCTCTCTCTCCTTTTCTTTCTTTCCTTTTCTTTCTCTTTCTTTCTTTCTTTCCTTTCTTTCTTTTTTCCTTCCTTCCTTCCTTCCTTTCTTCCTGTCTTCTGTCTTTTCTAGGGCTGCTCCCCGCAGCATATGGAGGTTCCCAGGCTAGGGGTTGAATTGGAGCTGTAGCCGCTAGTCTACGCCACAGCCACAGCAACACCAGATCCGAACCTAATCTGCGACCTACACCACAGCTCACGGAAACACCAGATCCTTAACCCTCTGAGTGAGGCCAGGGATCAAACCTGCAACCTCGTGGTTCCTAGTCAGATTCATTTCCACTGCGCCAAGATGGGAACTCCTGGGACTAATTTCTGGTGCTGGTGGTTAATTATCCTCCTTGTGTGAGGTGCGTGGCAGGGAGGGAAGAGGAACACTCCTGCAGCTGCAGGTCTCCCCCCACACACACCCCCATGCCTGACCATCCCGGCTCACCTTCAGGACACCATGCTTAGGCTTGATCTTCCTGTTTCCCCTCCCTTCCTTCCTCCCTCCTCAGCCCTTCCCAAGCTCAGGTGCCTAGTCGATTCGTTTCCACTGAGCCACGACAGAAACTCCTTAATTTCATTTTAAGGATAAGGGGACTGAATCACAGAAGACCACAATCCTAAGAAACTTGATCATGTCATGAAGCTTGTAAGTGGTGGGGCTGGGACTAACCTACTTGCATGTCTGACTCCAGAGCTCATGCTTTGGCCACTATAGGTTCTGTTGCTGTTACTGTAACTGGGTCCAACAGAAAGAAGGGTTCACAGAGAGGGAGGGGGAAGGGCCAGAGGTAGGAACGTAGGCATTGTTCTGAGGATAGTGCACGGTCCTTGGAAGTTTTAGCGAGGAGAGGTATGCAAGCGATGTTTAGGGCAGGCTGATCTGGCTGCATGTGCAGGGTGACCAGCACAGACCTGAGGAAGGGGCGTGGCTCAGGCCACTGCAAAAGCTAAGAGCAGAGAGAATTCAGGGCCAGACTTGAAGCAGGGAGGGAGGTGGTTAAGACACAGGAATCAGTGTCATTCCTCCAAGTGACCAAAGATTGGAAGAGTCAGTTAAACAAAACTCAAACCTTGCAACCCTGGGCAACTGGAAGGAAAATGGTATCATTGACAGAAATAGACAATGACTACTAGAGTAGAGCTAAGAACCTGTCTCCCATGATGTACAAAAGTATTCTTTGCACCCAAGTTGCCCTTTCAATACACATACAACACACACACACACACACACACACACACACACACACACACACACACACACACCTCCCCTGGTGCCTGTTCAAGGCCCCTTCTGTATTCCCTTCATCCCCTTCTAAGGGCCTCTGGAACCTTTAGATTGGAATGACCAACTTCTTCCCATTTGCCCAGGACTTTCCCAGTTTTAGCACCGAAAGCTCCGCGCCCTAAGAAATCCCTCAGCCCCAGGAAAACCAGGATGGTTGGTTACTGCTTTCCAGCCCTGGGGACTTTGAACGCAGGCTGCTGGGTGAGAACCCTACCAGTTAGCAGTATGAGTGTGGGACAAAGTGGAGGCAAGATGTCAGGAGTCCTGTGGCACGTGGGGAAGATTCAAGTCCAGGACAGGCCAAGAGGTATCAGGGAGGGGACATTTCTCTGAGACACTAGATGAACAAGGAGTCAGTTCAGCCTGAAAACAAAGATGCCACATAGTCATGGTGGGTGGCCCTTCTTTGAGGGGTTAGGAGCCCTACTAGAGTCCTCAGAGTGGATAAGCCACACCTCCCTAGCCCCAGCCCAGAACAAAAACACATGGGCAGGCCTTTCAGAGACACTGTGATAAATCACCCCACAAACACAACGCCTCTCCTGAGCCCCACCCCCCAAAGAACATGAACAAAGAACTCCCGGGGCAAATAATTCGAGTTATGAAGGTAGGGTCCAGTCAAGTTAGCTGGCTCTGAGCTGTAACCCTCCTCTACCTGAGGTTTCCTAAGTTCCAGCCCCATGCTTCCACCTCTTGTAATCAAGGCTCGGATAAATAAAACTCAAACCTATCCCCCCAGAAGGGCCCCCTGGATGGATGTCTCCTCTGCTAGTTCCTAGAGGAGAGCTTCTCAAACATCGGGGTGTCTCAGGATCACCTGGAGGGTTGACTGAAACACAAATTTTGGGGCCCCGCTCTTTCAGTTTCTGATGTAGAAGATCTATGGTGAGCCCGAGAATTTGCATTTGTAAAAAGTTCCCAGGTGACACTGATGCCACCGGCCCAGGCAGGGACCATGCTTTGAGAACCGCAGCCCCATGAATTCTGTATTTGGTGAACTAAGCAGTCATTCACTCATACTCCTCTCTTCCCAGTGTCGGAATCATGAACATATAGGACAACTGCAGATAAAGATTGGTTTATTTAACACCCACTGTGTACCAGGGTCTTCCTCCTGGGGGGGTCCTGCTGAGAGAGGAGAGGGAGGGGCACCTGATCGCCCTTCTCACACATGCAGTTCTCACAACAGCCCTGTGAAGGAGGGATGCCCGCATTTTACAGATGAGGGATCTGGAGCTCAGGTGCTGAGAAACCCGCCCAAGGTGACCCAACTAGCAATGGCAGGCTTCATTCTGTTACACAGTGTTTAAGGGGCCTGCAGCCATAAACAATAAAAAGAATTTGGGAAAGCCTTAAAAAAAAGGGGAGGTGTTTCAGCACCTCCTGCGTCTAGGTGCATGTGGTATTGAGTAAGACCCATAGGGCAGCAAGACTCATTTAACCTGATGAGTGGTTCTTCTCGGAAAGGCATGCTGGGAGGCCTCAAAGTCCCCTACAGATCCATGTTAAATAAGCTGAGAGTGCCAGGGAGAGCTAGGGAGGAACCAGCCATGGCAGTTGCCAGGATCTTAGAGGAGAAACCAGAAGGAGATCAGGATTCTTATACAGGGAGTCAGAAGGGACCTCCCAAGTGCCAGCCCTTGGTGAATCTTCTAGCAGTGGGAGGAGGTGAGCGTCAGACCACTGGGCAAAGGAGAGGGCAGGATATGCACAGAAGTGTGAACAGGAAACAGGGCATGAACCGAGGCTAGAGAAGATGGGGCAAGAACTGGGATTAGGGAGAAGCGAGCATCTGCCAAGCTGAAGAGACCTGGGCCTTGTTCATCTCAGGGACCCCGTTCCCGAGCACGGAGCTCTGGCTGGGGAGTGAGTTCCCCAGGGCCAAGAAGCAGAACAAGCCTCAAATGCCCCTACTGCCGGGTCTGTTAAAAGTCTGAAAACCTAAACGTTTATACAGATCCCTTCTGGAGCCTTGGGGGATTTTATTTTTCCCTCCTGCTTCCAGCAGAAGCCACCTGCTTAAGAACCATAAGAAAGGCTATTTCAGTGGATGTGGGTCTCCTGTCCCTCATCAGAAGGTCTCTGTGGCAAGAGGCATGCCTGCCAGGGATGCTCCTAGCCGTGGTTTGAGAGTATAGGTCTCAGTGTGCAGTGAGCCGCCCCCCCACAGCATCTTTCATCCCCGAGGGATATACACATGGCTTTGCCTTAGTAGGGACAGGTTCCCGTTCATCTGGTGTGAGGTAGACGTTGGGGCCCAGGTCCCAGGATGCCCTGGCTCTTTGAGGAGTCCTGGAGATGGGGAGGGCAGGGTCTTCTGCTCTGAGTCTGGGGGAGGGGCCAGCTGGCAGGGCTCGGGTGATGTGGTGGATAACGCAAGGGTGGAGACAGGAGGCCAGGGACAGTTTGGGCAGGGCTTCCAGGGCCATGGGGGGAGAGGAGGCCTGAAGGCCCCAGCTCAGCGTGGGGAAATGGATGGGGGAACCTAGTCGATGGAGGCGGCCCAGGGATCCCTCCTCGCTGGTCCTGCTGAGCAAGGAGAGGGAGGGGACCTGAGAGGCCTTCCAGCAGCGCCGCCCAGGCCCCTCATCCCATGCGTTCCCACCCCCTTCCCCACCTGAGGCAGAAAGTGGCACCGCTTGGTGCTGCAACCCCAGCCAGTTCTCCCTGCTGCCCCCTCGGCATGAGAGGGGGCCTGGTCCCCTTACCAGAGCCAGCTGCATGAGGCAGGAGTGGAGCTCCCGGGCTGCGTCAGGTTGGGACCCGCCTCTCAGAGTCTCCTGGAACACAGCAGCTGCCTCTTCGAAACGCTTTGGTACCAGAGGAGTTAGAAAGAGGAAAGTTTAGGGGTCAGCAGGGGTCAAGGAACTTCAAACGGCCCCCTTTCCCAGAGTGGCTCCATCCACTGACACAACTAACATTGTGACACTGTGGTGGTGGGAGCGCAACTAGAAAAGCCACTGTAGACCCGATCCCCCCTCCATCCCAGCCGAATTCCTCTTCCGCTTCCAGCCTCAGACCCAGTACCTGCAGTCCCATCAAGGCCTTGCCCAGGCGGAAGAGGCCCCGGGGCCAGCCGGGCCGCAAAGTGAGGGCTACCTGGGCATCAGCTAGGGCACGCACTGGCTGACCCAGCCGTTCATGGCAGAATGAGCGATTTCCAAATAACCTGAGAAAGACAAAGTGGCCAAAAGTCCAGGTCCTCAGCACCCTGCCTACCCCTGACATCCTGGTGAGGTAGCCACCCTTCCCCACCCCACCCCACCTACCGGTGGTCCCGGGGGTTGAGCTTCAAGGCCTGAGTGAAGAGGACCACAGCCTTGTGGTAGAAACCATTTTCGGCAAGGCTGGTACCCAACTCTGGGGAGGAAAGAAGGTGGGACGGTTCGGATGCGACCATCCCAGGGAGGGTTGGGTGAGGCGGGAGAGAGAAAGAACCTCACCTGCCAGCTCCTGGCTCCGTTGTAAGGCAGCCGCCAGCAGTCCTGGAGATGCCTAGGAACAGGAAGCACAGTCAAGCAGGACTAAGGCCTCAGCCTCCCCGGATCCTTCTCCTCCGTTCCAATAGTTAACACTGCAATCAGCACCAGGCAACATGCCATTCTTATGACAGTCTGCAGGATGGCATCAGCCCTACCTTCCTACAGAGGAAACTTCCCAGGGCGAGGGTAACAGTGATGGAGCTTGATCCCAGGTCTCTTAATCTGAGGGCCAGAGAAGTCCTTCTAGTGGTCATTGCCCTTGACCCTTAGATTGTGGGACTCCCCAGAGCTCTCTGGCATGCCTTCCCCTCCTTCTAGCTGAGGTTCCTCTGCCCAGGTGCTCACCTCGGCCTTAGGACTCTGTCTGGGGCTCTCTTCTCCTGGAGTGCTTTCTTCCTCCTGGCTCTTCTCTTGGGGAGTCTGGCTCCTGCCTTGGGGATCCTGGCTTAGTCCCTTTTCTCTGAGGGCACTGGGGGGCCAATCCCCAACCTTGCGCAGAGCCAGAGACACAAAGGTGCTAGATAGATCCAATGAGTCCTGTGAGCAGAAAGGAAAGTTCGGGAGGCGCAGGGATGAGGTATGTCCTAGAGAAGTGGGAGCAGAGGGTGGGCAGAGATCATGAAGGGAAGGAAGGGGGCTCTCACCTCTTCCTCATCGCACTGTCCCTGAGCTGGGTTCCCGGAGCTGGATGGGGGACTCCCATCCCCAGTTGGGCTGGTCTCGGCCTGGAGGGAAGGTGAACAGGTACAGAGTTGAAAGTCGCCTTGAGCCGCCTGCTTTTCCAGCTCCCACCTCCTGGCACTTGGTGCTTTTATTTTATTTTATTTTTGCCTTTTTGCCATTTCTAGGGCCGCTCCCGTGGCATATGTAGGTTCCCAGGCTAGGGGTTGAATCGGAGCCACCAGCCTACGCCAGAGCCACAGCAACATGGGATCCGAGCCACGTCTGCAACCTACACCACAGCTCATGGCAATGCCAGATCCTTAACCCACTGAGCAAGGCCAGGGATCAAACCCTCAATCTCATGGTTCCTATGGATTCGTTAACCACTGAGCCACGACAGGAACTCCCACTTGGTGCTTTTAGTACCTGTGTGCAGACACTGGAGTTGGGCTCCCCGCTGTGCTGCTCCAAGCGCTCCCTTCGCTTCCGATCCTTTTGACGCTGTAACAACGACAAGGAAGAAGAGGATGTACTTTGAGCACTATACTTAAACATACACACACACAATTTGTATCTTTTTCCTTTTTTAAGAGCTGCACTTGCAGCATATGGAAATTCCCAGGCTTGGGATCGAATTAGAGTTGCAGCTGCCAGCCTACACCACAGCCACAGCCTTGTCTGTGACCTACACCACAGTTCACAGCAACGCTGGATCCTTAATCCACTGAGCAAGGCTAGGGAGGGAACCCACATCCTCTTGGATACTAGTTGGGTTCTTAACCGCCCGAGCCACAATGGGAACTCCCAGAATTTGTATCTTGAGACCAATTCTTCATATGTAGGAGTTCCCGTGTGGCACAGTGGAAATGAATCCGACTAGGCATCATGAGGTTGTGGATTCAATCCCTGGCCTTACTCAGTGGGTTAGGGATCCGGCATTGCCGTGAGCTGTGGTGTAGATCACAATATGGCTTGGATCTGGAGTTGCTGTGGCTGTGGCGTAGGCTGTAGCTCCCATTCGACCCCTAGCCTGGGAACCTCCATATGCCACGGGTGCAGCCCTAAAAAGAAAAAAAAAAAAATCTTCATATATACAATATATATTATATGCCATAGCACCAGGCTAAGAGCTTCATAGACACTATCTCATTTAATCTTTGCAACACTATGAGATGGGTTTTGTTGTTGTCCTCACTTTACAGCAGACAAGAAGACAAGAGTCTCTAGGCAGAGGGCACACAGTCAGGAGGCAGATTCCAATCCAGGCAGCATCGTGTGGCTCCAGAACCACTACACTAAATGGGCCTCCCAGAGACCCTCCAGTCCCCAAGCCCCATGCCCGCCACCCCAGCTGGCCATCTTGAGTTCTCTCCTGTTCACAAAGCTTCCCTCCTTCAAGCCCCCAAATCCCTCTGGGTTCCCACTCCTCCTGCCCTCCAGTTACCTTCTTCTTGAGTCGTTTCTTCTCTGCTTTCTGTTTCATGCGCTCCTCCTCAGCCACCAGCTCTTCAGCCAGGCGGTTGGCTTCCTGAAGGAGGAAGGGCAGGCAACAGGCAGAGAGAGAGAATGAGAGAGAGCGAAAGGGAGGCAGGCAGTATGAAAGGATCTTGAAAAGTCCAGATTAGGGGAGAATGTGGCCATGGGAACCTGGGGTTTGGGAGAACTCTTGGGCGGAAGAAGCCCCTTGCTGCCAGTCTCACCTCTTCAGTCAGCAGGAGCCTCTGAGGCATGGCCACCTGCAGCAGGTTGTCTGGAGCAGGCGGGCTTTGAGGGCAGGGCTTAGACGCTCGTGGAGGGTATAGGAAGGACTTTCGGAGACCACAGTAGGTACCCAGTCTCTCAGCTTCCTTGTCCTTGTCATTCTGTTCCGTTGTTTGCTCCTCATTACAGAGGGGGTCCAGGAGGCGATCTGTCAGGAGGGAGAAAGAGAAGGGCAAGAAAGGAGAACATGAGGGAGAGGAGCCTCTGAGGGCCAGCCCTCCCTAGGGTACCAGCCTCGATCCCTGGGCCCGGCCCCTGCACTCCCCACCATGGTGCCACAGCTGCAGCCGCCCGCTGCTCCTATCCACATGGATCCGGTGCAGGCCCTGGGGATCATTCTCCACAAGCCGTCGAAGAAAATCCACTACGTCCTGGGAGGGGGAGGGGAGGGGAGGCTGGTGTTGTGGGGAGCTCTGGGAGAGAGCAAGGGGCTTGGCTGGGTTGACCTCTCCACCACGGCAACCACAAACCAGCCGCCCAGCCTGGAGAACCGTACCCTCTCCCTGCTCAGCCCTGCAAAACACACTGCTCCCAGCTGTCATGGCGTCTCACCTCCCTTTCCTAACTCTCTTGCCTTCCCAAGGGCTGAGGGTGCTCATCAGCCCAGCCTTCTCCACCATCCTGACACACTGACGCCCCTGCAATGGAGCCCTCTTACCTGCTCTTCCAGCTGCGCCCCCCCGCCATACCCTTGAATATGAACCCTCCCCACAGAATCCACCCTGGGGCTGCCTCACACCTAAAAGAGTGCTACAGTTCCTGGCTGCCCTCTCCCTTGCACTTCATCTGTTTCTCCTCAAAACCAAGCTCTCAGCAATGTTACCTTACTCAAAATTTTCCAGTAGTTCCCCACTGCCAGAGCCGCAGGCGGGACTGAGTCTAGCCTGGGATTCAGAGCCTTCCAAAAAGTTTCCTGGCTGACCTCTCCCGGCTTCCCTTGCAATCCTTTCCTCCTTAGCGGCCATCCTCCCTCTGCCACCAGGTTCCTTCCAGCCTTGGGGTCCTCCCCCAGCCGTTCTGCTGGCTCTGAGCTTCTTTCTCACCATGTCTTGCCTGACCTTCAAGATCGAGTTCAAATGCCATCTCCCCTCAAAGCCTTCCCAGACCCTTTCATCCCCAATTTGCTCTGCCCTCACTCAACCAGGCTGCACGAACACAGCCTGTGAGATACAATTTCACACCTTATTATCCATTGCTTTCTACTGCTGTCTTAATTAGCCAGGTAGCATAGACCCAGAGAGAACACTGTGCTAGAACAGAGCTGTATGAACCTCAGTTCTGGTTCTGCCATTGCCCGGCCATTTGATTTTGGATAAATCATTTAACCTCTCTGGGCCTCAGCTTCCTCATTCACAAAATGAGGCGAGACTCTTTCAAGCTTGGCGCATACATTCTGTGGTTCAGATGAGGATCATGTCCTTAGTTAGTGTAAACCATCTTTAAAAACCAAACAAAAAAAAAGACTGCCTTGACCTTCGACCACTCCCTAAAACACAGACTAATGCTATTCTCTCTCTCTGTTCCATCTTTTGAATTTTTATTGAATTACATATTCTCTTAATTCACTGCCTGGCCACACATGATCTGGCCACCCAATCCCTTCATCTCCTCCAGCTGCAGTGGTCTCCTTTGAAGTTTCTGCAGTGCACCAAGTGTGCGCCCTTTTCAGGGCTTTGGTACTTGTTACTTCCTCTGCCTGGAATGCTCTTTCCCCAGTAAATGGCTCATTTCTTCATCGTCTTCAGATCTCTGCCTAAACCTTCTGAAGAAGGCCTTCTCTGGCCACTCCCTTTAAAAAGCAAAACCTCTTGGGAGTTTCTGCTGTGACGCAATGGAATCAGCAGCATCTTGGAAGCACTGGGATGCAGGTTTGATCCCAGGCCCAGCACAGTGGGTTAAGGACCCAGCATTGCCGCAGCTGTGGCTCAGATCTGATCCCTGGCCCAGGAACTCCGTATGCCATGGAGCAGCCAAAAAAAGAAAAAAAAAAAAAGAGAAAAAGAAAAGAAAAGAAAAACCTCTCAATTCCTCTCAGGGCTTCCTATCCTCTTGCTTGGTTTTGCTTGGCATTTCTCATATCAGTATACTGTGGTGTTTATTTGTTGACCAGTTACCCTCACTAGACACTTCTAATTCCCTGAATAGAAGGATTTTTGTCTGTTTGGCTTACTGTTTTCCTCCCAGTGCCTAAAACAGCTTTCAGCACATAGTTGATGTTCAACACGTGTATGTATGCTGAATGGGCAAAGGCAAAGATATGGGTGAGGAAGCTGTTGAATCAGAGATGCAGCCAGGAGCTGTGCTTGAAGAACATGTGTACCTGTGTGATCTAGTGAGTTTGGACTTTGCCCTGTTAGTGAGAGAAGTGGATCTGATCTAAGGAATAAAATGCTCCAATGAAACAGTACCGGGGGAAAGAGATGAGTCTAGGCATGAAATGTTTAGTTAGCAGGCCGTTTAGAACTGTTCAGGCCAGAAAAAGTGAGTTCCTGAACTGAGGCAGTAGCAGCAGAAGGAGAAATGATCATAATGGGTTTGATTCAATAGATTTCAGAAGCAGATTTTGCTGACTGACTTCACTGGTAAGGTAATGGAAGAATGATTTTCAGATTTCAGGATTAAGCAACTGGATGGAAGTTTGTGTTATTAACCAAGATTAAGATGAGAGGGAAAGCAACTAATGTGCAAAGATGATGAATTACCTTCTGGGCTTGCTGAGTTTGGTTTCAGAAACAACCAGGAAGCAGAAGGAAGTACAGCTTCTCAGCGCTCCCAAATCTGATCCTGTCCCTCCCTCAAGAATCCAGCCCCTGCTTGAGGACATCCAAACCAGAGTACCAGACAAGCCAAATGCTGCCTTCTTTCTCACCTCATCTCTTAGGGTTCCAACCAAAGCCATAACTAAAGTCAAACTTCAGTGAAGTTCTCTTACCTTTTCCTTGCCTTAGTCTCTTTGCTCACACTGCCCCCTCTGTTCTTAATATCTTTCCCCAAGTAATTACTACCCACTCCCACTCAACTTAGAGACCCTCTTCTGCCCGGCCCTGCCCATTTTAAGCATTTATCAACGCTGAGTCGCCCCTGGTTCCCCGCCCCTCCTCTTGCGTAGTGCTGCTTGACCTTGTTCCCACCGTTACGCCTCTCCAAAGTCCCGGGGCTAGTAGCCCTTCGGGGCGCCGCGGTGGGGCTCAGCTCGGAAGGTAGAATAGAGGCGTGATCGTGATGATTAGGGCTGGGTGGTGGTGGTGGTGGCGGCGGTGGGGAGCTAGGAATCCTTTTTACCTCGTCGCCGTAGTCTTCAGGACCGAATTCTTTGCAGAGTTTGGGGACATCAGCGACCCCTAGCGGACAGCCAGGCCGCAGAGGACAGTCTATAGGAAAGGAAGGCGGCGGCGCGTTAGGGGGCCTTCGGGTAGGTGGGCCCAAGCCCTTTGCCTATCGCGTGAAGCACAAGATCGTAACTGAAAATAGATCCAACTAGGGCTGCCCCAGCCCTCCTGGACCCCCTCTCATCTGGTCTCACCCGCTTACCTAGCTTGGTCAGCCCCACAGTCTTCGGAATCGGCGCCATCGCCCGTCAACAGTGACCCGAAAGTGAAAGATAGTCTGGTATTTGACACCCTCCGAAGGGCGGAGTAGGACGGGGTGGGCGGCCATCTTTGTTGGGGGCAGAAGCCTCCGATTACGGAGCGCGAGAGAGTCCATTACGGTCCCGGCGGCTGCCGGGCCAGGGATGACGGCTCTAGGGACCGGGCGGAGCCGCGGCTGCCGCGGGCGTTGGGTAATGAGGGAAGGTGGGAATCGTTCGGTTCGTTCCAGACGCGGCGTCCCATGGCCCAGGCGTCTCGATCTGGTGGCCTTCTGCCTCCGCTAGCTAACGTGCCGCCGTTGGGGGCGCAGTCCCGGGGCGTTGGGGAGGAGCAGTGGCAGAAAAAGCGGGCGGGAGTTCTCCGCGGGGACGTTTGTGGCTGGCCCGAGTTGCCCTTTGCCGGGAGCATCCCCTGCCTAGACCCACGACCCACCGTAGCTCCGGGAGGGCAGCCGTGGTGGGCAGCGCCAACGCGGGAGGACGCAGGAGAGCACAGCGATGCCGGCGCCGCGGACTGGTGGCAGGAGCTGGCAGCTGGCGTCCCGATCCCTCCTGCGCTGCAGCGTCTCCGGGCGGTGTTGCTGCGGCTGCACCGCGAGCGGGAACAGCTCCTCCAAGCCCGGGACTGCGCCCGCCACCTACAGGCTGCCGTGCGCCTCCTGAGGATCCTGAGTCCCGGCGCTCCATCCCCTGGCCCCGGCCGCTTGCCTCAGCTGTGCTGGGACGTGTTGCCGCACCCTTCTGGAGGGGCTGTCCTGAGAAGCAGCCTTCGGGAGACCGCCGCGTCGCAACTCCTGGCGCGCCTCGTCGGACTAGCAGCCCAGCGCCTGGATGCTACCATCGAGATGCAGCTTCGGGCTCTGGGCCGGGCGCCTGCCAGCCGAGGCTTATCGTCCCAACTCGCCGACCTGCTGCTGGCACTTCCCGCCTACCACCACCTGCAGGGAAAAGCCTTGAGCCACGTTCCCGGGGCAGCGCGCCCTTTCCCCCCCGCCCGTGTGCTCCGCCTCCTGACGGGGGAACGGGGTTGCCAGGTGGCAGGTTGGCTAGATGAGGCGCTCAAGGGATCTGGCTTGGAGGACCAGCTCCGGAGGCGGTGCCATGAGGAGCGGGAGCTGCTGCCAGGTCTACTGGGCCTGATGGGGGGCGTGGCGGGTTCAGCCAGCAGTGGACTGGGGCTTGGGGGGGCTGGAGCCCTGTGGAGCCAGTACTGGACTTTTCTGTGGGCAGCCTGTGCTCAGAGTCTGGACCTATGTCTAGGACCCTGGAGGGACCCCAGGGCAGCGGCACAACAGCTGAGGCAGGCACTCGGTCGGGGTGAGTGATGGGTCCGGGTGGGCGTTTGGGAAGGCTGGGGTCTCTTTCTTCTTTATTCACTTCACTCACCTGACGCCTAACAACCAAAACAGGCCCACTAGAATGAACATCCCCCACTCCATCTCTCCTCCCCCTGGTGTGTGTGGGGGGTGTTCAGGCCATTGCTTCTGGGCTTTCAAAGCAGTCTTGCTTTCCATGGCAGCTTCCAGTCTTGGTAGAAGCCTCCTCTCTTCCCCCATCATTGAGTGGGCAGTGATTGTGGAAAAGAGAGGCCTTGTTTTCAGGCTCCAGAGTCATTTCTCTCACCAGCATCACTGCCTCAGGAGTGTGAGAAGGAGCTGGATTCTTTGTGTGGCAACCTAATTCATCAGTCTCTTATCTGGAGCTGGGATCAAGGTGAGAAGGAAGGGGTTGTGGCAGTGACACAAGCCCCAGATTGTCCCTTCCTTGTCAAACCGTACCCCTTCATCTTCAGGCTTCTGCCAGGCCTTGGGATCTGCTAGTGGAAATCAGAGCAGCCTTCCTTCATCCTCTCATACCACTGAACTTTTGCAAAAGCTCTTCCCTCCTCTCTTGGATGCCCTTCGAGAACCCAGATCTGGGCTGCCTCTCTACCAGCCTCCAGGTGAGACAAGGTGCTGGGGATGGGAGGGTAGGAGCAGTGGAGGCTATCCTCCGGTTCCTCCATTCTCTTCTGTAGCTTGCCTCCTCCCAGAGGTGTTCCATGGTCCTTCAGATACTCTGTCCCTCCCCTCCCCAGGTCCTGCACCCCTTGCCCTGGGGCTCTGTACCCTGCAGACCACTGTGCTCTGGTTTTGGGGCAGAGCTCAGCAGTATCTGGCAGCATGGACTCCAAGTTCCTTCCTCCTCCTGATCCAGAAGGACTTACCAGTGAGTAGCTAGGGAACAGGGAGGGGAGCATCCTGGGCTGGGCTCAGATCTCACTCCGTTTCTGCCAAAGCCTCTATTGCATGAGGCAGAAGCTTTGTCTAACCTGGCCTCAGAGGAAAGCTTGGCCCTGGAGGTGGAGCAGCAGCTGGGCCTGGAGATCCAGAAGCTGACTGCACAGATCCAGGTGAGGAGAGCAGGGGACCTGACAGTGACCAGCTTTTTGGGGTTGGTGGGGTGGTTGTTGTGGTGGTGATGGAACATCTCAGTGCCTTGGAATCTCTGCTAAATTTATATTTTCTTGCTCTTCACTTTTTGTTCTCTCTTCATTATGGACAATTTCAAACATACACAAAGGTAGAGAGAAGAGTGTAATGGGCTGTCATATTCCTACCACTGAGGTTTTAATAATTATCGACTCATGGTCAATTTTATTTCATTTATATATCCCACCCCTAACCCACATGTCAGACTCTCATTTTGGTTTTTTGGTTTTTTTTTTTCTTTTTTTTTAGGGCCGCACCCATGGCATATGGAGGTTCCCAGGCTAGGGGTCAAATCGGAGCTGCAGCTGCCGGCCTACGCCACAGCCACAGCAAAGCAGGATCCAAGCCTTGTCTTCGACCTATGCCATAGCTCACGGTAATGCCAGATCCTTAACCCACTGAGCAAGCCCAGGGATCGAACCTGCATCCTCACGGATGCTAGTCAGATTCATTAACTGCTGAGCCATGACAGGAAATCCCAGACTCTCATTTTGTGATGTTAATTGCCACAGATGATTGATGATCATTGTCTATATCCATTATTTCATTAGGGGGAGCAATTGATATTCTAGTTCTATCATTTCTTCATTACTAGTTGGATTGCTCTTATAAAGTGAAACTTGTTCTCAAGTTATTTGGTAACTTTGAGGTATATTTTATAGAGAAAATGCGAGATAGGTGATTGATTTTTTTCTTCCTTTCTAGTTTTTGATAACACTGTTTCTCTTCTTCTAAAAGTGTAGTATGTGTTTTTATTTTTGTATTTTATTTATTTATTTAGTCTTTTTGTCTTGTGTTTTCTACGGCCACACCGGAGGCATATGGAGGTTCCCAGGCTAGGGGTCCAATCGGAGCTGTAGCTGCCAGCCTACGCCACAGCCACAGCCACACCAGATCCGAGCTTCGTCTGCAACCTACACCACAGCTCAGGGCAACACCGGATCTTTAACCCACTGAATGAGGCCAGGGATCGAACCCCCAACCTCCTGGTTCCTAGTTAGATTCGTTAACCACGAGCCATGGGAACTTATTTTTGTATTTTAAAACTGAAAGAGAATATTATTTTAGAAAGTTTCTCATGAAAAAAATAGCGCTTTAACTGCCCCCCACCCTGACTTCTGATCCCTATTCCAGGGTGCTTTGATCTTCTCTTGGCTATTTCGGTTAATATTTTCTTATTTTCTTCCAAACTTATGAATTAAACTATTACATTTCCTTTTTTTTTGTTTTTTGTTTTTTGTTTTTGGTCTTTTTAGGGCCGCGCCTGCGGCACATGGAGGTTCCCAGGCCAGGGGCTGAATCGGAGCTGTAGCTGCTGGTCTACGCCACAGCCACAGCAACTCCAGATTTGAGCCTCGTCTTCGACCTACACCACAACTCGCAGCAACACTGGATCCTTAACCCACCAGGCAAGGCCAGGGATCGGAACCGTGACCTCATGGATACTAGTCAGATGCATTTCCACTGAGCCACAACAGGAACTCCTTCTACTTCTGTTTTAATTCTTCTGTATTTTACACAATATCTGTTCCTACAATGGATTATGTCTCTCTGCGTTTTGTTTTCTCTTCCTGCCCAACTGTCTCCTCTTTGCCCTGAATAGGGACATGGCAGTAGAGTTCAGTCCTTGTCCTTCAGCTCATTGTCCGTCTGCACTCCACCTTGGTGCTGTGCACCCCCACAGTTTAGCCCTAACCTACCACCTGCATATACCTGTTGGACATTTCCACCTCAATTGTCTGCTGCCTCTTACAAATCAACATGTCCCAGCACAGACTCCTCATGAGTAGGGTGGACAGTGATGGCTGTGGGAGCTCTGAGGATGGAAGGCCATGATAGACATGTGGTAACAGAAGCTCCTCACAGGGCCTATGGTTCAAGCTGGTGGCTGGGCAGCTTCAGAGAAATAGCAGTGGTTACTGGAGGCGGGCAGTTCATAGTTCCTTGGGGGAACAGTGAGGAAATGGCCTGACCAAAGCAGGTCATTGTGTTTACGTGTGTCTGTGTGTTATGTACACATGAGCATGCACTTACCCCTCCCAGGTGTGTGTCGGGGGTCAGGGGTGTGGAGGCTTGTGAAGGAGTGAAGAGGTTGTCATCAAATTGTGAATGGCACTGAACACCAACCCATAGATTTTGGACTTTACCTCGTAAGTGACAGGGAGCCACTGTAAGAGCAGGAAGGGAGCAGTGAAGACAGTGATAGAGTGGGAGTTCCCATTGTGGCTCAGCAGTTAATGAAACCGGCTAGCATCCATGAGGATGCAGGTTCGATCCCTGGCCTCACTCAGTGGTTTAAGGATCCGGTGTTGCCGTAAGCTGTGGTGTAGGTTGCAGACTCGGCTCAGATCCTGCATTGCTGTGGCTCTGGCACAGGTTGGTGGCTACAGCTCCAAGTTGCTGTGGCTCTGGTGTCGGCAGGCAGCTACAGCTCTGATTTGACCCCTAGCCTTGGAACCTCCAAAAGCTGTGGGTGCAGCCCTAAAAAGCCAAAAAAAAAAAAAAAAAGGCATTGATAGAGTTTGATCCAGCTAATGGACAGGATAGAAGGGAGAGGACATGAGAAGGATCCAGCTCTTGGCAGTTGAGAACAGACCAAAAGGGGCAGGGACACTGTGCTCACCTTGTGACCCAACACTGTCCAAAGCAGTTTTATGCCTTGCTCCTCTGCCTGGTGCTTGCACTCTTGGGCATCTGCTGTGGGCATTCCACTGCTCTCAGCACTGGGATGAAAAAGAAGAATCAGATCTGAATATTCTCCACAGCCGGACTGTAACATCCCAGAGAAAAAGGCTGTCCCATGGTGGGACTTCTGTTTCCTTAGTGTTGACTGTAGAATTTTCTAACACATGTCAGTTGACAAAAGGGTCATTTCTTTGCCATATATTAGGAAGAAAGAGATTCTGGTTTGGGGGATAAGAGAAGAAGAGTTTGGATTTCGATAGGCCATTGTCAGGCTAGGTATCAGGGGTCACATGGGCTCTCCCCCACCAAGTGTGGCCCCCTCCAGGTCCCTTCCTCCTTTCAGGCTCCCAGGCACCACTTTTTCTAAGACCTGCTACTATATACCCTACTTCTTGGGATTCTTCTCCAAGATGGGCTGTAGAGGGCCCTCTTTTTTCTGTTTTCTCCCTCTCCAAAAACAAAAGCTATCAAACCAAAGAAACCAAACCCGCACATGGGCATTTTTTTTTGCTTTGTGGGTTGCCATGCTCTGGAGAAATGGAAGTGGCTATAAAGAATATTCAGTGTAAGGACATTCCGAAGATTCCTGAATCTCAGAAAGTTAGTCATTGCTCCTGGTGTACACGGTTCTCGCTTTCCTTTTATAGATGATAGACAGATGATCCTACAATTCCCTTTTGTATCTTCAGCCTCTGCCTGTCTGCAGGTCATGTAGACCTTTCTCTCTCGCATTTGCTTTTGGACACTGGTGGTGGTAAAGGTGTCTCCCTCTCTTTTTCCTATTAGCATTCTGGTGGAATAAATTAACCTGGAGAATTCCTCTCCTCTGAGGAGAGAGAGAAGGGTAATCCTAGGGCAATTGTCCATAATCTTTTCTGGATCCAGATGTTTTGGAAAAACCAATGAAAGCTAGAGCATCTCTCCTAAGAAAATGCCCAAGCCCATACAATTATACATACAATTCCAACGCATATGAATGCATTAAACACCTCAGATTTAGAAGAGCATAAAACTTGACAGAGTTCCCATCGTGGCTCAGTGGTAACAAACCCAACTAGTATCCATGAGGATGCGGGTTCCATCCCTGGCCTCACTCAGTGGGTTAAGGATTCGGTGTTGCCATGAGCTGGGGTGTAGGTCACAGACACGGCTCAGATCCCATGTTGCTGTAGCTGTGATGTAGGCTGGCAGCTGCAACTCTGATTTGACCCCCAGCCTGGGAACTTCCAAATGCTGCGAGTGTGGCCCTTTTTTTGGGGGGGAAAAAAAATAGAAGAGCATGTAACTTGACAAGTCCCTCAGAGATAGGCTTTTACTTTCCCCTTATCCCCCACAGCTCCTGCCTGAAGAGTCACTAAGTCTCTTTTTTCAAGAATGTCGTAAACAAGCCTCACAGGATTTTGAACTCCACATGCCACGGGGTCGGTACTGGCGGCATCGTCTCTGTCCTGGTAATTTTTCATCCCCAGCATTCCCTTCCAGGCTTCCCAAAGGTCATGTCTTGACCCCTCCAAACCCTGGCTCCACTCCTCTGTCTCCATCCTTGTCCTCACCTTCCCCCAAATACACCATTAGGAGATTTAGAGAGCTCCTGACCTCATGTCCTGTCCTTTCTCTTCTCTCTCTGCAGAACTTCCCAGCATTCCTAGTGAGTATGCTGGGTTGGTGGTCCGCAGAGTACTGGAGCCAGTGCTGCAAGGATTGCAAGGACTGCCACCTCAAGCCCAGGCCCCCGCCCTCAGCCAGGCACTGACTGCCATCCTGGGTGCCTGGCTTGACCACATCCTCACCCATGAGATCCGGTTCAGGTGGGGAGGAAAGGAGGCAGCGGCAGGGGGAATGAATGGAACTGGGAAAAGGGAGGGTATAGGTAGGGTAGAGCAGTTTGAAAAGGCAGCAGGGTCAGGTGGCCACATTGTACCTTGACCTTCAGCCTGCAGGGGGCACTGCAGCTCAGACAAGATTTTGGAGTTGTCCGGGCATTGTTGGAGGAGGAGCAGTGGGGCCTGTCCCCAGAACTTCGCCAGACTCTGCTCATGCTCAGCATCTTCCAGCAGTTGGATGGAGCCCTGCTGTGTCTGTTGCAGCAGCCTCTGCCCAAGACTCAAATCCACAGGAGGCCGCTGTGTTGCTGTGAGTTGCTCTCCCTGACCCAACTCCAGGCTCCCTTGCCCCTAGCTCATTACTTTATGTGCCCCAATCCCCATCCTCATCATTGCTCTGGCTTCACTGTTCCCCTGCCAGCCACCTGCCTTCCACTCCTGCCTTACCAGGTGCATGTAATGAGGCCCAGACCATGGAATTGCCCAGCAGCAGCCTCAACAGTCTGGAGAGCTTGGAGCCCCCTCTTCGGCCTGGAGCAACCCCAGCCCAGACACCTCAGCTGCTAAGCACACTGTGGGGAGGGGGACCCAGCCCTGAGGCTTACCTGGTAGGAAATCAGCAGGCCTGGCTTGCCCTGAGGCAGCACCAGCATCCCCGCTGGCACTTATCTTTTCTTTCCTGCCTGGGGGCCAGTTCTGAATCCTAAGGAGCCACATCAGAAGCCAGAAAGTCAGAACTTCCATCTCTGTCTGAAAAAGCCCAGACATTTAGAAATGCTTCTTAAAAAAAAGCCTAATTGGCAGCTTGGGAGAAAGGATACTTGAGAACCACAAGCTACACAGAGCCTGGACTTAAAAAGCTAAGAATCCAAGATCACTCCAGTGCCTGGAATTCAGAGTAAACAGCATAACCGCAGCTTGGGACCTAGAGGTCAGCACCCTTGAGTGGCTCAGGCTCAGATCCCTATCAGTGAAGACATCTCAGAGTAGATACTGGTCATAGGGGGCTAGACGCTGGGAGAAAGTCTTTAGACTTGAATCCCAGGGAAAGAGAAAAAGCAGTTGAAAGCAGGCAGCCTAGATGCCACTTCCTCTTAAGTCCTAGGAGCCAGGTTAAACACAAGAGAGGCTGGGACACTACTACAAAGTAAACTCATCAAGAACCATAGAGGTGGAAAAGGAATTTCTATACCTAAGTCAGTACCACAGGCTGTATTGTATTACCCTGTACTCCCCTCCCCATTACTATTTTTAAAAACATTAAACATTTAAGGACCTTCACATGTAAGCTTTGGTTACCTAGCGTTCCACATATTTAATCTTTAGTTACCTGAGTGGGGTTTACCCCCTGGTAGGTTTATGATCCCTGCCGTGGTAGTGCCCTTTCCTTGGAAGGCACCAGCCCTTGAAGACAATGTTAACCTAGGTCTGGCACAGCAGGGTACAGAGGAGAAAAGGCTGTAGAAGACATGTTACCGGGGCCAGGTGCAAACAGGTTTGCGCTATTTATTTGTCTTCACCGTGGTACAAGAGTGCTATTAATGACAGGTAGTAGTTACTGCCCGAGTTCTTTGACCCTCCCCCGCCCGAAACCCTGTGCCTCCTTCTCTCCGGCTGGAGAATCTGCCCTCCGCAGAGGGCGGGTCGGTGGAAGTCGCCCGCCCACCGCGTCTCGCAGTAGCTACACACACTTCCGCCCGCACGAGTCCTTCCGGGGCGGAGGTCACCATGGCGGCGGCCTTGGCTCGGCTCGGACTGCGAGCTGTCAAGCAGGTTCGGGTTCAATTCTGCCCCTTCGAGAAGAATGTGGAGTCTACGAGGTACGAAGGGGAGGGAGTGCGGGCGCGAAGGGGCGCGCCTTCCTCCCGCCGGGGGTCTGGCTCCCTCGGCTCGGCGCTCACGTCGTTTTCTCCCCGCAGGACCTTCCTGCAGGCGGTGAGCAGCGAGAAGGTCCGCTGCACCAACCTCAACTGCTCGGTGATTGCGGACGTGAGGCACGACGGCTCCGAGCCCTGCGTGGACGTGCTGTTCGGTGCGCCGGGTGGGGAGTCGGGCGGGATTCCCGCGCCCTCAGCCCCGGCCCCGCTGCCCTCCCAGTTCCTTACTCGTCTGCTTCTTCCTCAGGAGATGGGCATCGCCTGATTATGCGCGGCGCTCACCTCACCGCCCAGGAGATGCTCACTGCCTTCGCCTCCCACATCCAGGCCAGGGGCGCGGCGGGGAGCGGGGACAAGCCCAGCGCCAGTACCGGGCGCTGACAGCGCGGAAGAGACCTCCAACAAGCAGATTTTAATCTGAGACTGCTAAGGACACTTATCTAAGAAGAACTTAATTACTCAAATCACTATCTGGAGGGCCGCGGAGCGCCGAAAAAATTAAGGCCTGTGACTACAAATCCAACCAGTGTTTCTGGGTCGAGAGAAGTTGGGGAGGGGCCTGGACAAACTTGAATTTATTTTGCTTTCTTAGCTTTATCACTGTGTAACCCTTTTGAGTTTGGCTTTTCCCACCACTGCTCAAGGCACCTCTTATTTCCGTTGCTGTTTTCTCAGTCCTCGTCTTTCCATCTTAGAGGCAGCTGCCACGCTAATTCACTCCGTTGTGGAACTTCTTTTCCTCCTGGGTCCTTTTTCTTCTCTTAACCATAAAAGTGTACTACTCTCTTTTTTCTCTTCTCTATTTTTAGAGCATCTCATCTTCTCTCATAACCTCTTGGGTTAAACTCTGCATTTCTGTTTGGCTCTAATCTCAAATTGCTCCTAATTCCACCAACACTCTTGGTCCAAAAAAGAACTGATAATCTTACATACTTTGTACTGTTGACCCTTGAACAACGGTGGTTTGAACTGCACAAGTCCTCTTATAGGCCTGTTTTTACAATAAACATGCACTACAGTACTACATGATCGTTGGTTCTTTGAATCTTGGTTGTGGAACCATCGATGCTGACTGTAAAGTTACCCCCCCCCCCCATTCTCAACTCTGTGGAAGGGTTGGGCCCCTTATCCTCACCCCCACCCCCATTGTTTAAGGTTCAACTATAGTTGCTTCCTCCCTTGATTTCCTCATTACTTTTTAAAAGACACTTCATCTGTTCAGCTGTTTGAGCTGGAAACCACAGTATTATCACTGGTTGTGTCGTCTTCCTTTCCCTGCATATTCAGTGAGTAAGTTCAGAATGTTCTGTCTTAAACGAAAACTCCTGAAATTTCTCTCCATTCCCATTCATTCTCCTGTATTATTGTTGTATTCTCCCACCTGGTCTCCTTTTTTCTAACCACTTCTATCTTTCCAAAGCTTATTGCTGATATTATGTCTTACTACCACTTGTTTCAGAGAATATTGCCTAAGTGTTTCTCATACCAGGTTAGCACCCTTACTGTTGACCACGAAATCATTTTAGGGGGTTAAATCAGCCTTTAAAAACAAAGTAAAATAGAATAAAAAGTATCAGATTGCATGGCACATGGAATGGGAAGTATTCTTTAAGCAACCCAAGGGTTTGTTTGTTTGTTTTTGCTGTTTTTTAGAGCCGAATATGTGGGATAAGTAAGCTCTCAGGCTAGGGGTTGAATTGGAGCTAGAGTTGCCGGCCTATGCCACAGCCACACCAGAACTGAGCTGCGTCTGCAACCTACACCATAGCTCACAGCAACGCTGGATCCTTAACCCACTGAGCAAGGCCAGGGATCGAACCTGAATCCTCATGGATACTAATCAGGTTTGTTACTGCTGAACCACAATGGGAACTCCTAAGCAATCCAAGGTTTTTTTTTTTGGTTTTTTTTTTTTTTTTTTTTTTTTTTTTTTTGGTCTTTTTAAGGCTGCACCTGCAGCATATGGAGGTTCCCAGGCCAGAGGTTGAATAGGAGCTATATTCACTGGCCTATGCCAGAGCTCATGGCAATGCCGGATCCTTAACCCACTGAGCGATGCCAGAGATGGAACTTGCATCATCATGGATACAAGTCAGATTCATTTCTGCTGAGCCACAACAGGAACTCCCCCAAGTTTTAAGCATATAATTATGGTTATATCCTTAAATATATATTACATAAAGTATGTGTGTATGTGTCTATCTGTATGTATCTGGTTGCAGTATAGAGTTATTTCTTATCATGAATTGTAGGGAAAAATTGATTGTCACAGATTTAAAGCAAAACTTCACAATGTTCAGGTAGGCAATCAAGAATTTCTAGGCGTTCCCGTCGTGGCGCAGTGGTTAACGAATCCGACTAGGAACCATGAGGTTGCAGGTTCGGTCCCTGCCCTTGCTCAGTGGGTTAATGATCTGGCGTTGCCGTGAGCTGTGGTGTAGGTTGCAGACGCGGCTCGGATCCCGCGTTGATGTGGCTTTGGAGTAGGCCAGAGGCTACGGCTCCGATTCGACCCCTAGCCTGGGAACCTCCATATGCCGTGGGAGTGCCCCTAGAAATGGCAAAAAGACAAAAAAAAAAAAAAAGAATTTCTAGACACTGGCTTCTGTGCACTTTGCCAAATACATTTCCTCCTACTGCATCACTGAACTGCTTCTCTGCTTAAAAGAATGAAAACTGCTGTGGCTGTGGTGTAAGCTGGCAGCTGCAACTCCAATTCAACCCCTCACCTGGGAACTTGCATATGCTACTGATGTGGCCCTAAAAAAAGACCAAAAAAAAAAAAAGAAAGAAAATGATCAGGAGACAGTAGAGTATAGTGAAAAACCAGAATGAAGGAGATCCCTGGTGGCCTAGCAGTTAAGGATTCAGTGTTGTCACTACTGTGACTCGAGTTTGATCCCTGGCCTGGGAACTTCTGCATGCCACAGCCATGACAAAATAAATAAATAAATAAATAAAATACTTGGGGTTGAAATCCTAGCTTTTCCCTTAAATAGGTATATAACTTTGAACACATTACTTAGTCTCTCAAGGCCTGTTTCCTCATTTGTAAAATGGAGATAATAGTACCTACCTCATAGGACTGTTGAGAGGATTGAATGAACTACCTAGAACCCTGGGTGAGCATAATGAGTGTTAGTATCTAAGATCCCTTATGCTATAGACAAAAGGATTCTGACAACCTAGATTTGAGTTCCCTGGGTATAGGCTTAACCGGCTTTTATCTCTGGCTAGACTTAACCACTCTCCTCATCTGTAAAAATAGGGATGGTTCAAACATTGCTGTAAACATGGATTGAGTGCTGGCACTGTGCTTCTGGAATGTGAACTTGAGCTGTTTTCTCTGTGTCCCCAGCACCTTGCATAGTGCCTAATACAGAGCGTGCAAATATTTAGTATCAACCTTGTGACTATAACGGATTATCACTGAGATAAAGATAAATGATGAAACTCAGGTGTGTACTAAGTGCTACAATATAGATGTGGACCAGGTGCAATGGTAGCAAGAAAGACAGGACCAAACATTGGGTTTGGTCAGAAGGTGATTTTTAAATGAGAAAAAGCCTACAAGGGGAGTTCCTGTTGTGGCTCAGGGGAAATGAATCTGACTAGTGTCCATGAGGACAAAGGTTCCACCTGTGGCCTTGCTCAGTGGGTTAAGGATCCGTCATTGCTGTGAGCTGTAGTATAGGCTGGTAGCTATAGCTCCAATTGAACCCCTAGGATGGGAACTTCCGTATGCCGTGGGTACAGCCCTAAAAAGACAAAACAAAACAAAAGTCTACCAGTGGAAAGTGGGGCTAGAAATCAGATTATAGAAGAAGCAGGCACGCGGCATGAAGTGTTAATTTTATATAATTAGAGTTTGATGGGAGGCATGATAGTAGCTAGAAGAGCATAAAGGTGTAGAGTAGGGTTTTTTAAGAGGATGAGAGGAATTTGTATTTTATGAAACATATTTTTTGGCCACCCTTCAGCATATGAGTTTCCAGGCCAAGGATCGGATGGGAGGTGCAGTTGCAACCTGTGCCACAGCTGTGGCAACTCAGGATCCTTTAATTCACTGTCCCAGGCCAGGGGTTAAGTCAGCGTCCTGGCATTGAAGAGGCACTGCTGATTTCAATGCGCCACAGCAGGAATTCCTGAAAATACCTTTTATGTTGAACTGTTGGTGAGAAATAAGTAACTATGAATCTGAGTTGCATCTATGAACCACCATCAAATGTAATGTTGAGGAGTTCCCATCATGGAGCAGTGGTTAACAAATCCGATGAGTAACCATGAGGTTTCAGGTTTGATCCCTGGCCTTGCTCAGTGAGTTAAGGATCCAGCATTGCTGTGAGCTGTGGTGTAGGTCGCAGGCTCCGCTCGGATCCCACGTTGCTGTGGCTCTGACATAGGCCGGTGGCTACAGCTCTGATTACACCCCTAGCCTGGGAACCTCCACATGCTGCCGGTGCAGCCCTAGAAAAGGCAGAGACAAAAAAAAAAAAGTAATGTTGACACTTCTTGGCCAGTGTGAGGTGCAGACGCTGCCTCCTTGCTACCTCCTTCCTACAGCCTTCCCTGACCTGGATATAAAATTACCTTTGCTTCCTGGGTTGTAGAAAAGGGGGTGGGGGTGGGGAGTACATGCATCACCACTATGGTCCTTTTAGGGTTCATCTAGATAATGAATTCTAGACTGTGTGGAGATACTACCTATCTAAAGTCACAGGGACGCTTAGAGACACTGCTGGAACAGTTCTTAGGCTTCCTCCTGGGAACACTCCATTAGGCAAGAAGGCATGGGTGTGGACTATATGATGCAGCCTGATTCAGTTATAGCTAAGCTCCAAGCTAAACACTTCCTAGCTCTGTGGCCAGGGCCAAGTTACTCGAACTTTTTTTTTTTTTTTGTCTTTTTGCCTTTTCGAGGGCCACTTCCTGCGGCATATTTCCCAGGCTAGGGGTCGAATCGGAGCTGTAGTCACCGGCCTACGCCAGAGCCACAGCAACTCAGGATCCAAGAGCCGTGTCTGCAACCTATACCACAGCTCAAGGCAACGGCGGATCCTTAACCCACTGAGCAAGGCCAGGGATTGAACCCGCAACCTCATGGTTCCTAGTCGGATTCGTTAACCACTGCGCCACGACGGGAACTCCACTTGAACTTTCTAAGCCAGTTTTCTGCCACCTTAGAGGGGTGATGTGGGGAGCAGTTAAATGTTTTTGTTTTGTTTTTAAGGCTGCAACTGTGGCAGATGTAAATTCCTAGGCTAGGGCTTGAATCAGAGCTGCAGCTGCAGAAGTACACCACAGCCACATCAACACCCATCCAAGACGCATCTGGGACCTACTGGGCGCCAGACGCTTAACCCACTGATTGAGGCCAAGGATCGAACCCGCATCCTCTCATGCCAGGTTCTTAACCCACTGAGCCATAAGGGAAACTCCCAAGGTGTTTCGTTTTTGTTTTTGTAGGAACAGTTAAATGTAAAACACTCAGGATAGCGTCTCAGGCTCTTAATATACAGTCGTTATTAAAAGAAAAAAAAAAAGAAATGCGAGATTGGTTTTTCCTACTAGCCTGTGAACTCCATGACAACGCCAGATAATCGCCCATCAGTGAATGCGGCCCAGCGGGCCCACTCTGGGGACGGCAGTTCCGGGCTGTGGGGCTCAGCCTGACGTGGCGGGGCGGGACTTCCGGCGAGAGAAGGAAGCGGAGCGGGAGGCGCCGGCCGGCAGGTGCGGCTGACAGATCAGTGGTCGCCCGGCGCGGCGCGGGAGCGGAGGCGAGGCAGGACCCCGGCTCCGTTGCCGCCTCTCTGGGCGCCCTCGACCCTGACCTCCGTGCCAGGATGGCTCGGGGCGAGAGGCGGCGCCGCGGAGCGCCGGCGGACGGAGCGCGGACCGCTGAGAGGGCGGCTCGAGGCGGCCCCGCGCGACGGGATGGCCGAGGCGGCAGCGCCCGCGGCGCGGTTCGGGGGGTGGCTCTGGCGGTCCTGGTCCTATCTCTGGTTCTGGGCCTGTCGGGATCCTGGCTGCTGGCTTGGCACCGTGTGCGGCGGGCGGTCACGCTGCACTCCGCGTCCCCGGCGCTGCCTCCCGACTCTTCCAGCCCTTCTGTAGCCCCGGACCTCTTCTGGGGGACCTACCGCCCTCACGTCTACTTCGGCATGAAGACCCGCAGCCCGCAGCCCCTCCTCACCGGTAACCTGGACCTGGGGCGGGCAGGCACGCGGGCACTTAATCTGGGCGCCCCAGCTTCGCGCCAGAGCCAGGGTGGTGAGAAGCGGATCAGGAGACTTACGAAGAGGGATAACCCTGGAGTTCTCAGCGACCCAGAGGGATAGGTCCTCTGCATGCTCTTTGACTTACGTGGCCCTTCTACCCCCAGGACTGATGTGGGCGCAGCAAGGCACCACCCCAGGGACCCCTAAGCTCAGGCACACGTGTGAGCAGGGGGACGGCGTGGGTCCCTATGGCTGGGAGTTCCACGACGGTGTCTCCTTCGGGCGGCAACACATCCAGGATGGGGCCTTAAGGCTCACCACTGAGTTCGTCAAGAGGCCTGGGGGTCAGCACGGAGGGGACTGGAGCTGGAGAGTGACTGTAGAGCCTCAGGTCAGGGCCCGCAGGACACCCTTCCCCCAACCCAGCCTCCCTCCACCCTTCCTTTGCTGCCAGCAAAAACGGGATAAAGTGGGGGTTAATAGCAGGGGCCCTGAGTCCTGCTGCCTGATTTGAATCTGCTGCCTGTATGACCATCTCTTGTTACTGTCTCTAAGCCTTGGTTTTCTTGTCTGTAAAATGGAAACCAAAAAAGCACCTAACTCCCAGGATTGTAAGAATTAAAGGAAATGACATGCAGAGTTTTCAGCATAGTCCATGGCACAAAAGTACTATTATTTCCCAGAGAACCCTGTGCAAAGCTTTCTCTCATCCCCCTGGTGCTCACCCTCAGTGACTCTCAACACTGCCAAATGTTACATTGTTTACTAGCTTGCTTTTGCCTGGTGTCCCTTTCCCTTACTAAGGCTGATTCTCAGGGGCGAGACTGCTCACCTAATGCTGTGTTTTCTATCCTCCTTGGTCACCCAGGCCTCAGGTACGTCTGCCCTCCCTTTGGTGTCCCTGTTCTTCTATGTGGTAACAGATGGCAAGGAAGTCCTAGTGCCAGAGGTTGGGGCCAAGGGGCAGTTGAAGTTCATCAGTGGGCACACCAGTGAGCTTGGTGACTTCCGCTTTACACTTCTGGCACCAACCAGTCCAGGGGATACCACCCCCAAGTATGGCAGGTAAGTGGGGGAAGAGAGGGTGGGGTGGTGGTAAGGGTGGAATGGATGCTGACTTAGCCTGATTTCTATCACCCCCACTCTGTCCTCTTTCCACCAGTTATTTCCCTTCTCACCAGCCTCCATGTTCCCTGCATTGCCAAGACCTTCCTGTCCCGACTCCTGACCACCTCCTGTTTCTTTACAGCCCCCACACTACTTCCTCCTGAGTAATATTTCCTATTTATTTTTTTCCTTTTAAGCTACAATGTCTTCTGGTCCTCCAACCCAGGACTCCCCTTGCTGACAGAGATGGTGAAGAGTCGTCTAAATAGCTGGTTTCAGCATCGGCCCCCAGGGGCCTCCCCTGAACGCTACCTTGGCTTGCCAGGATCTCTGAAGTGGGAGGACAGAGGCCCAAGTGGGCAACGACAGGGACAAGGGCAATTCTTGATACAACAGGTGACACTGAAAGTCCCCTTTTCCGTGGAGTTCGTGTTTGAATCAGGCAGTGCCCGGGCAGGAGGAAGTCAAGCCTTGGAGCAGCTGGCAGGCAGTCTGCTGACCCAGGCCCTGGAAAGCCATGCTGAAACCTTTAGAAAGCGCTTTGAGAAGACCTTCCGGCTAAAGGAGAAGGGCCTGAGCCCTGAGGAGCAGGCTTTGGGCCAGGCTGCCCTCAGTGGCCTTCTTGGTGGTATTGGCTACTTCTATGGACAGGGTCTGGTGTTGCCAGACGTGGGGGTTGCAGGGTCTGAGCAGAAGGTGGACCCAGTCCTCTTTCCACCTGTCCCTCTCTTCACAGCAGTGCCCTCCCGGTCATTCTTCCCGCGAGGCTTCCTCTGGGATGAGGGCTTTCACCAGCTGGTGGTCCAGCGGTGGGATCCCAGACTCACCCGGGAGGCCCTAGGCCACTGGCTGGGGCTGCTCAATGCTGACGGTTGGATTGGGCGGGAGCAGATACTGGGGGATGAGGCCCGAGCCCGGGTGCCCCCAGAGTTCCTGGTGCAACGGACCGCCCATGCCAACCCCCCAACCCTGCTTTTGCCTGTAGCCCACATGCTGGAGGGTGGTGACCCTGCCGACCTTGCCTTCCTTCGCAGGGCCTTCCCCCGCCTGCATGCCTGGTTCTCCTGGCTTCATCAGAGCCAGGCAGGGCTGGTACCACTCTCTTACCGCTGGCGGGGCCGGGACCCAGCCTTGCCAACCTTACTGAACCCCAAGACGCTGCCTTCAGGGCTGGATGACTATCCCCGGGCTTCACACCCTTCAGCTACTGAGCGGCACCTGGACCTGCGATGCTGGGTGGCACTGGGTGCCCGTGTGTTGATGCGGCTGGCAGAGCAGCTGGGAGAGGCTGAGGCAGCTGCAGAGCTGGGCCCGTTGGCTGTCTCACTGGAAGCTGAAGAGAGCCTGGATGAGCTGCACTGGGCTCCAGAGCTAGGAGTCTTTGCAGACTTTGGGAACCACACAAAAGCAGTGCAGCTGAAGCCTCGGCCTCCCCAGGGGATGGTGCGAGTGGTGGGCCGGCCCCACCCTCACTTACAATATGTGGATGCCTTGGGCTATGTCAGCCTTTTTCCCTTTCTGCTGCGGCTGCTGGACCCCAACTCATCCCGCCTTGGGCCCCTGCTGGACGTTCTAGCTGACAGCCGTCATCTCTGGAGCCCCTTTGGTTTGCGCTCCCTCGCAGCATCCAGCCCCTTTTACAGCCAGCGCAATTCAGAGCATGACCCTCCCTACTGGCGGGGCGCTGTGTGGCTCAATATCAACTACCTGGCCTTGGGGGCCCTTCACCACTATGGGCATCTGGAGGGCCCCTACCAGGCCCGTGCAGCCAAGCTCCATAGAGAGCTGCGTGCCAATCTGGTGGGCAACGTGTGGCGGCAATACCAGGCCACAGGGTTCCTGTGGGAGCAGTACAGTGACCGGGATGGGCGGGGCATGGGCTGCCGCCCCTTCCAGGGCTGGACCAGCCTTGTCCTACTGGCCATGGCTGAAGACTACTGAAGTGGGAGGATGGGAGGGGAGCCAGACCCCTTGTTCCTCTCTGGACTAGAGGGACACGGTCTCTTGCTTCTGCCCCCAGCCCTCAGATACCAATGCTTCAAACCCTCCTCAGCTCATCTCAGGGGTCTCCTTACTGTCATCCCACATAGCCCTGGGGTGAATGTGAACTTAAGAGTCTATTTTTCTAAATAAATTGGAAAACCATACTCAACTCTATTGCTTTCGCCGGCTTTGCCTCACCAAGAGGTCTTAGCTCAGTCCAGCCCTTCAGAGCCCGTGGAAAAAGTGGCCATTGAGTCCTCCAAATCTAGTCAGGTCAAGTGCAATGCAGCAAGTTGAGCACTAGTCCACCCAAATCCACAAGCAGCTGGTTCACATCTCTTTAATGAGATCAAAGGCTTCTGTGTATGTCTTTGGGGGGTAGAGCTAGCACAGTCCCCCAAACACTGCCCTTCCCCTCAGGACTCCAGCCCTTTCAGATTCCAGGAGGGCAGAAAGAGGCCGAGGAAAACTCAGGGCGTTGGGAACAGGGTTATTTCTGGTGGGCAAGCAACCCACCCACCCTCCCAGAGCTGCTTATGGGATGTCCCCCTCACTGGAAGCCAGCCCCAGGGGAGAGACCTGGGGGATGGGATTTAGGGGCGGTGCACAAGGAGACTGTCCCTCCACGTCTGGTGGGGTGGCACCAGCCCTAGCCTCCTCGGCTGGCTCACCTTCACTGGAGTCAGGACAAGGGCAGAGCTCAATACCTGAGTCACCAGTGAGGCGGCGATAGCGGCAGGAGGGGGGTGTGGGGGCAGGGCTCACCCCTGCCCCAGGCTCACCCTCCTGATGAGGGGGGGTACTCTGGTGGGAGGAAACACCTTCCACATTTGTTCCCTCGCTGTGGGCAGGGCAGCTAGAAGCAGAGGAGGAGCAAGTGCATTCACTGGAAGCTGTCGAGGGGCAGCCTGAGGCTGCAGTGTAAGGAGGCGGTGGTGTGCCGGGGCGGTGAACCACATCCTCATAGGCTGGGGGTTTGAAGGCGCTGAGGAGGCCTGCAGGAAAGAATGGCAGGTTGGCTGGAGGCAACCAGGGGTGGGATGATGGTCTCTTTCCTATTAGGGAAAAGTGTGTCCTGAAATGTTCGAAAAGGGAATGTGGGATGAGTCAGGGTCCTGGCTTGGGAGGGGCCCCTGGAGTGATCCCAGAGCCTCAGGTCACTCACGAAGGTCAAGCAGTGAGCCAGCAGGGGCAGGACCAGCCCCATGGCATGCCCCGTGGTAGGCCAACAAGTTGATCTCACGCTGCCGCTGCTGTTGCTGCAGCCGGAGTTTAGCCCGTCGATGGCGGAAGGCGCAGCAGCAGCTAAAAAGAATGAGGACAGTCCAGAGGAGCCAGAACCCTGCAGGAGGTGAGGAAGAAGAGTCTTAGATACCACCCATGCAGAGAAGCGTCCTTGAAGGCTGAGGTCCAAAGGCAGGTGGGCAGAAGGACCCGAGGAGAGCCCCCTTAGAGACTCACACCATAGCTCATAGTAGTAGGTGCAGCAGCCGGTCTCCCCGCAGCAGTGACCACTCTCACAGAGGTAGGGCTGGTTGTTCACTCCTGGGCACAGCTCTCGAAGCTGGGAGCAAGGAGGCACTTGGAGCCAAGGGAAATTCCAGCCCAAGGCACTGTCCACCCCCACCCCCTACATATACAAACACAATCCCACCCTGTCAATGGAGTAATCTATGGGGCGGGAGACAGTCAAGTGTCAAATATCTGAAGGGCTGCCAGCATAGAAGAGGATTTGGAATAGCAAGAATCAGTCTAGAGAATAAGCTGCAAGTGGTGGACATTCCGAGGGGTAGATTTCAGCTCTGCACATAGGAGACTTTTTTCATACACAAGTCAGACTCCCCAGGGTGTTTGCTGTTAAGGGAGTGTTTTGGCAGAAGTCAGAAGACAGTCTGAGCTATCTTAAAGTCTCAAGACAACGGGTAAAGGGTTTAAGGTAGTTTCCAAAGCTAAAATGTTTTCCTCATTCCCCAAAGTCTGCCAGTCTCCACCCCCAAGAGGGGTTTTTCCACCCTGGGTCTCAGGCTTCCTAGGGTAGGGGGTGGAGGGCAGTGTGAGACCCAGGACAGGGCTCCCAACCAGATGGGAATGCTGTGGATGATAAATGATGGCATCCAGGGCGCGAGTCTGGGCTCCAGCTCTTCTCCAAATTGCTCCCTCAAGAGAAGACGCTGCGGGACTCTGTTGTGACAATAGGCACATAGAAAAACATCACAAATAACTGTTGCAAGACAGAGGGAGCTTCCCTGGGGCCTCCCTATGCCTCTGGTCACTGGAGAGCCACTGCAAACTTCCACTGCAGCCAAGAGATGGGGTTTATGAAGCTGCAGGCAAAGTCAACTGCGTCTATGTTAAAGTTTAGACAAAGAGTGGAAGGGGCATATCTGGGAACTTCACAGTACCTTTGTCTCCGTGAGTTCCTCCCCACCCCACAAAAGGAAGGGACAAGGAAACAGGAAAAAGAAATAAATGGCTGTCGCGATAGGTTTTTGGAGCTGTTGGGATACCTGCTGTTGCGGCACTCGAAGTGCCCCCCAGGCCTCCTCGCTTCCGTTCCCGCCGCTGGCACGAGCCATGCCTCCACCTACAGCCCCCTGAAAACCAAAGCCTCCTCTACTGCCAGCTGCCCCGCCCCTGCCACCTCTGCTGCCACCGCCATGGTCCCTGCCCGGCCCATCTTCTCTGCCGCCACCATCACTCCCCGACCGGAGATTCCATCCAGCGAGAGCTCTGCCAACTAGCACCTAGGTTGTTCCGTCCTACCAATCCGCGTCACCCTTCGACAGACCAGCCAATGGGAACGATCACAGGCTTATCCCTGTGACCAATCTACAGCAGAGCCTCCGCCACTCTCCCAGACGACAAGCGCTTGCACAGACAAAGAGCGGGGTAAGATTCGACCCATGGCCCTGAGTGACAGCGACGACAGCCAATGTGAACAACAGAACCGGCTTTGAGTTATCAGCCAATGAATGGCCGCCTGGGACAGCAAAGTTCCCGCTGATTGGCTTGAGCTCTATTTTCGGGGTGACGCCAAAACCCTGAACACTCCAGGTAATCCCGCTGGAAGAGGCGGGGTCCCAGTAGCCCACCGGGAGTCTGGCTGCTTAGCGGCTACTGTTCCCTGGAGTCCACGCAGGCTCCGATGGGGGCAAGATGTTTGTACAGGGAATTGGCCTGCCCATACCCCGTTCCCCCAATTCTGTACAAGTCAGGGCACCGGATGAAATTTAATACGGTGAGGAAGACACTGAAAACAGGGGACAGAGAAGGCGCAGAGTCCGAGTTGGGTGAAGGCTTTAAGTAGCCAAAAGTGGGGATCCGGGGCCCTCAGGTCCACCCAGCCGCATCTGCAGGTTGATGCGGTAGCACTGAAGGCTGCAGAGTGCTTGGCCGGTGCGGGAGCAGGCGTAGCGTCGCGGATGGGGGCAACCGGGGACAGAGCATCGAGGAGGAGGGCCAGATGGGCATGGCCGCTGAGACACAGGCGCGGGGGCCGGAACGCCAGGTGGGAAGGAAAGGGTGGAACCCTGTGCCCCGCTACTGTAGCGCACCATGGGGGCCGGGGCTGAGGTCCGCCCTCCCCGCCGCTCGCCCCGCGCAGCCCCTCGGCCTCCTCGCCCGCTGGGCGCCGCAGTCTTGGTGAGGCGCTCAATAGTCTGGTTCTTGTGCTCCTCTGCCCGCCGAGCCGCCTGCAGCCTCCTCTTCCGCGCCCGCTCCTCACGCTTCAGCAGCATCTCCTCTGTGAGAGCTGGGGCCGGGCAGCCCCCAGCCACAGGTAGTGACAGCATTGGGGAAGGCTGGCTCCGAGCCTTCTGCAGCAGAGCTCTCTAGGGAGAGCCAGATGAGAGGATGTCAGAATAGGGGGAAGAGAGGTTTTAGCAGGGCAGAGGCAAGAGGGGACATGGAAAGTGGGTCTTGAGAGCAGTCCCCGAGAGAAGGGGTGGCATGAACACCCTCTCCAGGAGCCCTTCATACTGCCTTCTCCCAAGGTCTCCAGACTTTCAGCTTTAGTTCCTTGACTCTACTTGCATTAGTAATGTTACCTACCTGCCCTGCATACCAACACTCTGTAATAGCTCTCGGGAGGCTTTTTTGTTGTTGTTTAAAAAAAAATCTTTTTATCTCAGTGAATAGCATCAACTGGATAAATGCTCAACCCTCAAACTCAGGATTAACACTGATTCCTCTCCTTCCCCCAACAAGTGTCTATTTCCTAAACATCTCCAGAATCCATCTGATTTTTTCCATCTCCACAACTTCATCTTGGTTCAAGCCAACACCACCCCACCTCAACCTGCACCCCAACTCTCTGCACCCGAGGCAAGTGGAAGTTCCTGAACACAGTCAGCAGTTGCAACTGGCGCCACAGCTGCGGAAACAGGATCCTTAACCCACTTGAGTCACATGAGAACTTCCCTATACACCATCTCTTACTTGACTACCTCAACCAGCTTCCTACCTGGTCTTGTTTCTATCCCTTACCACCACTAAGAAACCAAAGTAAACTACTGAACTATAAATCAAACATTTCACTTCTATACAAATAATCCTTTCATGGTAGTCACAACTTAGTGGTATCCTTGACCACTATTCCACTCTGAGCCACTGCCCTTGCAGGTCTCCCTGCCTGGAAAGCTCCTCTGGTATTAGAAATGTTATCTCTTAAGAGAGATCTTCCAACACTACTACCCTCTCTAATGTTGTTTCTTTTCTACTATTTTCTATTTCATCACCCTATTTTCATTATAACCCTTACAGTTTTTTTTTTGTCTTTTTGCCTTTTCTAGGGCCACTCCAGCAGCATATGGAGGTTCCCAGGCTAGGGGTCGAATTGGAGCTGTAGCTGCCGGCCTACACCAGAGCCGCAGCAATGCGGGATCCGAGCTGCCTCTGTGACCTACACCACAGCTTAGGGCAATGCTGGATCCTTAACCCACTGAGCAAGGCCAGGGATCGAACCTGCAACCTCATGGTTCCTAGTCAGATTCGTTAACCACTGAGCCACGATGGGAACTCCAGCCCTTATAGCTTTTTGAAATTACTTATTTACTGTTTACTTTTTTTTTGTCTTTTGTTGTTGTTGTTGCTATTTCTTGGGCCGCACCCGCGGCATATGGAGGTTCCCAGGCTAGGGGTCGAATTGGAGCTGTAGCCACCGGCCTACGCCAGAGCCACAGCAACGCGGGGTCCAAGCCGCGTCTGCAACCTACACCACAGCTCACGGCAACGCCGGATCCTTAACCCACTGAGCAAGGGCGGGGATCGAACCTGCAACCTCATGGTTCCTAGTGGGATTCGTTAACCACTGCGCCACAACGGGAACTCCTACTGTTTACTTATTTACACCAACACAGACACATGCACAAGTACCAGTTCCATGAGAACAGAAATCTTGTCTGTCCTTCCACTGCTGTTATTCTTGCTGCCTAGCAAAGTTCTTGGAACACAGAAAGTTCTCCATGTGTATTTGGTAATTGAATAAAGAATGAACCAACTTACCTGTCGGGCAGTGAGCAGCCGTTCATTGATTTCCTTCTTGAGATCTCCATTGTCATCAAGCTCCCCCTTCTCCAAAGCATCCAACCACCTCTGTTCCTCCTCTTCCTCCTGACCCCCTAGGCCCCCGGACAGGTCCCGAAGTGGGGAGGGGGACAGATTACTGTCTTCATCTGGAAAGGAAAGGTGGAGAGCTAAAGTAGAATTGTTCAGATGGGGAACCCAATTCGGCCAAGTTAGTACTGGGACACTCAAAATCCTCACCTTCCTCAGAACAAACCTCCTTCCCTTAACCAGATATAATGAGAAACCCAATTTTTCCACCTCCAAATCCTTCTCACCCAGCCAGGCACGGTACTGCTCAAGGGGAACACCTTCCATAGGTTCCTCTTCGTTGTCCACAACCATAAGGGGAGAAGGTGAGCGAGGACCCTCAGGGATCACAGTGAAGGTAGGAACACTGCAGAGAAGCAACAACTCTGTAAGCTGAGCAATTAATTGTCTCCGCCTGCTCAGTCCGTCCAGCCTTCCCTACACCCTTTTGGGTTCTTGCTCCATTAATCTGGGCCCTGAAGTCACAGTGTCCATTCTCTGTCTACTAGAAAGCCCAGCCAGCGTCTCCTATCTCTACCTGTTTCTAAAGTCCCCCAGGTAAAACCTTGCTTTCTTGATCTCACCTCTTGGTGCCCAGGACCTGCCCGCCCAGCTTGATTTTGAGTTTGAGCTGGGGCTTAGCAGGAGACGGCTGCGTGGGCCCAGCCTCCTCTTCCTGGTAGTGTTTCTTCTTGTGCTTCTTCTTGTGCTTCTTGTGCTTTTTCTTGTGCACTCCGTGGCCGTGGGCACCTGCCAGACTCAACTCCAGGGCTTCCCCTGCAGAAGGAGAGCCTGTCAACCGTGTATAGCGGGAGCCGGGCAAGGAAAGCGCTGAAGAACCCACTACCCCCAGGGGTCCTACTCTTCCTGCGGTGTTCGTTGTTACCATAACAACGGCCCCGCCTTTCTCCTTCCCACCTGTAGCGAGGCGCCCAGACATCTCCGAGAAGCAAGAAAGAGATTCCTTTTCTGCGAAGGCCTAAGCTGCTTTATCGACCCGCTCTTACCCGGCTCATGGGCCTCCATAGCCCCAGAGGTGCTCCCGCGCCGCCACAGCTTGCTCATGGGGCCCTGCGAGGAAAGGGGGCTGGAAATAGTCCGAACACATGCAGACACACCTTTTCCGCCCCGCGGAATAACTTAACTCCAGTAAAAAAAAAAATCGGCTACTTCCGGTGCGTAGCAACCATGCTTGTGCGGGGCACGCTTTGAGGCTAAAATTCTCCGGGAGAAACAACAGTCCTTCCAGCAAAAGTTCCGGTATCTCTGAGGGCCGGACCGCTCGAACTGGCGGAGCTGTCAGCTGGCTGCGCATCGCCACAATTAAGATCAGAACTCAGCGCGGGCGATTCAATTATTGTTACACTCAAGCCTGATGAACGTATGTTCCGGACTAAATTCGGATCCAGGTTATGAGAATACAAAGATGAGTATGAGCACTTCTCTCTGCCTTGAAGGAATGTGCAGTTTGGAGGAGTACGTAAGATAACGATATTGAGGGCAAAATGGCAGAAAGCCTTAACAGTACAAGTGCCCCAAAGCAGGGCAAATGGTTTTTAAGCCTAAATTTTCATCGGTAGAGAAATGGTTAAATGAATTATGGTGCCTCAGTCCAATCTAGAACAGCCTGTTGCTAACAAAAGCTAAAAACTGGTAAGTAATTGATAAGATCGACATGGAAATTAGATCTTAGTGGATAATAGTATTGGAAACAATCTAAGTGTGCCTCTACTGAAATACCAAAAAAAAAAAAAAAAAATCACGGATTTGATACAGCTATACAATGGGAAGCTATGTTGCTATAAAAAGAAATGAAACTCCAGAAGGCTACTCAAGGAACTGGTGACAGCAATTCCAATGGATGGTTGAGGGCAAAGGGAAATTTATTCTTCATAAAATACCCTTTCGTGCCTACTGAAGTTTGTATAAAACATGTGTATGCTTTACTTAGTTAAAAAAAAAAAAAAAAAAAAAGGAAACAGGAGTTCCCGTCGTGGCGCAGTGGTTAACGAACCCGACTAGGAACCATGAGGTTGCGGGTTCGATCCCTGGCCTTGCTCAGTGGGTTAAGGATCCAGCATTGCCCTAAGCTGTGGTGTAGGTCACAGAGGCAGCTCGGATCCCGCATTGCTGCGGCTCTGGTGTAGGCTGCTGGCTATAGCTCCGATTCGACCCCTAGCCTGGGAACCTCCATATGCCGAGGGAGCTGCCCAAGAAACAGCAAAAAGACAAAAAAAAAAAAAAAAAAGGAAACAAGGTAGGTCTGTGTGGCTGACATATGAAATAAAAAAAGCAAGTTTTAAGATGATATGGTCCCATTTAAAAAGGCATACTATGCTACTACATTCATAGAAAAAAAAATTAAGGAATGTATACTGTACCATTAATGGTGATTATCTTTAGAAGCTGGAGTTGGGGAACTTTCACTATTTAGATCTGTAGTGAATTTACTTTCCTCTCCTTTTTTTTAATTTTAAATATTGCTTAGTACTTTTTGCAATGAATTTTCTTACAGTCAATATATATCACATTTATAATTAGAAAAAAGCACTACAGGAGGAGTTCCTGCTGTGGTGCAGTAGGTTAAGGATCTGACATTGCTACAGCTGTGGCATAGGTCACAGCTGCAGCTCTAATTAGATCCCTGGCCCAGGAATTTCCACATGCTGTGAGTGTGGCAGAGGAAAAAGAAGAAAAAAGCATGATAGATAGATAGATAGATAGATAGATAGATAGATAGATAGATAGATAGATATGGATAGATGGATAGACATGAGATACATGCCTGAACTAGGTGGCAGCAGTGAACAGTAAGGGAAGAACTGATTCAAGAGACAGTTCACTGATGAAGTTCAAAGGAATTGATAAACAGTTATATACGAGAATTCAAGAAGAGGTCAATGTAGTATAATAATTAAGATTAAGAGAATGAACTTTGGAGTCAGACAAGCCTATTATCAAATCCCAGTTTACTGGGTGTATAATCTTGTGTTCAAGTTATTTAAGCCCTCTGAACCTCATATTCCAGCTTTGTAAAATGGAATGAAGTAGGATCTATTCCATAGACCTCTTTCAAGGAATAAAGCAAATCAAGAATGCAAAGTATCTAGGGTAGTATCTGGGTCATAGTAGATGTTCAGTAAGCAAACAACAATAGCAATGTATTTAGCGATACATCGCTAAATAACAATACCCAAGTATTTAGCGAGAATATAGTGTTTGCTTATTTTTTTTTTCTTTTTATGGCTGCACCTGTGGCATATGGAGGTTCTCAGGTTAGGGATCGAATCACAGCTGCAGCTACAGGCCTACACCACAGGCGCAAAGCCACATCTGTGACCTATGCTGCAGCTTTTGGCAACATCAGCTTCTTAACCCGCTGAGCGAGGCCAAGGATTGAACCCGCATCCTCTGGCAAGACTATGTCAGGTTCTTAACCTGCTGAGCCACAGTGGGAAATTGGGACATAGTGTTTTAAACAAAGAAGAGAACATAGGAAGAGAAGCAGGTAAGAAGAGAATCATTTAGTATTGCTCAAGGTGAATTTAAAGAGCGTGTGGATGAGTTCCCGTGTGGCTCAGTGAGTTAAGTATCCAGTGTTGTCGCTGTAGTGGTTCTAGTCGCTGCTGTGGTGCTGGTTTGATCCCTGGCCTGAGAAATTCTGCATGCTGCAGGTGTGGCCAATGAATGAATGAAGTGCATGCGGGAATGCCCAGATGGAGATGAAATACTGAAAGGAGAAACTAATGCAGAAGGTGTGAGTTGGGGCATCATCAGCATAAAAATGAAGGTCCCAGGAGTTCCCATCATGGCTCAGCAGTAACGAACCCAACTAGTACTCATGAAGACTCCGAGTTCAATCCCTGGCCTCGGTCAGTGAGTTAAGGATCTAGTACTGCCATGGGCTGTGGTGTAGGTCGAAGACGAGGGAACAATCCTCAGTTGCTGTGGCTGTGGTGTAGGCTGGCAGCTGTAGCTCCGATTTGATCCCTAGCCTGGGAATGAACTTCCATATGCTGTGGGAGCGGCCATAAAAAGACCACACACACACACATACACACACACAAGAGAAGATCTTTCTCAAGGGATGGGAATAGGTGAGATATTCCAGAAGGAGCAAGCAGATGAAGAGGAAAGGACCAGCAACAAACCCTAGCTTGCACCTGTCCTGAACAAGGAGGCCAAGGGGCCAGGCTTCCTGACAGCAGACCCAGTGCTGTTTCCTCAACATCCTGATGCCCAGCAGGGAGGAAGTGGTGACAGTAAGTAGCCACGGCCTTCATTATTTTGTTTTGTTTTTTGTTTTTAGTTCTTGCTTTGTGTAGTGTGAGAAAAATTTGAGCAGTTTGTAGGCTGAAAGGAAGAACTTTGTCCTTCTGAAAAATCTAAACTTTTTTTAAACATATAATTTATTTTGAAATAATTAAATTTTTTTTTTCTTTTTAGGGCTACACCTGTGGCATATGGAAGTTTCAAGTTAGGGGTCGAATCGGAGCTGTAGCCACCAGCCTACACCACAGCCACAGCCACGCCAGATCTGAGCCTCATCTGTGACCCATGCTGCAGTTTGTGGCAACTCCAGATCCTTAACCCAGGGGTTGAACCCACATCCTCATGGATACTAGTTGGGTTCTTAACTCGCTGAGTCACAGTGGGGAACTCCTATTCTGAAATAATTTTAAGCCTACAGATAAGTTGCAAAGTTGCAAGAAGAATACAAAGAACTCTCTTAGCTCCTTAAGTCAGATTTTACAATCATTAACCTTTACCATTTCTTCCTCTTCTCTCCTATTATTATTATTCCTTCTTGGATCAATCTAAAAGCAAGTTGCAGATATGATGCCGTTTAACCCCTAAATATTTCACTATGTATTTCCTCAAAGACAGGTACACTATTCTTTTTTTTTCCTTTTTTTTGTCTTTTTGCCTTTTCTAGGGCCGCTCCCGCAGCATATGGAGGTTCCCAGGCTAGGGGTTGAATTGGAGCTGTAGCCACCGGCCTATGCCAGAGCCACAGCAACGCGGGATCTGAGCTGTGTCTGCGACCTACACCACAGCTCACGGCAATGCCGGATCCTTAACCCACTGAGCGAGGCCAGGAATCGAACCCGAAACCTCATGGTCCCTAGTCGGATTCATTAACCACTGAGCCATGACCAGAACTCCAGGTACACTATTCTAAAACCTTTGTGCAACCCTCTCAATCAGGAAATTAACAGTAATACAATACTATCACTCAATCCACAGATCCCATTAAAATTTCACCCACTGCCCAATGCCTCCTTTTCCTTTCTAGGCCAGGATCCAAATCCAGGATTGTGCATTGCATTTCCACATCATATCTCTTTGACCTGCTTTAATCTGCTACAACACTTCCTGATTCTTCCCCTATCTTTTGTGGACCTAGTGTTTTAAAGAGCATAGGTCTTTGATTCTGTAGTATGTCCCTTAATTGGATCCATCTGATGTTTCCTCAAGTTGAGACACACAAATTCTTGGCAGGAGGACTACTCAAAAAATACGCTGCTCTTTGCATCATATCAGGAGTCACATGCTGTCACCACTGATGATGCTAGCCTGGATCATCTGCTCAAGGTGGTGTCTGCCAATTTTCTCCACTGTAAAGTCATCATTTTCAACTTTGCAATTAATGAGTATTTTCTGGGAAAATACTCTGAAATGATTCTGATATCCCATTCCACATCAAACTTCTACCCACTAGCCATAATAGCCATTGATGAATACTGTATGAATCAATTCTACTGTAATAATTGCCAGGTGGTAATCTTTCTGCTTCCTTTACTCCATCCACAAGTGTTAGTTGGAATTCTATGGTAAAGAGGAGCTTTGTCTTCTTATAGTCATTTACCTGTGTATTTATTTATGTCGGTATAGATTCCTAGTTTCGTCAATAAGTTGTTATCCATTACTATCGTTATTTACTTATTTACTTTTTTGGCTGCCTGGAGGCATATGGAGTTCCTGGGCCAGGGATCAGATCTGAGCCACAGTTGGCAACCAGTGCCTGCTCATTAACCCACTGTGCCAAACTGGGGATCGAACCTGTGTCCCAGTGCTCCGGAGATGTCACCAATCCTGTTGCACCACAGTGAGAACTCCAGTCATTATTTATTTTGATGCTCAAGTTAGTCCCAGATTTGGTCCATGGACATTTCTTTCAGATGGCTTCTGTATCCTTTTGGTATGTCTCCATCATTCCTTGGGCACTTTTTGTGTGTATGTGTGTGCTTTTTAGGGCCACATCCATGGCATATGGAAGTTCAGGATCCAAGCCACGTCTGTGACCTACACCACAGCTCACAGCCATGCCGGATCCCCGACCTCCTGAGTGAGGCCAGGGATTGAACCTGCATCCTCATGGATGCTAGTCAGATTTGTTTCCACTGTGCCCCAAAAGGAACTCCCCTTGAGCACTTTTTATTTCCTAGCACTACAAAATGTTTCAGGCTCATCTTGTACTTTCCCTAGATAAGGGCCCTTGGGAGGCCAGGCATTAGGAACATATGGCTGAGGTTATGCCAAGGGCATACCCAGGTCACACCACAAGAACCTGCTGATGAGACTATCCCTGCTGCACAGCCAACCACTCCACATGAATTCTCCCTGAGCCTTGTTTTCGCTCTTTCAAGATTCAAAGTCCAGTTGGTAGCATTCCAGCTGCCTACCCCTGGGCTGTGAGGAAGTGGGAGGAGGATGAATATTATACTCCAGCTGCTGCAAGAGGTAGAGCCTCAGCCTTACCAGTATGGCCAGCAGTGGTGGGGGCTGGGGAGTCTGTGCAGAAATAATAAGTTAATTTGAATACTGGGTGGCTAATAACCCCCCTCCAAATATCTACTTCATAGGTGAAAGATAGAGATACAGACATAAGTAAAGGAGAAAGTTGGAAAGAATATGCACTAAACCAGTGGGAGGCATGCTGGTAAATATTTAACAAAAGCTCTTCAGGAAAAAGAAAAAGCTCTGCTTTATAGTGTTCCCCTATTTCTGTTGCATAAATACTCCCACTCTGGCCAATTTCAAAGTGACATTATTGAACACAGAATTCTCAAGACATGCAGTAGCAACTATTCCATAGCAATTCTACTTAACAGATGCTATAGATGTAAATAAGGAATAATGGCAAAATGCAGTCAAATAATTAAGAAGTGATGAGTTTTGAGTTTTATCCCCTTTGCTTTAATATAATTTATGTAGCTGTGAACTTTTATAATATTTTATTTTATTTAATTTTTAATTCTCTCTCTCTCTCTCTTTTTTTTTTGTCTTTTCTAGGGCCGTACCCACGGCATATGGAAATTCCCAGGCTAGAGGTCCAATCGGAGCTACCACAGCTCACAGCAATGCCAGATCCTTAACCCACTGAGAGAGGCAAGGGATTGAACCTGCAACCTCATGGTTCCTAGTCAGATTCGTTTCCACCATGTCACAACGGGAACTCTGAACCTTTATAAAATTTTAATTTAAGCTGTGTTTAACAGCTGGAATGCACAACTCCAGAAAATTCAGCCCTTGACTCTCATGAGCCTGTGTGAGACCTCAGCACACCAGGACACCAAACTGTCTCAATGTTTATCTCTGATAGGGGGAGGGGAGAGTGCAGGACACCAAACTGTCTCAATGTTTATCTCTGATAGGGGGAGGGGAGAGTGCTTTTGTTCATTTGTTTTTACTTTGTATTCTTTTTATTTATTTTATTTTATTTTTATTTTTTTGTCTTTTTTTGCCTTTTCTTGGGCCGCTCCTGCGGCATATGGAGGTTCCCAGGCTAGGGGTTGAATCGCAGCTATAGCCACTGGCCTACACCAGAGCCACAGCAGCGCAGGATCCGAGCCGCAAGTCTGCAACCTACACCACAGCTCACGGCAACGCCGGATCGTTAACCCACTGAGCAAGGCCAGGGACGGAACCTGCAACCTCATGGTTCCCAGTCAGATTCGTTAACCACTGCACCACCACGGGAACTCCTGTATTCTTTTTAAATAGTAAAACAAGGAATGTGTTTAAAAAAGAAAAACTGCATGTGTGTTTTCAAATAAGAATTTAATTAAAAAAAATAACTCCACAGAAACTTTGGCCCTTGTCTCTCTACCTTTGGTTGAGAACAGTGTCAGATGGCTCCCCAAACCCCAGTCACAACCTTCTCTAACTGATTTATACAAATAGATACCAGTCTGTGTGCTCTAAAATATAACTCTGGTTGTGTCACTCCTTTCCCAAAATCTTCAGTCACATGGAGTGTAAATTCTTGGGCAGGATTTGAGCTCTATTTCCTTCCCGCTCCTCCAGCTCTTGTCAAGGGTTTTCAAACCCTTCTGTAGAGTGTGTGTTCCTTAGGAGTGTGTGTGTGTGTGTGTGTGTGTGTGTGTGTGTGTACAGCTGAGGGCCTGTGGAGAGGACAAGATTTGGTGCTTCAGCCCCCACTTCCATCACAGCAGCTTTGATTCTATTTCACATATTTCAGGTGAAATTGCATTTGGGGAAAAAACAAAGCATTCTGCTGCTAAAAGCCAAACATTTGAAATGAACCATTTTAGTCCAATAGCGTGACTCATCCCACTCAAGCACTCTCAAATCTATATGCTTCCTTTTGGCATCTCATGTGTTTACTTACTTCAACTGATATTTTATTGCATACTTCCCATGTGCCAGGCACTGGGCATAAAGTGGTAAATAAGACAGTCCCTCTCTAGGGAGCTTACAGTTTTGTGGAGTGACAATAGATATTTGCAGAAAGGCAGAAAGGATGCCTTCCCATTCCCCTCACCCATCCTTTGAGGTTTATCTCAGAGGCCACAGTTTGTATAAACACTTTTGATCTGCCTTTCCTTCTGACCAGAAGCACCCCCTTCTCCGTGTACCCTTTTGCATGTCAAGGATGTTTGTTTTTCCTCTCCAGCATCTCCTCATTCACCTTCTAGTGGTACTGCCTCGAACAGTCTTTTGGAAACCACCTCTCCCTCCCACCCACCCCCACTTCCAGCTCACTGGGTTAAGCTGATCTCCAGGTGTGGCCAAGTGACCCAGGCTTGGCCAGCTGGCACATTGAATCCTTCTTATCCACAGTGACTGGTTCAAGTCTGGCCACCCCTCTGTCTACAAAGATTGGTTTGAGATGCATAAATGATCCCAAATGGCCCAAAGTGAATCCTACACATGTGTAGGACCATCAGAAAACAGATGCTCCCTTTTCTGCTGAATTTAAGCCTGAAAATATATAGACCCAGAATTTTGGCAACAATCTTGTTATGCTGTGGAGAGTGAAGCCAACATGGAGGAAAGTAGAGCCAGATGAAGGGGAGAGACACAACTCTTGTGACACTGAATGCCTGGGTCAAGCCGCATCTAAAACCTGACCTTTGGAAATTTTAGTTCCTTAAGCCATAAATTCCCCCCCTTTTTGTTTTTGTTTTTGGGTTTTTCTTTGCCTTTTTAGGGCAGCACTCAGGGCATATGGAAGTTCCCAGGCTAGGGGTCAAATGGGAGTTACAGCTGCCAGCCTATGCCATAGTCACAGCAACATGGGATCTAAGCTGCATCTGTGACCTACACCACATCTCATGGCAATGCCAGATCCTTAACCCACTGAATGAGGTCAGGTATCAAACTCTCATCCTCATGGATACTAGTCGGGCTTGGTACCACTGATAGGGAAAAAACAGATTTATTGAGATAGAACACTTGTGAGAGATGCAAGTGGGCAAACATCTGCCTGAAGCAATTTTAAATCAGGTCTTCTAAGAGAATGTTGAGTAATTTGCCATAGCAGCCTTTTTTTTTTTTTTTTTGGCTATTTTAGGGCCACACTTGCAGCATATGGAGTTTCCCATGCTAGGAGTCGAATGGAAGCTATAGCTGCTAGCCTACCCCACAGCCAAAGCAACGCAGGATCCAAGCAGCCTCTGCGACCTACACCACAGCTCACGGCAATGCCAGATCCTTAACCCACTGAGCGGGGCCAGGGATTGAACCCGCCTCCTCATGGATCCTTGAGGTTCGTTAACCACTGAGCCACGAAGGGAAGTCTTGCCATAGCAGACAATTAAAAAAAAATTTTTTTTTCTATTTCTTTGGGCCACTCCCGCGGCATATGGAGGTTCCCAGGCTAGGGGTCCAATCGGAGCTGCAGCCCCTGGCCTACACCAGAGCCACAGCAACGCGGGAACGGAGCCGTGTCTGCAACATACACCGCAGCTCACAGGAACGCTGGATCATTCGTTAACCCACTGAGCAAGGGCAGGGACCGAACCCACAACCTCATGGTTCCTAGTCGGATTTGTTAACCACTGAGCCACGACAGGAACTCCTAAAATTTTTTTAAAATTGATTTACAATGTTCTGTCAATTTCTGCAGTATAACAAAGCAATCAGCTATACATATACATACTTTTTTCTCATATTATCTGCTATCATGTTCTATCACAGGTGATTTGATATAGTTCCCTGTGTTATACAGCAAGACCTCATTTATAGCAGGCAGTTTTAACCTGACCTCTCTAAAGCTCTAGGCTGATATTCTCTGGCTCTAGATATGAATGAGCCCAGGGAGACTTCATTTGTGGTTGGCAAACTAATTCTCTGCCATTTCCTTCTCTCCAGTGAGGCTGGGGGCTGGTGTTGAGAGCCCCCCCCCTTTTTTTTTGCAGAAGCTAACACTCCTAACGAAGTATCAGCCACCCAGCAAAGTAACTGAGAGGCCATATTGAGGTCTAAGAGGGTAATATCTTCACCCTCTTAAGGTACTTAACGTCTCGCCCAGGGCGTTGAGGTCGCTGGTGCCCTATCCAAGGGCACAAGGGTGCTGCACCTGATTTTTTCTTCCTGGTTCCACTTGTGGGGCTCTTGTCCTGTGCCAGGCACTATGCTGGGCATTTTACACTCATTCTCATATGTAATCCTCATAGCGGCACTGAGAAATGGAGGTAATTACTGTATCCCCATCGAACAGGTGAGAAAACTGAAGCTAAACAGTTGACAGAACAAGTGCTTAAGCACTGCCCCGTGAATTGTGACCAATAAGGGACGGGGGGGAACTTGGGAGGGGGGCAAAGAAGGGACATTTGGGACTGTAAGAAGTTGAAACTGTCTCCTCAGAAGCAGCTTAGGGGTGAGAATGGGCGCGGTGACAGGGCCGGGCTGGAGCGGCAGTGTGCCTGGCGGTGATCCCTGGGCGGCGGGATTTTCCGGGCGCTGGGAATCTGGCGAGCCCGGTGGGGGCGGCAGGTGGGGCGGGGCCTCTCTGGGCCCGCCCCTTGCCCAGGTGAGGCGCCGGCTAGCAGGGCCGGAAGGGGTGACGCGCCCCCGCAGTGCTCACTAGGTGTGGGGGTGCCCTGGCTTTCGGGCCAGGCCTGGTTGGCGCCCAGGCCTGGCCCGGCGGGCCCGGCCTTTGGAGGGGGGTGGAGGGTGCCGCGCCCAGTCCGACCCAGGTGTCGTCTCCGGGGGCGGAGTTTGGGAACCGGGAGGTGGGAGATTCCCGACCGAACAAGCTGGCGGGCGCCTAGGGACAGAAGTCGACGGGACAAAGCAGAGGCGGGCGGAGCGGGGAGTGCAGAGGGTAGGCAAAGGCGCGGGGCCGCCAGCATGTTCTCCCGAAACCACCGGAGCCGGGTCACCGTGGCCAGGGGCTCCGCCCTGGAGATGGAGTTCAAACGCGGCCGTTTCCGACTCAGCCTCTTCAGCGACCCACCCGAGGTGAGAGACTCGCGCGCCCTTGCCTTCTCCCTGGGCTCCGGTAGCCCCGGCTGCCTGGGCTTCCCGCCCCCGCCCGAGCCCTCGCGCGCCTAGGGGCGGAGATGCCGCGGGTCGGGTACAAACTAGTGGTTGTTGACTTTAAAACTCAGACGCGGGCCATCTGCTCGTTCATCGGACCGTGCCCCCCCAGACATTTCCTGGCCCACTTGAGCTGATTTGCCTCTGCCTGGAAAAACTTCAGGTTGCCTTCAATTTAAGGGGCTCTAGGCTCGATTCCCAAAATGTGCCTGGACCCCGGCCCCTCCCGGGGTTCTGGAGCAAAGGACGATGTGCAACTGGGCGGGCTCTCACAGCTCTGACTCCTGGTCCGGGCGCCCACTCCTTCCCCGGCCTCCAGCCGCATCTGGGACAGCCTTCATGGACAATCTCGACTTCTTGGCCAGGGCCACCCTCTTCACCGAAACCCTCCCCAACTGCCCCTCTGCGGCTGAGGGAGTCGGCAGTGAGAGGGTTCCTTATTAACGATTTGGGATGATTTCCCACGCTCAAACTTTCAGCCTCCTTTCCTGGGGCTTTAGAGGAGTCCATCACTCTACACATTGCCCAGGTCTGAGCGTCCCTCCACCCCGTAACTCCCTAAGGAAGCTGGGCAGGGCTGAAAGTTGTGGGGGTGAGCTAGGACTTAGCGGGCAAATAGCTCCCCAAGGTTAGCTCTCCTTCCCCGCGGGGCCTGGAAAGGGTTAAGTGAGGGGGACTTTCTCACTCCTCCGGCTGGGATTCCAGTCCTGGCTTCTGATCTTTCCCCCACAGCCTGCCCCAGAACAAAAGCTCTTTCACAGCCATGTCACAGTGTCCCCGGCCTTCTCTGACTGACTCAGAGGCTAGCGGGCCTGGGGAGAGGGCCTCTGTCAGGTCCGGTGCCAGCCACGCCGCGTGGGGCCAGTGTGGGAGAAGTGAGGGGCGAGGCCCGGGGACCAGGAGGAGGGGCCTGTGAGTTGGGGCCGCCCCCGGAGGAGCCGGGGCGGAGCCGTTGGGCCCCGGCTGAGTCGAGTGTGACTCCGTGGGCCTGGAGTTGGTGGTGGGGGGGGAGCGGTGGCAAAGCTGCAGCTGGCTGGGAATCGGGGCTGGTTTCCTGTCTGGAAGGGAAGGGGCCCGCAGAGGGGAGCGGGGGCAGCAGCAGCCAGGCACACCCCTGCCTTTCTCCCTCCCTCTCCTCTCTTCTCCTGGAAAAGCGAGGTAATTGTGAACCCGGGGTGGGGCTGGCTGGCTGTGGGCCCCTAGTTGGAAGAGGTGGCTCTGGGGGTGGGGCTGCATTTACCCCTCTGTCCCATTCCCTGGGCTCACTCAAGGCCTCACTTCTATCCCTTTTCTTCCTCAAACTAAGCCAGAACTCCTTCCGAAAAGCTCCAATCTCCTGACAAACCCCATGAACCTGCATGAAGTGTCCCCTCCCTGCCCCCGTCCAGTTGTGCCTGCCCCTCACGCCCTACCCGCACACAGATTCTCTGTCCGCCAGGCCAGGGGTGTGGGCGGGGGCTGGGGAGGGGCCAGAGTCGGAATGAAAGAGCCTTTTTCTTCCACAGCTGGGAGAACAGCTGCCACCAAAGCAAGACTGGACACTCTGTGCCCAGAGCCCCCGCTGCAGCTGGCCTCCTCGCCGGGGACCCTGCTCATCCTCACCTCGCTTTCCTTTCCTCCCATGCCTGGCTCCCACCAGGGCCCTGGAACAGCGGTAGGCAAGGAAAGTTTGTCACCGCAGCCAGAGGGGTCTAACGGGAGCGTAAGAGGGACAGGGGCTGCCTCTGCCTTCTGCCCTCTGCCCAAGAACTGCCCACCTCTTTCAAGACCAGGGGAGCAGCAGGAGGAGGGAGTGTGGGGCAGTGTGGTGCTTGCTCACCCCACCCCTCTGGAGGGGCCAACAGGGGAAGGGGCACCCGGGGGGCACAGAGATGCAGGACAGATTGCACATCCTGGAGGACCTGAATATGCTCTACATCCGGCAGATGGCGCTCAGCCTGGAGGTAACGCCCCCGCCCCTGGAGTTCACCTCCTCCACAGCCCCCCAGCCCCAGCCTCTGCCCTGTACATTCCTGCTGGGCTGAGTGGGAGCCGGGCCTGCCCCAAACGGGGAGAGGGACAGGTGGTTCTGCATGTCCTTCGTTGGGTGCTATGTATGGACCCAGGCTCAGTTATGCCAATTAGGGGGCAACAGGGTCTTTACGCTTCTTTCTGGTGGCTCTGTGGGTGGGTGTGGATGCGTGTGCTGCGGCAGCGGAGGGCTCCTTTTAGGTATAGAAAGAAGAGAGGAGTTTATTAGGTATGGGAAAAGAGAGGTTTGCGGGAAGGATCTGACCTCACCACTGAAGGGGGCGAGGAGTCTGGGTAGGGATGTAAGGATTCTCTGGACCTGAAGACGGCAGGGCTGCTTATTCATTTCTTTATTCCTAATCACATTAGTTGAACACCTACTATATGCCAACTCCTTTCTAGATCTTGGGATACTTCAGTGAACCAAACGGAAGGGTCCATTCTATTGAGAGAACAGACAATAAACATGCACAAGTTCACAGGTGGGATCAATAAACATCGGGTAGGGGAGGCAGCATTATTATGACGGAGTCAGGGAAGGCCTCTGGGATCTCTGAGCTGTGACCAGAAGGATGTGAAGATTTGTGAAGGCTGGAGGAAGGACTTTCCAGCAGAGGGCAGAGCAAGGGCAAATGCCCTTAATGAAGATGATGGTGTATATTTGGGAAAGAAAGAGCCAATGTGGCTAAAACATAGTAGTTGGGGTCAAGCTGATGGGCAGGGGCCAGATTATGCAGGGCTTTCAGGGCCATGACAGGGGGACTTTAAGTGTGATGTTGGCCCATGGAAGGGTTTTAAACAGGGAACAGCTCATCCAATGTTTTAAAATGGTGGCTGTTGTGTTTATTTATTTATTTATTTTTCTTTTTGGCCACCCCATGGCGCCTGGAATTCTAGGGCAAGGGATCAGATTGGAGCCACAGTTGCAACCTACACCGCAGCTGTGGCAACAATGGATCCGCCTTTAACCCACTGTGTGGGGCAGGGATTGAACCTGCGTCCCAGCGCCCTGCCGCTGATTCCTGATTCCTGTTGCACCACAGCAGGAACTGCAGGGGCTGTTGTGTTTAAGGTGAATAGGCCAGGCAGGGGTGGGAGAGAGGAAGGCTGGCAAGAGAAGTAGAGGAAGAGCACCAGCTAGGAGGTCGTATCTTTAGGGAAGTGGACCTGGTTATGTGGATTAAATGCTTATGTGGCAATAGGGAGAAGGGGGTGGATTTCAAATGATGTGGTATATCCACTTGCTGATGGATCGGACATGAGGGTGAGGCAAAGAGAGGACTCCAGGATGATTCCCAGGTGTGTAGCCAAGCAGCTGGGCAGCGTGGTCATTGGTCATCTACTGAGATGGGCAAGGTAGAGGAAGTTGTGGAAGCGACTGCTTGGACCTGGCAGGGGGTTGCTGCTGAGGGAGGTCAGAGTCTAGCTCAGAAAAGCAATTTATGGCACAGGTGTCGCACCCTCGCCCTGGTCCCACTCCCTAGCTCATGGTAGACATTACTAGTCAATCATGGCACTCTTCACCAACAACACCAAGTGTGGCCTCACAGTCTTTCTCAGCACAACCTTGGCATAGGTTTTGCAGGTTGTGTCCTTTCACAAGGACACTGGGTAGCGGTGGGAATCCTGGCCTGGTAAGGAGGGGGCACCTTTATCTAATTTGTTTGCCTGGAAAGTGTAATTTTTTTTCTGAAATGCAGAAAGGTGCCTGAGGAGCCCATTAGGATTCTGACACTACCTATTGTCCTGTGTTGGTACATGAGATAAAAGCTATTTGCCTCCCCTGGCCCTCTGCACCAGCTATGTTACTAGTTACATGTGGCTATTTAAATTTAAAATTTAGTTAATTACAATGAGATAAAATAAAAAGTTTAGTTCCTTAATTACTCTAGCCACATCTCAAGCGCTAGATGGGTACTGAACATTTCATCATGGCTGGTCTAGGTATGTAAATGTTTATATTCTGTATCCCACACCTTCTCTATAATTTTTCTTCATAGGAGCTCTGCCCAAGTTTTGGCACAGAGGCAGGGGCTTAGATTTTATTTCATCTCTTGTTCAGCCGTGGGCTGGTTGAAGGGGCTGTGTTCTTTCTCCATGAAGCTCAGCAGTTCCCCAACCCCCATCCCATTGATCTTTCGGGGTTAGCAAGAAAGGTAGTCATGGAGGTGTAAATCTAAGAAGAGTCTCTGGAGGAGGCAACTTAAGCTGCAAGTAAAGGGCAGGTGGGAGTGCTGGGCCCACGCAGAGGTTAGTAGTTCTCAAACAGTGCTATGAAAGAAGTGGAATTAACCCCCTCCCCCACTGGCAATTTACAAACTGAGGCTCCAGAGTTTAGTTAGTCAAGTTCCTAAGCTAGGATTTGAACTTAGCCCTTGTGGAGATTCTAAAGAGAACAGAAGGTGATGAGAACCAAAGCAGGAAGGTCAGATGCAGAAGAGAGTGGGAGGGACTGGAAAGGATGCCTAGAGCAGCCTAATGTGTTCTGGGGCTTCTGCCCATGACTCATCCTCTTTCAGCCCCTTGGGCCCTGACCCAGGTCGGCTGACATCCAACCTGACATCCAAGGCTCCTTCCCAGGAGAGTCCAGTGAAAACACTGCCTGCCTGGGAGGGAGGGTGTGCGGTGGGGAGGGGGTGACATGGAGCTCTCCCTGAGGTAGGGAGATGGGGTTGAAACTCAGGGAACCCGAGCCTGAGTCAGGATTCCCGACTCTGTCCAAGGGTGGGAAGTTTCTAGAGCGTCTTCCACCCTGGGGCTGGGGGAATGGATTCTGACCGGGTTGGGGGACAGGAAGGGGGTGGTAGCCAGGGTGTCGGCGCTCGGAATCCAGCTCCTCCACGCTGGACACAGCGACTTCTCTGCAGCCCCTTACTCCAGTGTATACACTCTCCCCTTCCCGCATGCTCCCAGTCAAGGAGCCACCTTGGAGGGTAACCGCCACACAGAGGGGGCTCCTGGCCTCCGGCAGCTCCGGAGCCTGGAGCCCTTTCCTGGGCGAGGCCAGTGCTCCTGGAGGTGCCGTCCCTCCGCAGCTCTGTGGTTCGCGCAGCCCAAGCCTAGCCGGCCAGGCGCACTGAGAGACGGAGGGACTGCCTGCGCTTCGGAGCCCCTTGGCCACTCTCGCGGCAGTTGGGAGCTGATGTCACCGGCGCCCGAGCGCCTTGGGCGGGGGCGGGGCGGCTCCCGGGCCACCCGGGCGGCTCCGGACAGCGCACTGCCTGCGTCGCACCGCACGTGCCATGGACAGGGCTAGGGAAGGATCCGTGAGTGCTGGGGCCGGGACCCAGAGGCTAGTCAGCAGGGGGCTTGAGGACGCCGCTTGGCCCCAACCCCCCACACCTGTCTGGGGTGTTTGTGGCAGAAGCTGGATGCAGAATGGGATGGGGGTTGGCAAGCAGCAAAGTGGGACCCCGGGGCAGGCAGGCACGGTGGGGGTGGGGGCAGTTGTGTAGTCTGAGAGGGCTGCCTGGTGGAGAGGGGATTAGGGCCCAGGAAGCCTATTTCTGAAGGGTCAGGAAGGGAAACGTGGATAGTGAGAGTGGTGTGAGGTGAGGGGTGATGACAGTCTGGTCCAGCCCGTGTAGGGAAGGAAGAATCTGCAGGAAGGCTGGGCAAGGCAATTCCCGGAAGCAGGGATTTAGGGTGCTCAGGTTTTGGAGACTTGACTCACCAGGGACAGAAACAAGGGCACAGTGTGGAAGAGGGCTGGTGTGTGGGAGAAGACAGGTTTTAGTTTCCAACAGTCACATTCACATTCCTCTTCCAACCCGGTGGCTCCACTGAGCTTGCCTTCTGATTCCTACACTGTAACAGGGTTAGTCCTCTCTGAAGCCTTCCCCATCACCTCATCCAGGAGCAAATAGGGTCTGTTTGCTGTGAGTGTGTTTGTGCCATGACCTGGCACTTAAGGCGCAGCCATTAATGCCTGCATATCTCACCTCCCAGATGTGGAGACTTGGACCGCAGAGGGAGACTCCAGTGTTACTGAGTGAATGCTACTGGGGCTGAAATAGCGTCGTTAAAATAAACACCTCCACCATTCATGTACACCATAGGCTGGGCATTGTGCTGAGTGCTTGCTCAGCTCCTCCTTCCTGACCTCCTGCTTCACCTGCCTCCCCATCCCCATCCCTTGCCTCTGTCCCCACCTCCCAAACTCAAGGGGGCCAGCAGGTCCCCAGATTTGGGGTGTGTAGTGCATTCTGTTCAGCCTGAGCAAACACAGCAGGTAGTATGCTCCTTCTCCACTGACCCCTTTCCAACTAGATGTTCTCTCTCATCTTGTGAATCTTTGGGGTAGACCAGGATGGACTTTACTATCTGTGGTCATTCTCAGCCTGGGTTGCACCTCAGAGTCCCTTGGAGAATTTTCCAAAAAAGGCACATGCCCCTGTCTTAGAGATTCTTATTCTGCTAGTTTGAGGTGAGGCCTGGTGATTTTTTTTTTTTAAACTCAGAAGATTTAATTTTTTAAAAGGTAACAATTTCTAACAGGGGCATAGTAAAGAAAAGTATTATACAAAGTATCATAAATTGGTTTTCCATTTCTGGCTCCCAGAGCTACAACTACTACTATTTTATGCATATCTAAGGAGATATCTATATCTATCTATATCTATTTTTTGCATAAATGGTAGCATGCTATAATACTGTTCTACTTTATCTCACTTCATATATTTTGAAAATTTTTTTCATTTTTGCACATCTACCTTACTCTTTAATGTCTGCAATATTCTATGTTCTGTGGTATAGACAGCCTATAACTTATTTAACCAATACCCTATTGAAGGACTTTTTAACATTCTAATTTAATTTTTAATGTTTTTGGCCGCACCTGCACCATGTGGAAGTTCCTAGGCCAGGGAGCAAACCTGCGCCACAGCAGTGATCCAGACTGCTGCAGTGGCAATGCAGTGCCACAAGAGAACTCCAAAGGACTTTTAATATTGTGTTTAAAATGATGCTGCAATGAATATGGTTCTGCCCACAAGTGTAACTATATCTTTAGGATAAACTCCTAGATGTTGGCTAGCTGGATCAAAGGACATGTGAATCTGTAGTTTTCACAGACTTTCCCAAATTGCACTGGAAAGAGGCTGAAAAAAATTATACTCCCAGAGGGCATCTGTATTTTTTACAAAGCTTCTCTGCTTAATCCTGGGCAGCTGAAGCTGAGACTCAACTCTTGCCTTAAACACGTTCCTTTCACTTTCTAGTAGGTGACAGCCCACTTGGGGATCGAAGGGTGCTCCAGCCTGTCCCCTGACTGATATGTCCTTCTCATCCTTCTCCCGACTCCGGCTAGGACACAGAGTTGCAGAGAAAGCTAGACCATGAGATCCGGATGAGGGAAGGGGCCTGCAAGCTGCTGGCGGCCTGCTCCCAGCGAGAGCAGGCTCTGGAGGCCACCAAGAGCCTGCTGGTGTGCAACAGCCGCATCCTCAGCTACATGGGCGAGCTGCAGCGGCGCAAGGAGGCGCAGGTGCTGGGGAAGACAGGCCGGCGGTGAGCAAGGGGGGAGGCGAGGCTTTATGGGGGGGTAGCAGTGCAGTGTGTACATGGACCGCCCTGAAGCTGGCTTCTTCATGAAGACTTACCACGGGCCTGGAAGACACCTTGGCGTCCTGCCACCACAGTGTGCTGCTCAGAGGTGCGCTAGTGAATTGCTAGGGCTGGGCTCAGGAAAGCCGTGTGTCTGGTGAAAGGCTGGCAGTCTGAGGGGTAGTAATGCAAAAGCCCTAATCTGCTAAGCCCTGCCTGTGATCTAATGAGGCGGGCTGCCTCGCTTCTGGAAACCTAGTTTCCTCCAAGCTAGTTCACCGAATGGCCAATCTGCTAAATGGCCAATTTATTGTAACTGACAACAGTTCACTGTACCTGGGGTTTGCCTCATCCGAGGTAGGATTTGGGAAGGGAAATAAAAAACATAATAAGGGAACGCCTACCCATCCACGTAATTAGACTGTGCATTCTAAACAGACTCACCTCTTAGATGTGAAGCCCAGCCTACCCTGACCATAGACTCTGCTGATCTGACAAATCTGCAGTGAAATGGTTGAGGCGATGGCTCTGGTAAAACTACAACGTGGGAGAAAATATTTGGCAAATTGATTATTCTGAGAACTGGCCATTTTTGATAAACTGATCATTTTGAAAACTGGCTTGTGGCAAAGTAGCCTGCTTGGCCCTACAAGGCTGAGTGCCGAGAAGGTCCGGGCCCCTCACTGGCAGAGTGTCCATCCCAGCTCAGCCGGGAAGGCTGACACAAGGAGAGGCTGCCAGGAGCCCTCCAGAGCTCACCCAGGAAGACACCAGGGGAAGGAGGAGAGCTTCAGTGGCTGCTCCAGAAAGTTGAAGGAAGGGCCAGCAGGCATGGGGACAGCTCCTACTATGACTTTTCTATCTTGTGAGAGGGGACCATTGAAGGCTCTGCCCTGCCCAAGTTCCCACAGGGCCCACACACGAGTGGGATGTGAAGTACACCTCAAGTCCCTGGCAGCCAAACACACTGCCGTCAGTGCCACATCAGTTAGTCGCTAATTTCACTGTGATGAATCATGAATTAGTATAGCTAAGCTGGCCAAAACCTGAGGAGAGGGACACTTGCTCAATTGGATCCTAAGGATGGGTGGGGTGGGGAGGAAGGTGGATGTACCCCCTTCAGTGGGGGGACTGGGGAACTCGGGCCACTTTGAAGGTTTGGCCCATTAGCCAGGAGGATAGAGGGGAAATCAAAGCTCGGGGGAGGACGGAGAGAGGTTCGTGACAAATGGAACACAAATGCTCCCTACCGAGGTTCTTGATTTTCTGGCTGTCAGTACCCTCTTTTATCAAAGTGATGAGATGGTGGAGACAAGTAGCCTCCTTTATTGTTAAAAAGAGAGACTTGGAGTTCCCGTTGTGGCTCAGTGGCTAATGAATCTGACTAGGAACCATGAGGTTTCAGGTTCGATCCCTGGCCTCGCTCAGTGGGTTAAGGATCCGGCATTGCCGTGAGCTGTGGTGTAGGTCACAGACACGGCTCGGATCCCACGTTGCTGTGGCTGTGGCAAAGTCTGGCAGCTACAGCTCCGATTCAACCCCTAGCCAGGGAACCTCCATATGCCATGGATGCTGCCCTAGAAAAGCCAAAAAACAAAGAAACAAAAGCAACAAGAAAAAATGAGAGAGCCTGCAAAATCCTGCAAGCCTGGGGATTAATGGAGAAGAGTCCTTGAAAGGGAGCCTCTCTCTGGGCACCTGTCTCCTCAAGCCCCCCTTGTCCCTGGCAGGGTCTGGGCAGGTGGTCAGGGAGGGTGCTTGTGGGGGGTGGCCCAAGCTTTACTGTGTGTGAACTTAGTGCCTCTAGCATTCCCAAGCCCAGTGACTCGTGGGTTCAGTTGACAACTCTCTCTAACAGTCTCCCAGCTCTTCCCTATCAGCCAGTCTGGGATCTGGTGACTGGGCCCTGGGCAGGGGTGTCCTAGAGCCCTTGGGAACCAGAGCCAGAGAGAACAGTGTCTCTAGGACGTTGTGATTTGCCCACAGGCCTTCTGACAGTGGGCCACCCTCTGAGCGCTCCCCCTGCTGCGGCCGGGTCTGCATTTCTGGTAAGAAGCACAAGCACCCCAGCTGTCGGCACTCCTTGCCCAACGACAAGATCTCCTGCCCCATCTCACCTCCGTTCCTACCCCTCTGCCCCTTAGACCTGCGGATCCCACTCATGTGGAAGGACACAGAATATTTCAAGAACAAAGGCGGTGAGTTCCATACATGCTGGGACCAACTGAAGGGAGGGGCCCTGAGATGGGAGGCCCCTGTGGGGCACACCTTTACCCTTCTGTCCTCCGTCCCTAGACCTGCACCGCTGGGCTGTGTTCTTGCTGCTGCAGATCGGGGAGCACATCCAGGACACGGAGATGGTCCTGGTGGACAGAACCCTCACAGATGTCTCCTTTCAGAGCAACGTGCTCTTGTGAGGACCTCATCCCTGGGGCTCCCGCCTGTCTCCGCTGCTCTGGGGGGTGCCAGCGGATGGGAGACGTCCCCGTGTGCCCTGTGCTTGCGCCACATCTACCCTCCTCCCCAGCCCCCAGCCTTCCCCTGGACCATCCTGCTTTCTTCATCCCACCCCTGTAGTGCCGAGGCAGGGCCAGACTTCGAACTTCGACTGGAGCTGTATGGGGCCTGCGTGGAAGAGGAGGGAGCCCTGGCTGGAGCGCCCAAGAGGCTGGCCACCAAACTCAGCAGCTCCCTGGGTCGCTCCTCAGGGAGGCGTGTTCGGGCATCGCTGGAGATGGCAGGGGGGTCAGGGAGCAGTCCCATCCTGCTCCCCACCCCCGCTGTGGGGTAAGGCCCCACATTCCTCCACTGCCGTCAGGTGACCTCTGCCCTGTGCTGTGTGCAGAACATATTCCTCACTGCTCCCAGGACATGCAGGCAGATGTGAATGAGCGGTGGCTACGTAGCTGGGAGGCACTCCCGCCTGTACCTCAGGGCTGGGCCCAAGACAGATGAGAAGACCAACAGGAATGCAGGAAGAGCTAGGCTCCCAGGTCTTCACTTTTTTGCAGAAGCTAATACATCTCATGTTGCTAGAACAGTGTGCCCTGGTTGAAGCAGGGTAGCCTGGGTCCTGTGATGGCGTCTACAAGTACCTGGAGGCACCAAGTGGAACCATTGGGCCTCTGATGAGCAGTTTGAGACCCTTGTGGGTAATGAACAGAGTGCTGATTTTGGAGACAGACATAAATTTGAATTCCAACTCCACCAGCTAAGCTATATTTTGGGTAGATTTCTTAACCTCATTAAGCCGAAAGCTGCCTCATCTAATAACTAAAGGATGCCACCAACCTCACGGGACTGTTGTGGGAATACAGCGGGATAACATGTTTCCTTTCCTTTTCTTTTCTTTTTTAAAATCTTTTTAGGTCCACACTCGCAGCATATGGAAGTTCCCAGGCTAGGGGTCCAATTAGAGCTGTAGCTGCCAGCCTAGGCCACAGCCACAGCAACGCCAGATCTGAGCCGCATCTGAGACCCACACCGCAGCTCACGGCAACACAGGATCCTTAACCCACTGAGCGAGGCCAGGGATTGAACCCGCGTCTTCATGGATGCTAGTCAGATTCATTTCTGCTGAGCCACAACGAATGGAACTCCAGGATAACGTATTACAAGCACAGAACCCGCACTTAGCAGGAGTGCAGTAGATGTCTGCTCCCACCCCTGTGGGGGAGGCAAGCTAGTTTTCTGCAGGGGGCCTGAGCAATGGGCAGACCATCCCCCCCCACCTCCCCCGGGCTGAGAACTCCTGCCCTGCAGCACAGCCCTCACTGGCTGCTTCCCGCTTCTCCGTCCCACAGCGGTCCCCGTTACCACCTCCTGGCTCACACCACGCTCACCCTGGCCGAGGTGCAGGATGGGTTCCGCACACATGACCTCACCCTCGCCAGTCCGGGTGAGTATGTATGTACGTGGGGGCTGCCAGATGGTGAGAAGAGGGGCCGCTGGATGGTCCCCTTCACATTCCCCATCCTCACCCTGAACTTCCTCCTCCCCCAGAGGAGAATCCTGCCTGGCTGCCCCTTTATGGTAGCGTGTGTTGCCGCCTGGTGGCTCAGCCTCTCTGCATGACTCAGCCTACAGCGAGTGGTCCCCTCAGGGTGCAGGTGAGGGGCCCTGAGGAGTGGAAGGGGACGGGGAAAAGGCAGAGGAGACCTGGATGACCTAGGGATCAAAGAACTACTGAGAAGGCGAGATTTGGGTGGAGGAAGGAGGGATATGGCAAGACAGGAGGAGGAGCAGGCAGGAGGGGGGCAGACAGGAGCAGCTTCTCTGTGGGAGGCTGGGGAGAAGGGCGTTGGGGGTGCTAGTCCCCTAGGAAACCTTGAGTCATTTATGCAGCAAGCTGGGGAGCTGCAGGACTGGGTGCGAGTGCATGGAGTCCTGAAAGGCACAAACCTCTTCTGTTACCGGCAACCTGAAGACACAGACACTGGGGAAGAGCCGCTGTTTACTATTGGGATCAACAAGGTGATGAGTCCCTGGTGGTGAAGCCACCAGGTGCCAGGGTTTGGGAGCCTCTCCTTCAGGTCCCAGGAGGGTGGGCACAGAGAGATCAAAGCCAGCCTCCTGCTCTGAAGAGCACCACACCCAGCTTCTGGGTCAGGGATGCTGAGGGGACCGTATTCTCTCCAAGCATCACTGGAAAATGACCGCCCCTTCTACTCACCAACCTCCGCCCCTGCCGAGCCTCAGAAAGGGCCCTCTAGCCAGTTCAGGACTTCTCAGCCTCCTTCCATCTTTCTCCTCGGACACCAACCTGCACCTCCTTCACCTTCCCTGGTTTCCTCTCCCAAGGACCCCCTTTGTTTCTCAGCCCTTCTGCTGGCGTTGCTGCTGACTGTTACAGAAGTATGGAGGGCCCTCAGGCCTCAGCGTTCCCCTGCCTGCTCGTTCCCTCTTTCTCTGTTTCCATCTGCTCCTCTTTCCCTGGCTGAGGACCACCTGTCTCATCCCTGTGCTTTCCTGCCATTTCTTCCCATCTGGTCATTAGGAGACAAATTAGAGGGCTTAGTGAAAGCCCCGCAAACTCCTCCTTCTAAGGCAGGGATGACCAAGTCTGCCTGATATCACTGCTGACTCTGTGACCAAGCTGATGGTGTAAAGAGACCCCATCTTTCTCCTGCAGGAGACGCGAGTCCGGGCAGGGGAGCTGGACCAGGCAGCGGGCCGGCCTTTCACCCTGAGCATCAGTAACCAGTATGGGGAGGACGAGGTGACACACACCCTTCAGGCAGAGAGTCGGGGAGCCCTGCAGAGCTGGATGGAGGCTCTGTGGCAGCTTTTCTTTGACATGAGTAAGAGGAGGAGCCTGGCTCGAGCCTTTGGGTAGGATTGGGGCTTGTCATTTTTACCAGAAGCCTCTATTTCGAGAAAGTGTGGAAGGGAATGCAGGAGGGGAGAGGGGGGCCTGGCCCTGTCACAGTCCTCCCCCACCCGCCCCAATCAGTGCTCTCCCTCCAGGCCAGTGGAAGCAGTGCTGTGATGAGCTAATGAAAATTGAAACCCCTGCTCCCCGGAAACCACCCCAAGTACTGGCCAAGCAGGGGTCCCTGTACCATGAAATGGGTGAGTGGACGTGCACTCCGGACTCCTCACGGGAAGCGGGGTCGGGGACTTCAAGGGAACCCAGATAATGGAAACAGAGAGAAAGCATACTTTGGGCCAAGGCAGAACTCTGGGGCCCAAGTTCCACCCAGTCTTCCTTTCTCTTTCTCAACTCTTCTTAAAACCGCTTCCACCAAAGTTCAAAAAAAACCCCCACAGAACCAGAGTCATTTCATGGATTTTTCCCCTAATTTCTTCTTTTCTGTTTCCCTTTCTGCATGCGGATTCCTGTCTCTTCCTCTGGCCCTTCACCTGCCTGGCACTGCTTTCATTCTCCTCCTCTTTCTCATTTCTTTACCCCCTCCTGCCCACCCCCCTCTCCCTGCCACCCCGTCCCCTCCATGTCCCATAGTCTTATCAGAACCTGTGGCTCCAGGAGGCCCAGGTGAGGGGCTGCTCCTGCAGGATAATGCAATCTCGGCTGAGATCCAGGCTTTGCTTTCCTCTTATTATAGTGACAGGTGATGCTCAGGGCTGAGGAGGCCTGGGGCCTAAGCTCTGACTAGCCCCCTCCCCCCAATCCCTTCCTGGTGCCACAGCTATTGAGCCGCTAGATGACATCGCAGCCGTGACAGACATCCTGGCTCAGCGGGAGGGCGCAAGGCTGGAGACGCCCCCGCCCTGGCTAGCAATGTTTACAGACCAGCCTGCCCTGCCTGGCCCCTGCTCGCCTGCTTCAGCGGCCCCCACCCCGGCCCGGACCCATTCCCATTCCTGGGGGAGACCCCGAACGTTTTCCCTGGATGCTGTCCCGCCAGACCACTCCCCTGGGGCTTCTCGCTCGGTTGCCCCTCTCCCCTCGCAGCGGCCCCCACGGTCCCGAGGTCTCTGCAGCCAAGGCCCGCCCCACACTTGGCTCCAGTCACCAGTGTGAGAGAGGAGGGTGCTGGCACCAGGATCTGGCCAGAGGTGGAGATGATCTGTGCTCGGCTGGACTCTGGATTCGGCGCTGTTTGGAGCAGGTTGGCCATCTGGGCCTCCCTTTCCTCTGCTGGACTGGGGGTAGGCTGCGGAGGGGGAGCAGAAGCCCCTCTTAACCTGTGGTTGCCATGGTGCTGAGGGACTCATTCCCAGGGCTGGCTGGGATCCCCTAAACCCTTCCTGGGAGAAAACTGGAACCAACCCCACCCTTCCTCCCTGCACTAACTAGCTTTGAGGATGGCACTGAAGAGCTTTGGGAGGAACGCACCTCCCTTGTGACTCCCCCATCAACCATTAAAGTTATTTAACAGCAGCCTTCACCGGTTTGTTTGTTTGTTTTGTGTTTTTACATCCACACCCTCGGCCTATGGAGGTTCCCAGGCTAGGGGTCGAATCCGAATCAGAGCTGTAGCTGAGGCCTATGCCACAGACATGGCAACACTGTATCCAAGCCACAACTGTGACCTACCCCACAACCTGTGGCAACAATGGATCCTTAACCCACTGAGGCCAGGCATCGAACCCGTATCCTCACAGAGACAGTGTCAAGTCCTTAACCTGCTGAGCCACAGTGGGAACTCCCATCTGGTTTTTGAGGACAGGTTGCCTTTTAGCTTGGTCTGGACTTGCCCCATCTCCTCACCCCTGGAGGTTAGTTTGCCAATTGTGAAGTGTGACTGTGATACTGAGTAATCAGACAAGGGCTGGGTGGAGGGGGTTACTTTATAAATAGCACAGGGAAGAAGGAGGGCTGAGTTCCTCTCACATGCTGCTGAATCTCAGGATCTCGGCGAGGTCATAGCCAGTCACAGCAAAGGAGCTGCCGGAGGGATCACAGAATCGGGCACCACACACCTGGGTGTCGGGGACACACTCACCGTGACAGTGTTCCACCTGGGAGAGAAGAGCGCTGCTCAGGGCCTGCTGCCTCCCGCTTGGGCCCCCACCCCTCGCCTCTGCCACCACACACCTCAACGTAGCCACTCTCCGGGCTTCTGCTCAGCTTCCAGATGTGTACAAAGGTGTCCTCGGCTGCAGAGAGCAGCTGTAAGAAAGGCACGGTGGACCAGTGGGAGGCAGGCCGTGCTGACGGGACTGGGATAGGCTGTAGCGCCCCGTCCCGGTGTCCGGGGAGGGGGCTAGGCTGAGGGGCAGAGATCAGCCTGTGGAATTCCTCTCAACAACCCGGCACCAGGAACAAGGGTAGGTCGGGAGAGAGGAGGAGACTGACCTTGCCCACCTCAGGAGCCAGGTCCAGGGCACAGATGGCCCGGGCATGAGCGTTGATCTGGACGTGCAGAGCTCCTGTACTGGCTTCATACAGACGCACCTGCCCATCCCCGTAGCCTGCTGCTATGGCCCCCTGCCACAGCTGCACAGACAGGCATGGGACCCTGCAAGGGTGACACCCGACTTTGATTTCCCAGACCCAAGCCCACTCCCCACCCTGAAGCTGTCTCAGGAAGGCCTAGGCCCCCTTCTGCCTCACCTACCCAAAGCCTGGAATTCGCGTCAGTAATTTGAATTCGGGCCCTGACCGCCAGACACACAGCAAGCCTGAGTCATCTGCTGTCACCATGTCAGCCACGCAGTCCTGCGGGGAACGGTGCAATCAGCTCTTCCCTTTCTCCGCTGCTGGGTCCTGTATTCAGGCCGCGCTTGTATCTCTGCCTCTCCAGGGAAAGGGCAGCGTGTAGAGCCGTCACCCACTGAAGGGGTCTCCCGGAAGAATGAGATGCTTTCCTTGTATTCCTTACAGTGTCTTCCTCCCCACCCAGGCCCCAACACACACACACACACACACACACACACACACACACCACGTGTTAGAGGAGGGAAGACAACTGTTCTCATTGGAAGAGTGATGGAACTGAGGCCATAGGGTCATGACCTTCTGGAAGGTCTTGCCATGAGCCAGTCACAGTCATGTCCAGACTCTGGGCCTTGTGACAACCCCCAACTGCAAGCAGCCAACATAGCCCATGGGTTCAGCTTTGTGCCAGGTGCAGTGAAGCATATGAATTAGAAGATACACATCCTGTTCTCAAGAGGTTTATATTCCAAATGGAGAGACAAGAGTTGTCTTTGAGGGCAGTGTCAATTCAGGGCTCAGTTAAGGGAGATCATTGGGAGCTTGAATAGGGGGAAGGCTTCCTAGAGAGGGTAGCAGTGGAAGGGGGCCTGATCGGGTGGGCACGGCCCACATTCAGAGAAGGCAGCCACACGTGGCATAGCTGGAAAGCATCTCAAAAACCATCTGTTCCAGCTCCTTTGTTCACAGCAGGGTTGTAAAGTGTGAGTGAACCATTAAATGCCACATAAATATAAAGTACCCCTGGCTTCATCCCTGGACCTGAGGTTGCCAAAGCCTAGAAAAGTGCAGCAATTTGCCCAAAGTCACCCAGCTGCTTAGCAGCAGAGCCAAGACTTGACCCCAGGTTTCCTGCCTCCCAGGGTGGGGAAGGCCCCCAGACTCTCCGGAACAGGTAGAGGGCATCCACTCACCTGTCCCTGGGCAGGCTCCGTGGCAATGTCTGTGACTGGTGTCTGGTGCCCAGCCAGCTCCTCACTCAGTACAATGTTGGGACCCTTGGCTGGGATGTCAAACACTAGTACCCGGCCTGACCACGTTCCTGCAGAAACAGGGCTCTGCTGATGGCTTCCTGATTCTCCCGGGTCTCCAGCAACCACCCTCAGCACACGCCCCCCTCCCCATCCCAGAGGCCTTAGTAACAAACCCGCCTCTCATGGCTCCAACAGCCTCATTCCTACATTCACTACACCTTTCCTAGCCCACTCTGCCCCTCTGAAGGCCTCCACAGCTTTTTCTGAGTCTCTCAGATCCCTCTTCACTCCCACCATTTCCTCCAACCCTCCACAATTTTCTCAAACCTTCAGCAGCCTCCTGGTCAAAGCCCATGTCTCTCCCCCTCAGCACCCCCCAGTACCCTGCCCCTGGCCCCCTTACCCACACAGATGAAGTGGCCACTGGCAGCAATTCCTCGGGCAAACACAGCCTGCACTGAGTATGAGAAGGGAAAACTATTAGAAATGGCATCTTGGGAGTTCCCGTCATGGCTCAGTGGTTAACGAATCCGACTAGAAACCATGAGGTTGTGGGTTCGATCCCTGGCCTTGCTCAGTAGGTTAAGGATCCAGCGTTGCTGTGAGCTGTGGTGTACGTTGCAGACGTGGCTCGGATCCTGTGTTGCTGTGGCTCTGGCATAGGCCGGTGGCTACAGCTCTGATTTGACCCCTAGCCTGGGAACTTCCATATGCCATGGGAGCAGCCCAAGAAATGGCAAAAAGACAAAAAAAAAAAAAAAAAAAAGAAATGGCATCTCCCCATGCTCCGACAAACACTCCCTACCTCCACCCCACCCGGTCCTGCAGGTACCTGGAGAGGCATCTCCAGAGTCCAGTGCATGCCAATAGACCATGACAGAGCCGTCAGACTCGTACATCTGGAAGACCAGGGCAAGGATGGGGGTCACAACTCAACGGACCTTTGCTGAGCTCTGTGCTGACTACTCCACATACGTGGGTTAGCCATAGCCCATTTAGTCCTCAGAACCTGGGAGACAGACACCCCTTTATCCCCATTTAATAGAGAAGGACACTGAGGCTCTAAGAAGTTAACTACATTGCACAAGGTCATACAAGTAATAAAGGGGCAGATATTGGAGAAGACACTTGGGAATTGGAAAACAGGGAAGGAAGATGAGAAATAAGGAGAAGGAGGAGCTCCCGGCGTGGCTCAGTGGTTAACGAATCCGACTAGCAACAATGACGTTGCGGGTTCCATCCCTGGCCTTGCTCAGTGGGTTAAGGATCCGGCGTTGCTGGAAGCTGTGGTGTAGGTCGCAGACGCGGCTCGGATCCCACATCGCTGTGGCTGTGGTGTAGGCTGGCAGCTACAGCTCTGATTTGACCCCTAGCCTGGGAACCTCCATATGCCACAGGATCGGCCCTAGAAAAGGCAAAAAGACAAAAAAAAAGGAGAAGGGGGGCTAAGCTTGTGCAAAGTTTGGAAATGTTTAGAGGCAAATGGGGAAAGGTCCAGGGGCCTTGGAGAGGAGTTGAGTTGACTAGTGGGAGAGGACAGGAAGGTCCTTCTCTTACCTGTATTCCTCGATGTGAGGTGAGTACCAGCAACACTCGGAAAGGGAGGACACACCAGTGGACCTGGAAGGAGGTGAGAAGTGGGCAGAGCAGAGGACACGAAGCCTCAGAAGTGTGGAAATTCAGAGAGTTAGGGAAGGCCGATTTCTTGAGGTTTGGAGAGGGACTGGGTTAGGGCTGCGTTCAGCAACATCACTCCCAGGTCCATGGCTCACCTGGGTGATGAGTGGGGGGCTCACTCCAGCGCCCTGCTTCGCGTGCAGTTGGCGCTGGGCCAAGGGCACACCCTCAGGAGCAGCGCTGAGAAGCTGGGCGCTGGGTCCATGTACTACTCCAAAATGTGTGAGGTTGCGGACAGGCAGCTGCAGCACACTGAGGTTGTTGCACAGGGCGGCCGCTGAGCCTCGAAGGGGGATAGAGCGCTCCCGGTGGAACATCCTAGGGGAGAGAAGTCCGAATCCCAGGCGCTCAGGAGACAGCGGAGATTCCTGAGCGCGTTGGGGTGGGGGTGGGGTGCTGTCAGAAGGCACTGGGAGAGACCCCCGGGGCTGGATCATGATGTCCATGGGGGCCTCGAGCACGGTGATGGCGGGGGGGGGGGTGGTCACGTGGCGTGGGAAGGGTATCAGGGAGCAGACGAGGGGAACCCCAGGGCTGAGTTATGAGGTGATGCGGGGAATCCCAAAGGAGGAATGGTGATGGCACAGGACCCAGGGGCCCCAAGACCCCGAGCCAAGGCGGGAGGAAGCAGGGTAGTCCTCAGGTCCTTCCTCCCTCAGCTTGGCTCCGCGAAGCCCCCGGACCAGGCTAGAGTTCACACCAGGATTTCCAGGTCGTCTTGCCTGACTCCAGAAGCGTTCGGTACCCCAGTCTCCTCCGAATCCGCCGCCACCATAGAGACGACGCACGTACGCACGACCGCTGGGTGGGGCGAGCAACACGAACGCGCAGCGCGCGGTGCGGCTGCCGGGGCAACTGTGGGCGGGGCGAGCGCCCCAGCGCGCGGTTGCCCAGGCGACCGTTAGGCCGCAGCTGGGCAGGAAAGCCCGCCGGAGCGCTGGGGTTGGAGCTACCGCTGCGGTGATGGCGCATGAAGGCTCGGTGAGCTTCAGCTCAGCTGAGGGTGCTCCAGAGCGGGGACAGACCGTTAAGATCGGTGTCCTGAACCTTGGGACAGCTCTGTGCCATCTGGCGCCCGCCTAGTAGGCAGGAGTTCAAGATGACTAAGGAAGCCATGTCGGTGCATTAGAGCAGAAATCCTACATCTGTACCGCACGCACTCAGAAGCATTGTCACACTCGTAAGCTGAGGGAAGGGGGTTATATGGGGGTACAGAGCCCAGGAACAAGAAATGACCCTGGAAACAGCTAATGCATGTAATAACAAGTCTCTTACATTGAGGTACTCATTTGAATAGATAAACAGAATTGGCCAGGCATGCGGGAGAGGTGTTGCTAGATAAGTGATATTTCGAGAATTTCAGGAGGATGCAATGGATTAAACAATAATTTTTCTTTCTTTCTTTTTTTTTTTTTTGTCTTTTTGTCCTTTTAGGGCCGAACCAGCGGCATATGGATGTTCCCAGGCTAGGGGTCCAATCGGAGCTGTAGCCGGCGGCCTACATCACAGCCACGGGCAAGGCCAGATCTGAGTCGTGTCTGCCACCTACGCTATAGCTCAGGGGCAACGCTGGATCCTTAACCCATTGAGCGAGGCCAGGGATTGAACCTGAAACCTCATGGTTCCTAGTTGGATTCGTCTCTGCTGCACCATGGTGGGAACTCCAAAGCCAAGAAATTTTAAAATAAAACAGACTTGAAGAGCATTTGTGCAACAATATCTCCAATCCTCCTGATCAGGCTACTTCTAGGCACAGTCACTATCACAGGTGTCACATGAGAGGCTGGAAGGGGAACTCTAAGGAACTGACACCCCTCTCCCAGCCCTACCTGCTCTGCTCTGGCCAAGCCTGGACTGGGCTGTGAACCATTACCTGGGCTTGCCAACAGGGCTGTTCTACTAACAGAGAGGAAAAATGGGGCTTGAGGGATTTTGAGTTCAGTGTGAGGTTTAGGAAACACTAGAGTTGGGGAACACCATGCATGAGACAATAGGTTGGGGGTGGGGAGGCAAAATGTTGGGAAGAAAATTTTGGAAGCAATCAGGTTCAGGGAGACTGTTGTGGGAAAGTGAGGAGGCTCCAAAGAATTTGCTAGTAAATTCCCATGTCCCTAAAATGGATATTTTAGGACTAGTTTTTTTCTTTTTCAGTGGATTTTTCTTGGTTATAAAAGGAAACAATCATTGTAGAAAATTTATAAAATGGAGACGTGTATAGAGGAAAGAAATATATCTACTGTAATTTTTGTGCTTTTCTTCAACATATTAGTTTACATTTCATACTTGATACGTAATTTTGTTTCTTTATTTCATTTAACATTACTTTTTCCCAGGAGATCCCCCTGTGAGGCAGTGTTAAGGATCCCACGTTGCTGCAGCTGTGGCGTAGGTCTCAGCTTTGGCTTGGATTAGATCCGTGGCCTGGGAACCTCCATATGCTTCGGGAGTGGCAAAAAAAAGTATTTTTCCCATGGTATTGTAAATTCTTCCTAAAGATTGCCTTTAATCATTGCATAATATTCCATCATATAGGTAGTACACAATTAGCCATCTCTTGTTCTTGTTAGACCTATGTTTTCAATATTCTGCTATTATAAATAATATCACGGAATATTTTAGAGAATACATACATTTTTTCTTTTTTTCATTTCTTTTTTTCTTTTCAGGGCTGCACCTGAGACATATGGATGTTCCCAGGCTAGGGGTTGAGTTGGAGCTACAGCTGCTGGCCTTCGCCACAGCCACAGCCACAGCCACGCGGATTCCGAGCTGCATCTGTGACCTACACCACAGCTCACGGCTTCATTGGATCCTTAACTCACTGAGCGAGGCCAGGGATCGAACCCGCAACCTCATGATTCCTAGTCAGATTTGTTTCCACTGCACCACGACAGAAACTACATAATGTATTTTTATTTTCATTTCAGAATATGCCTTTGGGTATATTTATAAAACTGAAATTGATATTTTTAAAAGTTGGACATCTCTTCTTTCCAGGGCAGGGATCAAATCTGAGCTGCAGCTGCAACCCATGCCACAGCTGCGGCAATGCTGGATCCTAAAAGTTGGACATCTTCAAATGTTTATTAGTCATCAATAGTTCTGCTTTTGTGAAATATTATGTCCTTTGCTTATTATCCTTGGAGATATTATTATTATTATTACTGTCTTCTTAGGGCCACATGAACAGCATGGAAGTTCCCAGGCTGAGGCCAGGGATTGAACCTGCATCCTCATGGATACTAGTTGGGTTCTAAACCCGCTGAGCCACAATGGGAACTCCAGAGGTATTATTATTATTATTTGGCTGCACTCTCGGCAGGTGGAAGTTGTCAGGCCAGGGATCAACCCTGTGCCACAGCTGGGGCAACAATGCCAGAAGGGAACTTCAGTCTTATGATTTTAAAAACTTTCATGTGAAGTTTTAACATATTTGGGAATATCTGTCCTTTCAAAAATTTGTTGCAAATGTTTTTGTTTGTTTGTTTGTTTAGGAAGCAGGATAAAGTCAAGCTCTGGAGTCAGAGAAACCTGTATCTGAAGTATGACTCCACTACTTCCTTGTTCTGTGATCCTGGGGAAATTGTCCCTTTCAAAAGGCTCTTCCTTCCTACTAGATAACTCTAGCAAGCTTCCTCCTAGCGCATAAAAGCATCTCTCCGCCTTGGTTTCCAGCCCTGATTATCCTGTTTTGTTTTGTTTTGTTTTTTTGTTTTGTTTTTTTTTTTTTTTCCCCACAGAGGCAGGAGAGGCAGGCACGAGACCGCGGGATGACTCGATCCAAGGCGGAAAAGGTCCGGCCGCCAACAGTTCCGGTGCCGCAGGTGGACATCGTGCCTGGGCGGCTTACTGAGGCCGAGTGGATGGCGCTCTCGGTTCTTGAAGAGGGCGAGGAAGTGGTGGGGGACATCTTGGCTGATCTTCTGGCCCGAGTCATGGACTCCGCCTTCAAAGTCTACCTGACCCAGCAGGTGGGCCTGGATCCTGATCCTTCAGACCCATCTCCCCTCTCCCTGACCCCTTCCTGCTGGCCTGAGACCCTCTTTCGCCTCCTCAGTGCATTCCATTCACCATCAGTCAGGCACGGGAGGCCATGCTGCAGATCACCGAGTGGCGCTTCCTGGCCCGGGACGAGGGAGAAACTGCAGTTGCAGAGGACCCTACGTGGGGAGAGGACGAAGAACCTTCCGCTTGCACGACGGACGCCTGGGCTCAGGGATCCGTGCCCGTGCTGCACGCGCCCACCTTCGCGACCTTCCCAGGCGAAGTAAGCCCAGCCCCCAGCTACCTCCCGCCACTCACCTTAGTGCCTCTCTCCCCTTTGCGACGTCTCACTACTCAACTTCTCACCACCACCCTGGTGCATTTCCCCAGGACCGAGGGAGCGTGGATCAGATCCCTTCAGGAAGATCGTGGATGGATACAGGCTCTCAGGAACCGATGGAACCTTGGGACCGCTGTCCTCCAGAGCAGAGGGTCGTCCCAGGTCCCTCATCCACCCTGGAGCTGCTTAAGGAGACAGGGCCTCGAGGTCCTTTAGAGGAACTGGAACTGGACGGCCAGGCGAGGGGCCACCTCTCCTCGGTCGGATGCTTGAACGTGAGCAGCCAACTATCGATGGAGATGGCGGTCGCAGGCAGTCCTCACCTTTCTCTGGAGCCGACCCCGGTTGCCAGCCCCAAGGGCTCGGTCGAGAAGGCACAGCCCTTCAGCTCCCCGTTCTCTCTCGAGGACCTCTACTATTGCACGCCCCAGGCTCAGGCGGCTGGAGACAGGATGGAGCTCAAGAAGGAGGAGGTGCCCCTCATCTCCTCGAGCGGTTCGGTGTCTGGAACTTCTGCTGGTGGTCTCAGCACGCTCAGCTCCTCCTCTGGGTTCCAGCCACAGCAGCCCTGGCGCCCCGATGCGCGGACCAGCTCACTTCGCGGCAGAATTGGCCCTAGGGCGGAGATGGAGCGCCTGGACCCCGCGCGGCTGCCTCGCCGCTGGGTGCGCCCCCTGGCGGAGGTTCTGGTCCCAAACTCCGAGATGCGCCCCCAGAAAGCCTACCGCGGGCGCCTGCAGAGCCGGAAGACCGAGGCCCCGGCCGGCCCGCAAGCCCCCGGTCCCGACGTCCGCGTCTCCCCATCAGTATTCTACCCTCTCCCGCCTGGCGTTCCTTTCCAAGCCTTGGCCCCTGGCCGCAGACTCCAATTCCCCACTTTAAGCTCAGGCCTACCATCGCCAGGCTTTGGTTCAAAGCTGCCCTTCCCCAGTTCCAGGCTCCGCTTTCCCATCACGCACTCGGTGCTCCCAGATGTGGCCCACAGTCCTAGTCCCAAACTATGGCCAGGTGCCAAGTGGCCCAGCGGCTGGGAAGGGGAGGCCGAATTGCTGGGCGAGCTGTGGGCCGGCCGCACCCGCATACCTCCGCAGGGCCTGGACCCTGGGTACCGGGAGAGCCAGGATCCTCACAAGTGGCCTCATCCCGCGCCCCAAGTTCTTGAGGCCACATCCCAGGTGATGTGGAAGCCGATGTTGCTGCCTGAAGCCTTAAAGTTGGCTCCTGGTGTGAGCATGTGGAACCCAACCACCCAGGAGTTGCTCAGCTCTGCTGAACCTCAACAGGAGGACAAAAAAGGCAGCACCTCTCCTCCCATCCACACAGGTGCCCCAGAACCACAGGTGACTGTGGCACAGATCGTGAACAACTCAACGCCCAAAATGTGGTCACTCCCCTTCAACCACCTGCTCCATTATGAGCCCTGAACCTCAAGCGGTGGGACTCCAACCTCCTTCTGTCTACTTGCCGGAAATAAACACCTGAGTTGTCTTAGGAATTGGCCTGTGTCTCTGTCAGTTTCTTCCAAGTGTGTGTTCTCACTGAACTGGAGAGGTCAGGGATATAGAACATTGGCTCCAGGGGTAATTGCATGACCATGCTTAGGAGACTCTGCTTTAGGGCCAGAGAGAGGCTGAGGCATTCTAGAGAATCATCCCCCTCTCCACCAAGGAGCACATATAAGGGTTACAAGATGAGTCTGCCTCAGTTTAGAGAACTTAGAGATTGTCCTTCCACTAGGGGGGAGGAAGTGATTCAGGACACGAGGAATTTGGGAGATTCCTGGTGGTGTAGCGGGTTAAGGATTCCTTGTCCCTGTAGCAGCTCAGGTTGCTGCTGTGGCTCACATTCCACCCCTGGCCCGGGAACTTCTACATGCCATGGATGGTGGAAAAAAAAAAAAAAGAAAAAAGACCTGAATTTGATTTCCAGTCTCTGGAGCTCTGTCAATTCACCTTAAAGTGCAAATCCAAGTTTCACTGGGAGGCAAATTTGAACCTATTCTGGGAAGCCCTGACTCTCCTGATCTTTGACTTGAACCAGCATTGGAGTGAGGCAATCTGGTAGCTAGGGAAAACAATTTAAGGAGGAATTCACTTTCACTTTCAAACGGGGTGCTTGAACACATCCAAGTATGCGTGCCTCCTTAAATTTTGTGCCTAGTACTCTACAACAACCTTTTGGTTAGTCCTTATTAGTTTTCCCACTCTCCCTGTGGGCAGCACTTCCAGTGGCAGGCCAGCATTCTCTGCCATGTCTCTGTGGTCTCTGCTCAGCCGCCCTGTCTGGGGTCTTGGCTTTGTCCTCCTCATTCTGGTCCCTCTGCTTAGACTAGGTGTGCAGATCTGGTATAAGATCCATCTTTGGGACCTCCAAGGCTGCTCCACAGATCTGACTGGGAAGACAGCGGTGGTGACTGGGGCCAATAGTGGTGAGTGCTCTTCCAACCCTGACACCTCCCTAAGGACCCTAGCCTCCAACAGCCTCAACAGGGAGGGCAGGAGGAGGACCAGCACCCACTATCAGAAACTTTGTCCCCCCCACCCCCCCTTGCTCCACTGTCCTCTAGTGACTCCCCAGACTAGCCTTCTCTGAAGCTGCCTTCCCACAGGCATTGGGAAGGTTGTGTCCCAGGAGCTGGCTCGTCGCGGAGCACGTGTGATCCTGGCCTGCCGTAGCCATGAGCGTGGACAGGGAGCCCTGACTGAGATACAAGCAGCCACCAGGAGCAACCGCCTCCTGCTTGGTGGGGTGGACCTGAGCTCTATGGCCTCCATCCGGACCTTTGTTCAGTGGCTTCTGCGGGAGTCTCCTGAGATACATCTACTGGTTAACAATGCTGGTGTCTCTGGTATGTGCCTTGATTTGCTTCCCCTCAACACATTTCTGGAGCCTCCTTTCTTGCTCAGGTATCCTCCAAGCCTAACCTGGACATCCCATGGAAATACTAATTCAGACACTATCCTAAAAAGTCTACCTTAAGTTATAGCCTCAAACATCATTGCCTCCGTCTTCAGCATACATGCTCCTGTGGCATTTCCACTGAACCCCAATATATTCTCCCCAGATTTTGTCTTCCTCAGAGTTGTCACTCCATCACCCACCACCTACATTTTCATTTCCTTCCAGGATTCCCCAGGACACTTACCCCGGAGGGCCTTGATCTCACCTTTGCCACCAACTACATTGGGCCTTTTCTGCTAACAAATCTGCTCCAAGGTAAGGAAGGATGGGTGCTTACCTTCTGTGCTGCCCACGCTTCTCCATTTCCCCGGTGTTTTCGAGGCTTACTGTCTCACCTCTTTTCCCTTGGCACCTGGACACTTGCTGAGTGATGACCTTGGATGCTTTTCCTAGACACAGCAGGGAACCCACCAGGCACCAGTCAGGATTAGAAGGCTGGTAATGGAATCACTCAGCCCCAGATATAACCAGTGAGAGGATATAAGATCGACATTCCACCTCTCCTCCCCCCAGGTCTGAGTTCTAGGCAGCCCGGTAGAGTCAGTCATCTCATCAAAACGTCTTGAGGGTGGCACTAGGCCAGTGGGATTAAGGTGGTTTGGGTTTTTCAGGGAGGGGGGCAATGGGCAGCAGGCACATTCTCCCTAATATTTTCTCTGGATTGTCTAATCGCCTCTTGAAAAGAAAATTGAGGACGTTCCCGTTGGGGCTCAGTGGTTAACGAACCCGACTAGGAACCATGAGGATGCAGGTTCGATCCTTGGCCTTGCTCAGTGAGTTAAGGCTCCAGAGTTGCTGTGAACTGCGGTGTAGGTTGAAGACGCAGCTTGGATCCCATGTTGCTATGGCTGTGGCATAGGCCGGCAGCTGTAGCTTCTGTTCGACCCATAGCCTGGGAACTTCCACGTAGGTGCGGCCCTAAAGAAGCCAAAAAAAAAAAAAAACCCCACAAACAAACAAACAAAAAAACCCCAAACAAACAAACAAACAAACAAAAACAAAAAGAAAGAAAGAAAATTGATGTTTTGGCCAGGTAACACAAATCCAAAGTACAAAATTGGAGTTCCCGTGTGGCTCGGCAGTTTAAGGATCTGTGTTGTCACTGCGGTGGCTTGGGTTGCTGCTGAGGGGCTGGTCTGGCCTGGGAACTTCTGCATGCTGAGAGTATGGTCCAAAAAACAAAGAAAGCAAGTGCAAAATTGAATGTACGCCATCCTTTATACGATAAACTAAGCTGAGAGCCTGACCTTTGCCTTTCCCAAATCCACGCCCTCATTTCTGGCCAGATGATATGCATCTCTTGCATCACACTGTTTTGTTTTGTTTTATTTTGTTTAATTCTGACTGTGCGTTTGCACATGGGTTTCTCTCCATCTGAAATATCCTTCCCCATCCCTTTAGACTGCCTAACTTTTGTTCAGCTGCCAACACTCAGCACATATATCATTCATGCTGGGGCTCCCTCCCGGACACCTCAGTCTGCTCCAGCTGCCCCTTTCACCCCTGTGCACACCTCTGTTCCCGCACTGATGTTACTGTATGAAGATTAATCTCCTACTAGGCTGTGAACCCCTTTGGTCTTTATGTCCCTATGTCTGCAAGTTTGGGGTTCATTATCCCCTTTGAGAATACTTTTCTTTCCAACAGGTTTTGGCAAATACTTCCTACTCAATTTTTCATTTGTGATTCTTCATTTAAATGGAGGGCTCAAAATAATTTTAGCATTTGGAAACAATAAGTAAACTCATAGGTGACAACCACTATTTTTCATACTTTATATAATCCAGACTTTTTTTGTATAGTTAGGAACTCATTTTTTTTCCTTTTCTTGGTGGAACTTGCAACATATGGAAATATCCAGGCCAGGGATTGAATCTGAACTACAACAATGACCCATGCCACAGCTGTGGCAATTTTTGATCCTTAATCCACTGCATTGGACCATGGATTGAACCCACAGCCTCAGCAGCATCTGGAGCCAGGGAAGGGCCCTTAACCTGCTGTGCCACACAGCACGAACCCCAGGAACTCATTTCTTTTTACAGCCATTATTTTATATTCCTTTATTATTAATTTTTTATTATTTATTTATTTATTTTGGTCTTTTTGTGTTTTCATTTTATTTATCTATTTATTTATTTATTTGTCTTTTTGCCTTTTCTAGGGCTGCTCCTGAGGCATATGGAGGTTTCCAGGCTAGGGGTCGAATTGGAGCTGTAGCCACCGGCCTACGCCAGAGCCACAGCAATGCAGGATCCAACCTCTTGGTTCCAAGTCGGATTCGTTAACCACTGCGCCATGACAGGAACTCTGGTCTTTTCCTCTTTTTCGGGCCACACCCACAGCATATGGAGGTTCCCAGCCTAGGTGTCCAATCAGAGCTATAGCTGCCGGCCTACCCTAGAGCCATAACAATGCAAGATCCAAGCTGTGTCTATGACCCACACCACAGCTCACAGCAAGGCCGGATCCTTAACCCACTGAGCAAGGCCAGGGATTGACCTGCATCCTCATGGATGCTAGTCAGGTTCATTAACCACTGAGCCATGACGGGAACTCCCAGGAGCTCATTTAAAAAAAAAAAAAATTTCACTGGAGTTTCTGCTGTGACACAGTGAGTTAAGGATTAGCTGTGGTGTAGGTTGAAGCTGGAGCTTGAATCTTATCCCTGGCCTGGTAACTTCCATAGGCCGTGAGTGCTGCCAAAAAAAAAAAAAAAAAAAGATTTAACTTGTTCTGTTGAGAGTAATTTTACTTTCACTCTTTTTTTTTTTTTTTTTTTTTTGGCCTCAGGCTGCAGCATATGGAAACCGAGCCAGAGCTATGGCCAGGGATTGAACTGGCGCCTCCCTGGAGAGACAACCTGGATCATTAACCCACTGCACCATAGCAGGAGCTCCCTACTTTCACTCTCTGGGAAGATAGTTAATAGTTAAAAATACAAAAAACACTTTCCCAAGTGTCTCTGTACATCTTTTCCCCTAAACAGCACTCATACAGCCTTAACATCTAGCTTGGTGTCTGCTGTCATCCAGAATGAATAAGTAAATGAATGAATGTGTGAAAGACAGCTTTCACAGCGTTTCAAGCCTCTCCATCTCCTGCTTAGCCATCAGTGAGATGAAAATACAAACAAGGATCCATTAAATTAGCTCCAGTTGGCAAGTGGAAGTAAAAGAAGGCAAAACTCCATTTTTATTTTAGGCCCCAAACCCCCCACTAAAATAAAACAAGAGGAAAAGCATTAGGAAAGCAGCTAATGAAAATGAAGCCTCAGTTCACACTAAGCTTTTCTGCGCCTCTCTTGGGTGCCTGCGTGGGGGGCCCGCTGACCATCTCCTGCAAGTCTGTGATGGGCCCTGTTGTCCTGGAATCTCATGGAGAAGCAGGCTGGGGAGTGGGCATGGGAGTTTACTCCAGGACTTGGATTGAAGGTGTGTGGTCCTCTCTCCACTCAGGGGCCCTACAACGGGCAGGGTCAGCCCGAGTAGTGAATGTGTCTTCCTTCCGGCAAGCACATGGGTACATTGATGAGGAACATCTAATAGGGGCTGGTGGACCTTTGACCTTCAACCAGAACTATGACTGCAGCAAACTGCTTTTGGCATTATTCACTGAGAGGCTTGCCCAGAGACTTCAAGGGACAGGTACCTGCCTTTGATACCCCTACCCCTCCACTCCCGTCACCACCCTCCAGTCCTGCACATCTCATTCCAACATGTTCTGGCCATAAAATACTCCCAATATTCCCCAAGCCAGCTGTTAATCTCTGCTTATCATCTGTGCACCCTGTATTTTCCTCAACCCCATCTTCACATCTCCTTTTCAACCTTTTCCAACTCTTTCTCATCACCCACAATTTCCTCTCCTCCAACACCATCCTTCATGTTCCCGCTAACACTTCATGTTCACCTAACATTTTCTTTTTTCTTTTTCTTTTTTTTTGGGGGGGGGGGTCTTTCTGCTTTTCCTAGGGCTGCTCCCACGGCATATGGAGGTTCCCAGGCTAGGGGTCTAAGCAGAGCTGTAGCCGCCGGCCTACACCAGAGCCTCAGCAATGCGGAATCCAAGCCGAGTCTGCAACCTACACCGCAGCTCACGGCAATGCCAGATCCTTAACCCACTGAGCAAGGCCAGGGATAGAACCCGCAACCACATGGTTCCTTGTCAGATTTGTTAACCACTGCGCCACGATGGGAACTCAACACCTAACACTTTCAAATAATCTTGTCTCCTTACTGCCTTGGAAATCACCATTAGCATAAGTTATGAAACACTGACTTTCCTGCCACCACCTCTAAGTCCCCAGTCACCTCTACCCAACAGACCTGGTTGGCAGAAGCACACTTAACCCTTTCTTCCATCGTCATCTCCCTTCACTTGTGTCTCACTCACTCAGGTGTGACCGTGAACTCTGTGAGCCCAGGTATTGTGTATACGGGGATCATGAAGAATTTCCCTTGGTTGTATCGCTTCCTCTTCTGGCTCCTCAGCATCTTCTTCAAGGTGGGTAGTGGAGGAGCTGGCTCTGCCCGGAAGAGGGGGCAGGGCTACTGCTCAGAGTGTCCCAGCAGGCTGGATGGAGCCTGCCTGGCTTTATCCTCCTTCTCCCCCGTGTCTCTCCAGAATAGCAAACAAGGCGCGATCCCAGTCCTCTACCTGTGCTTGGCAAAGGAGTTGGATGGTGTTTCTGGAAAATATTTTAGCAGTTCCTGTGTGATAACTCTTCCCCCTAAAGCTGCTCGGGATCCTCATGTGGCCCAAAGCCTCTGGAATACCACGGTCCGACTGACAAATCTAGACAAGATGGACTGATCGTCTTTGACCCCTGCCCCAACTTGCCACCCTCCCCTGACCCCAGAACCTTGCTCTGATTTTGCCTTCCATTTGCCACCTGCAAGGATCAATCTCCTTGTCCCGAATAATGATCACTTCCTCTTCCTCATGGTTCAGGGGCATGAGAGCTCAGATTAGCCAGGGTACCGTTTCAACTTCCACTTTTTTGCCAGTTCTCTGACAGAAGGATTCACGCCTTAGGCACTAGGATCACCAGACTTACTGAGTCCCATGTTAGGGTGACAGGGAGTAAAACTCCTTTCTGTGGGTCTTAGGGAGACTGGTAAGAGGGGAGACTTCCACATGTGCCTCTTGGTTCCTGGTTTTGGGGGACAGGGCCATCTAGTCTTGTCTGGATTCTTGTAGGACAGCACCCCAACTTCACAGGGTGTTTTCTCCCAGCTACAGGTAGCTGTTCTGTCTTTCACTCAAACTGCTCTTCTTGGGTGCCCGTCATTCAATGAGGCCAGTGAGTTCTGAGAGTAGAGCCTTCTTACGCTTTTCTAAGCCCTTGTTCATCAACATCAATTTTTTTTTCTCTCTCTCTCTCTTTTTTTTTTTTTGCCTTTTTCTAGAACCGCTCCCTCAGCATATGTAGGTTCCCAGGCTAGGGGTCGAATCGGAGCTGTAGCCACCGGCCTACACCAGAGCCACAGCAACATGGGATCCGAGCCGTGTCTGTGACCTACACCACAGTTCATAGCAACGCCAGACCCTTAACCCACTGAGCGAGGCCAGGGATCGAACCTGCAACCTCATGGTTCCTAGTCGGATTCGTTAACCACCTAGCCACTACAGAACTCCCATCTACATCGATTTTGGAATCACTGTTCAAATTTCACAAACACAAATCCTGTTGGGATCGCGCTACATCTATTTGGGAAGATTGATGTTTTCATGAGAATGAGCTGTTCTAAACACAAAAAAAGCTGTATTTATATCTTTTTAAATCTTCTAATACTCTTAAACAGTTTTGAATAATTTTACCTGTAAAGATCTTGTACAGGTTTTACTATATTTCATTCCAGGTACCTTGCTTTTTATGCTATTGCAAATGGTATTTTAAAATTCACATATTAATCATACATTAAACAACTATATTAAGTAATCTAATTCTAATAAGTTATCTGTAGAGTCTTTGGTTTTTCCACATAGAAAATCACTCCTTCTAGGAGTAACAACAGATTTATTTCTTCCAACTATTATAAATAAAATTTTATTCCTTTTCCTATGCCTTAATTGGTTTTCCAGTATTAAAAACCAAACTTGCATTTAAACCAACTTTGTCAGAGTGTTACTTTTGTATACATTGCTAAGTTGAGTATGCTTATGTTTTTATTTTTTATTTATTTCTTTGGCTATGCCCACAGCATGCAGAAGTTCCCAGGTCAGGGATCAAACCAGTGACATAGTTGTAACAAGAGCCACAGGAATAACAAAATCGAATTTTTAACCCGCTAAGCCACAAGGGAACTCCGTTTTTTTTTTTTTTTTTTTGCTTTTCAGGCCACACCCGTGGCATGTGAAGGTTCCCAGACTAGGGGTCTAGTCAAGCTACAGCTGCTGGCCTACACCTCAGCCACAGCAACACCAGATCCAAGCCACGTCTGCGAACTACACCACAGCTCACGGCAATGTTGGATCCTTAACCCACTGATTGAGGCCAGGGATTGAACATAAGACCTCATGGTTCCTAGTCAGATTCGTTTCTGCTGCACCAAGATGGGAACTCCATGTTTTTGTTTGGAACTGTTTACTGTGTTCATAAATGAGATTAGCCTGTATTGTACTTTTCCCTACTTATGTTACCATTGTCTAGTTTTTCTGCCATGGATGTACTCACTTTATAAAATTAATCGAGGGAGTTCCCATCAGCGGAAACAAATCTGACTATACATACCCATGAAGATTCAGGTTTGATCCCTGGCCTTGCTCAGTGGGTGAAGGATCTGGCTCTGCTGGGAACTGTGGTGTAGGTCACAGACACAGCTCAGATTTGGCATTGCTGTGGCTCTGGTGTAGGCAGGCGGCTATAGCTCCGATTGGACCCCTAGCCTGGGAACCTCCATATGCCGCAGTTGCAGCCCTAAGACCAAAAAAAGAAAAAAGAAAAGAAAAGAAAAGTAAAGAAAAGGAAAATAGAAAAAAAAATGAATTGGGGATTTGTGTTAGTCCAAGGACATTATATGAGAAGCAAATGGCAATTAATTGAGGATTAAATGTACAAGAAGCTTGTTAGGGGAAATGGTTGTGAGAGAAAATGAGGGAGAAGCTGGGAGAAGCCGGGACAGTCACCAGAATGTGATACAAGTCCAGCCGTGAGGGGAGAGGGAAGGTTGGTTGTGAGCATCTTAGTGGGGTGATTTTTTCTGTTTTTAAACTCCCTCTCTTTTTTGAAAGTATACAATCTATTACTGTTCTTTAGTGGTTAGTTTAAAATTTTAACCTGCATATTTAACTTAACAATATCTTTAATCAATATATATATTCTTCAGGAGTTCCCATTATGGCACAATGGAAACAAATCCGACTAGTATCCATGAAGATATATTCCCTGGCCTCCCTCTAGCTCAGTAGGTCAGGGATCCTGAACTGCAGTGAACTATGGTGTAGCTCGAAGAGGAGGCTTGGATTGAGATTTGCTGTGGCTGTCGTGTAGGCTGGCAGCTGTAGCTCTGATTCAACCCCTAGCCTGGGAACCTCCATATGCTGCGAGTGCGGCCCTAAAAAGAAAAAAACAAAAACAAAATAAAAAAACCCCCCACAAAACGCCCCCAAAATCCTATATTCTTCTTTCAAACAATACATCGAGCTTAAGAATTTTTTAACATTATTCATTCTCTTTGAGTTTATATGCTTTTGTAACCCAATATTTAAAGGATACCCTTATTGCATTGATTTCACAAATCAGATATTTTGTTATTTAAGATAGTTGTACAGATTTATCCATATATTTAATGTTTTCTCGCTCTTCTTTCTTATGTCTCAGATCTCCCATTTGGGATTATTTTCCTTCTACCTTGCAGTATAGCCATAGAGGTTCCTTTCATGAGGATTTGTGGTAGACAGAATTCTGAGATGGCTCCCAAGGCCCCAAACCCTTACGTACACATTCCGTCTAGTCTCCTCCCTCTGCTCATGAGTTCACTGAGTAGACCTCATGAACGTGATGGAATTTTACTCCTGAAATTATGTTATGTATCTGGTGAGGAGATTTTCTGATGTAATTAGTCTGTAACCACTGGTCTTTCTGTATGTATGTGTGTGTGTGTGTGAATGCACAATATTGATTCACGTCTACCACGTTTTTTTCTCTTCTTTAAATTACACCTTTCCATGTTTGAGTTCTTCAAAGCTTCCCATGGTTTGTATCATTCATTAATTTATTCATTAAGTGAGTGTTTATGGAGAGTCAACGGATCCAGATTTTATTCTGTTATTGTCCTACAGTCATGAATAAAATAGACAAACATCCATGAAGTTAAGGAACGTATAGTCTAGTGGAGTGAGAGAGATGAGTAATGAATAAATATCATCAAATTACATAGGTATGAGTGCTATGGACACATGTGAAGCAGGAAAGGAAAGAGAGAGCACCATGGTGAGGGGCTGGGACCGAAATTTCAGAGGTTGCTAGGTAAAGACTCAAGTAACCAGTTGGCTTTGAGATAATCAAAGGGGAGTTTATTTGGGGGTGGACCTGGCCTAATCAGGTGAGCCCTTAAAAAGGGTTCAGGCCTTCTCAGAGAGAATCTCCTGTTTACCATGAAGAAGCAAGCTGCCACATCGTGGAGAAGGCCCCATGGCTTCTAGGAAGGTGCAAGGAGGCTGAATTTTGCCAATAACCAGTGAGTTTGGAAGAGGACCTGGAGCCCAGATGAGATTGCAGCCCTGGATGACACCTTGATTTCAGCCCGATGATATCCTGAGCAGAGGACGCAAACTCCTGACCCACCCACCCATTATGTGAGATAATTTCTGTCTTTTTTTTCTTTTTTTCTTTTTTTTCGGCCCACAGCATGTGGAAATTCCTGGGCCAGGGACCAACCCTGCCCTACAGGAGTAATGAAGCCACAGCAGTGACAACACTGAATCCTTAACCTGCTAAGCCACGAGGGAACTCCAATAAATGTCTTCTTTATTTATTTATTTATTTTTTGGGTTTTTGTGATTTTTATTTTTTCCATTATGGTTGATTTACATTGAATGTCTTTAAAACACTGAGTATTTAGTAATTTGTTGTGCAGCAATAGCCCACTAATACAGGATCTAGTGATATCAAACTTCTTCTGTTTTGTTTGAAAATTTCTTTATTTTACCTTCATTTTTTAAACTTCAATGACAAACATTTTTAATTTTTAAATTTTAATTTAATTTAATTTTTTTTTTTTTTTTTTTACAGCTGCACTTGTGGCATGTGGAAATTCCCAGGTCAGGGGTTGAACTGGATCTGCAGTTGCAGCCTATGTTATAGCCACTGTTAACACCAGGTCCCAGATTTGCTTTGACCTATGTCTCAGCTTACTGCAAAGCTGGATCCTTAACCCACTAAGCCGAAATGAGAACTCTTATTTTAATTATTATTATTATTATTATTATTTGCTTTTTTTTAGGTCCAAACCTGGGGCATATGAAAGTTCCCAGGTTAGGGGTCAAATCATAGCTGCAGCTGCTGGCCTATGCCACAGCCACAGCAACACCAGATCCAAGCCAAGTCAGTGACCTACACCACAGCTCACAGCAATGTGGGATCCTCAACACACTGAATGAGGCCAGGGATCGAACCCGCATCCTCATGGATTTGTTGGGTTTGTTACTGCTGAGCCACAGTGGGAATTTCCTTTACTTATTTGCATATGGAAGTTCCCAGGCTAGGAGTTAAATCAGACGTGTAGCTGCTGGCCTATACCACAACCACAGCAACTCAGGATCTGAGCTGCATCTTTGAACTACATCATTGCTCACGGCATCGCCAGATCCTTAATCCACTGAGTGAGGGCAGAGATTGAATCTGAGTCTTCGTGAATACTAGTGGGGTTCGTTACTGCTGAGCCACTGTGGGAACTCATCTGTAATTAATTTTTAATTGAATTACAGTTGACTTACAATGTTTCAGGTGTACAGCAAAGTGATTCTTTTATATATAAGTGTGTGTGTGTACACACACACACACACACACACACATATATATATACACTTTTGCTGATTATCTTCTATTATAGGTTATAGTTTTTTGGTGGCAGGCATCTAGGATTTTCTATGCATAGTATCATGTCATTTGCAAAGAGTGACAGTTTTACCTCTTCCCTTCCAATTGGGATTCCTTTTATTTATTTTTCTTCTCCGACTGCTCTTGCTAATACTTCAAAACTATGTTAAATAAAAGTGGTGAGAATGGCAGTGGGTTAACGATCCGGCGTTGCTGTGAGCTGTGGTGTAGGTTGCAGATGCGGCTCGGATCCCGCGTTGCTGTGGCTCTGGCGTAGGCCGGTGGCTACAGCTCCGATTCAACCCCTAGCCTGGGAACCTCCATATGCCTCGGGAGCGGCCCAAGAAATAGCAACAACAACAACAACAACAACAAAAAGACAAAAGACAAAAAAAAAAAGTGGTGAGAATGGGAGTTCCCTTTGTGGCGCAGTGGTTAACGAATCCGACTAGGAACCATGAAGTTGTGGGTTTGATCCCTGGCCTTGCTCAGTGGGTTAAGGATCTGGCATTGCCTGTGAACTGTGGTGTAGGTCGCAGACGTGGCTCGGATTCCGAGTTGCTGTGGCTCTGGTATAGGCCAGCGGCTATAGCTCCGATTCGACCCCTAGCCTGGGAACCTCCACATGCTGCGGGAGTGGCCCTAGAAAAGGCAAAAAGACAAAAAAACAAAAACAAAAAAGTGGCGAGAATGGTCATCTTGTCTTCTTCCTGATCTTGGAGGAAATGCTTTTTTAGCTTTTCACATTAAGTATGATGTTAGCTGTGGGTTTGTCATATAAGGTCTTTGTTATGCTGAGGTAGGTTCTCTCTTTGCCCACTTTTTGGAGAGTTTTTATCATAAATGAATGTTGAGGGTTTTTTTTGGCTGCGCCCATAGCATGTGAGAGTTCCTGGGCCAGGAATCGAACCTGAGATGCAGCAGCGACCAGAGCCGCTGCAGTGATAATGCCACATCCTTAACCTGCTGCACCATAAGAGAATTCCTGGTTCATTATTTTTTTTTAAAGATTTAATTTCTAGTTCACCAATTTTGTCTTCAGACATGACTAAGCTTTTGTTTACTCTAATAAGTTTATATTGATTATTTTGCTAATCAACCATCTTTTTGTTGTTGTTGTTTTTGTTTTGTTTTGTTTTCACAGCTGCATCTGTGGCGTATGGAAGTTCCTGGGCCAGGGACTGAATCTGAGCTGCAGCTGCAACCCACTCCCAGCAGCAGGAGCACTGGATCCTTTAACCCACTTTATTGGCCCAGGGGTCAGTCTGAGCTGCTGCCGTCAAATTCTTAACCCACTTCACCACAGCGGGAACTCCTACCATTAATTTTGATACTCTCTGGTTCCTTCCTTGTATTTCAAATCCCCCTTTATGTTTTTGAAAACAAATTAAACACATTCATTTTATATTTTGCAACCGAAAATTCCAAATACCAGCAATCTTTGCGGGTTTAAATAGTATATGGCAGCTTGTCTCTTTGTGTGTTTAGTGACTTTGTACTTTCATGGTTCTGAAACTTCAGCTGGAGGACTTATTGGATGCCTGGGATTCAAGCGCATTCCCCAGAGAGAGTTTACATTTAGTTTGACCAGGTTTCCAGGAGGCCTATACCACCTTGGATCACTTTATACTAAATTCTTGTCTTGGAATCTTTTGGCCACATGGTGTACATCCTGCCATGTATACATTCTCCCCCAAACTTGTGTGCATACAAACTTACTAGTTTGAATTATAAGTGAAGATTCCCCCCACCCTCAACCAACTACACCTAGAACCAAAAGGATGAGATAGGCTTTTATATTCAGTGTTTCCTCTATGGGGCACTTTTTTTTTTTCTAAAAAAAAAAAAAAAAAAAGATCGCCTGCTCTCTGTGGGTGTTACTCTTTGACTCTCCTGGCTTTATGAATGTAGGGGATAATTTTCCATTCCAGTAGTCTCTGCTCAACCCCAGATTTTGTCCTCTGCCCTTTAAAGCCTGCTTCCAGGCCATCAGGGGTTGGCTTAGCAAATGCTGAATCATCTGTGCCTTGGAAATCGTAATCTCAATGTCATCTCTAGCTTCTGAGAAATTCCCTTACATTACCACCAGTTCATTCAGGCAATACAAATAGGGGTGTGTGTATGAGAGACTCTGTGTGTGTGTGTGTGTGTGTGTGTGTGTGTGTGTGTGTGTGTGTGTGTGTGTGAGAGAGAGACAGAGAGAGAGAGAGAGACAGAGAGAGAGAGAGACAGAGACAGAGACAGAGAGAGAGACAGAGAGAGAGAGAGAGAGAGAGAGAATGATGTATCCAGCATTTATAGTTGCACTATATCAGGTGGAGTCTCTGTGATACTTAGTCTTCTGTAGTACCAGAAATGGAAGAGCCCAATTTTTTTTCTTTCTCCTTCCTTCTCTTACTTTCCTTTGCATTTGGGTAATGAATTGTCCCAGCACCATGTGTTGATTTGTATGTCATTCCCCTCCTGATTAATAATATAAATTTTGTTGTATCACAATTTCATGTATACACACACACAGTGTTCTTTTTCCTCAGGAGTTTCTGGGCTATTTTTGGCCTTTGCTCTTCTCTACAAATTGACCAATTTATTTTCAGTCTCCTAGAATATCCTGATAGGATATTGATTAGAACTGTTTCAAATATATAGATGAATATGGGAAAATTTAATCTTTATGACATTAAATCCTCCTGTTCATGAATGTGCTATATTGCCCATTTATTTAGAATATCTTTAATGTCTTTATATGACTTCATAATTTTGGGTTGGGAACATATCTTGTTAGGTGTATTACTAGGTCCACCAGAGTTCCTGTAGTAGCACAGCAGAAACAAATCCTACTAGGAACCACGAGATTGAAGGTTCGCTCCCCGGCCTCACTCCATGGCTTAAGGATCTGGCATTGCTGTGAGCTGTGGTGTAGGTTGCAGATGCGGCTCGGACCTGGTGTTGCTGTGGCTGTGGCATAGGCCAGCAGCTACAACTCCGATTCGACCCCTAGCCTGGGACCCTCCATGTGCCAGGGGTGTGGCCCTTTAAAAAAAAAAATACGGTGCACCAATTTTATTTAAAATATTAGTTAATGTTTCATTGTTGGTTATACAATTGAAATGGATTTTTACATTGATTTTTTTTATATGTAGCCACTTTGTAAATATTTTCAAAATCAGTTTCAGTAATTTTCAGATTCTTTTGGCATTTCCTGTGTATGTTATCATATTATCTGTGAAAAATGAGTTTAATTTCCTCCTTTCTAATCTTTATGCCTTTTATATTTTTTCCTTACCTTATCAAGTTAGCTATGACCTAAAATACAGTGTTGGTTAGAATCAGAGATATTGAGAATCTCTCTAGTCCTGATTTTAGAGAATCTAATGAAATCTTACATTATTTCAAGAATCTGATCTGTTTGAACAAAAACGTCCCCAACTTGTAGATATGGTTTTCCCCGTGGTTTCTACAACAGAACTTGTGTGGTCCTAAGTTCCCACTGTAGGAGCGATTTTTGTGGTTATTCTGGCTTATCTCATTGTGGTCTTCTTATTACATTGTCTTCCAGGTCTCTTGAGGGACTATCCTGATGCTGTTACGTTACCTCAGAAGGAAATGGGGCACAACAGGCCTGACATTCCTGGGCCACTTTGTTTCCTCACAAAGGTAACAGTGTGTGGTAACAGAGCCAGGCAAAAATCAATATACATTAGGTTCCTTCCTGAAAGGCCAGATCATCTCATAAAAGAATAATAAAGGAGGGAATCTTAGACTTGGAGAATAGACTTGTGGCTGCCCCCCCTTGGGGTGTGTGTGTGTGTGTGGGTGTGTGCGTGGGGGGTGTGGGGTGGGGTGGAGGGAGTGGGAGGGATCGGGAGCTTGGGGTTATTGGATGCAAACTATTGCTCTTGGAATGGATTTACAATGAGATCCTGCTGTGTAGCCTTAAGAATTATGTCTAGGTACTTACATCACAACACAACAATGGGAGGGAAAAAAATGTATACATGTATGTGTAACTTGGTCCCCATGCTGTACAGCAGAAAAAAAAAATTAAAAAAAGAAAAGAATAATAAAGGAGGGGGAAGAAGAGTTGAAGTGCTGTCTCTAGACCGTCTGATAAGAAAGCCACTGGCCACATGTGGCTATCGAGTTCTTGAAATATGACTAATGTGACTGAGGAACTGAATTTTAAATTTTACTTAATTTTTCATATAATGTTAAAAAATGTATATTTAAACAAGTTACTGGAAAACTTCTAAATAGGTTTGAGGGAGTCCCCTGGTGGCTCAGTGGGTGAAGGACCTTGTGTGTCACTGCTGTGGCAGGGTTCGATCTCTGCCCTAGGAACTTCTGTATGTGGGTATGGCCAAAAAAAGAGTTTGAAATAATTTGCATATATGAATTTACTTTTCAGTTGTAAAATTTTATAAAATCTAAACCAGATCAAGTATTACCAATGAAAATTTACCATCCAATAGAAATGTGCTATATGTGGGAGTTCCCTGGTGGTCCAGTGGTTAGGACTTGCCACTTTCACTGTTGCAGCCCAGGTTCAATCCCTGATCTGAAAACTGAGATCCCACATCAAGCTGCTCTACACTGTTATCAAAAAACAAACAAATAAAAAAATGTGTTGTATGTGCGAAATACACACTGGATTTCAAATGACTTAGTATAAAAGATGTAAAATATATCATCAATATTTTCATATTTATTATATTGAAATGATAATATTTTGACAACTTATTAAAATTAATTGAAGTTGTTTCTTTTTAGTTTTTGAAATTATAGCTGCTAGAAAATTTAACATTATATGTATGGCTGGCTTATATGAAATTTAATTTTAATAATTTTCTCTAAAAAATTCTTAAAAATTTATTAGCATATTTTCAATTCAAGACAATTTAATGTTTACATTTTCTTTCTTTCTTTCTCTCTCTCTTTCTCTCTTTCTTTCTCTCTCTCTCTCTTTAGGGCCACATCCTCAGCATATCGAGGTTCCCAGGCTAGGGGTCGAATCAGAGCTACAGCTGCAAGCATACGCCACCGCCACAGCAATGCCAGATCAGAGCCATGTCTGCGACCTACACCACAGCTCATGCCGCAATGCCAGATGTTTAACCCAATGAGTGGAGCTAGGGATCGAACCTGTGTTCTCAGGGATACTAGTCAGGTTTGTTTCCACTGAGCTACAAGGGCAACTCCTACATTTTATTTCCTTTGGACATTTTATTTCCTATGGCTGATGTAGATGCTTCTCTCCCCTGTATCTGTCCTCTCCCATGCCTGGCTTTGTCACCCTTGATTTGCTCGCTGCTTTTATCCAATTCCCTCTCCAAGTCTCTCAGCCTGAAATCCACCTCCTCCCTCTGGAAAACAAAATTTGTTTATTCAAAGGGTGGTGTTTCCCTCTTGGTTACTTCCCGTGTTCCAGAGTGCCTAGGAGTCCACCCAAAAGTGAACAGATGTTCTTTTCTGTTCAGCATCACAGGTTGGGAGGAAATTTTGGGGTCCTTGGGGTCCTGTTCAGGTTCCCCATCAGAAGGGGCCTCAGGTTAGCACCTATGAAAAAATACATAAGACAAAGACAATATTAATTTTCTTTGAAGACCACTCAGCCTAATTCAGTATAAAAGAAACATTGTGTTTCCTGTTTGCACATCCTGTCCTTTAGAATCAGTGGGACCCTTTTCATGTGTCTTTCCTGTATCACTACCCGGATTCTACCCAAGTTTCATCCTCACTTGAAAGCTCAGCATATTCATTAATTCATTAAAGGTTGTTAAAGCACTCAGAGGGATGGCTCCAGCTCAAATTAAAAATATATGTTACAAAAGTTTCAAGGCAGATCAATATGTACTAATATAGACAGTCTCCAAGATATATTGTCCAGTGGAGATAAAAACAAATTCAGCACAGGGGAATTATATTCAATAGGTTGTAATAACCTATAATGGAAAGGAATCTGAAAATTTATTTATCTATATATAGATATATCGAATGTATATATATCTAGATATATCTATATAGAGATAGAGATGTATTGATGTATATCTATATGTCTGAATCACTTTGCTGTATACCAGAAACTAACATAACATTGTAAAGCAACTATACTTCAATTGAACAAACAAGATTTGGAACAGTGTGTATAGAAAGCTGCTCTTTGCATCTAAAATGCTTAAGTTTTTAGAGACTGACTTTGGAACTGCAAACAAAAATCAGATAGCTTTGGGTAGGGATCTTGGGAATAGGATGAATGGGACATGTACTTATGTTTTTAAAAATGTGCTTATTTGTGATAGCCAAAAGCTAGAAACAACCCAAATGGTCATTGATGGGTGAATGGATAAATAAAACATGGTATATTGGTATAAATAAAACATATATATTGGATAAATAAAACATAGTACTTCAACATGAATTAATTTTGAAGATATAAGCCAGACACAAAAGGACAAATATTGCATGATTTGATTTTTTTTTTTTCTTTTGGCTGTGCTCACATGACAAAATCCCCGAGCCAGGGATGGAACCCATGCCACAGCAGCAATGCAAAGCCTCTGCAGTGACAATGCCAATCCTTAATGAGCCAGAGAGAAGTGTATGATTCTATTTATATGAGGTACTTATAATAGTCAAATTCGTAGAGACAGAAAGTAGAATGCTTGTTACTGGGGCCTAGGGTTAGGGGAGAAAAGAGAGTTAGTGTTTAATGGATACCGAGTTTCAGTTTGGAAAGATGAGAAAATTCTGGAGATGGATAATGGCGATCGATGGTTGCACGATAATGTAAATGTGCTTAGTGCCCTGAACTGTACACTTAAAATGTAAATTTTGTTACGGATATTAGCACAATTAACAAAATATATGTATACAGTGAATTTAAAAGCCTTCAAATTTATTTATTTATTTGTTGGCTAGGGCATGTAGAAGTTCCTGGGTCAGGGATGGAACCACCCAGGCCACTGCAGTGACAGCGCTGGATACTTAACCCACTGCACCACAAGGGAACTCCTCAGGTTGTTTTTCAATCTGAGATTAACTGAGATAAACATATATTACACTAGTAGTAATTCAGACTCTATACATGGATTCACAATCTTCCTAATGTAGATTCTATCATTAACATTCTCATTTTATAAAAGAGGAAACAGAGGCTGGGAGGGGTTAAGTAACTAAGCCAAAAATCTCCCGTAGTCAGTAAACCGAAATGGAACCCATTGTCTAGTAAATTCCGGCTCTCCCAACATCCTTGTGCAGACATCTTGGAACACTTGTTCTAGGTTTTGTGTTTTTGTTTTTGTTTTTTTTCCCCATTGTTAGACACAGGTGCAGTGGGCCAAAGAATTTGTACCTTTTTTTTTTTTTTTTCCCAAGGGGCGCACCCGCGGCAAATTGAAGTTCCCAGGCTAGAGGTCCAATTGGAGCTGTAACAGCCAGCCCACGCACGCCACAGGCGCAGGAACACAGGATCCGAGCCCCTGCTGCTACCCACACCACAGCTCAGGGCAGTGAGGGATCCCCAACCCACTGAGCGAGGCCAGGGATCCAGCCCTCATGCTCAAGGCTACTAGTCGGGTTTGTTACAGCGGAGCCACCAAGGGAACTCCCGAGGACTTTGTACTTTCTAACGTTTTCTTTCTTTAAATTAAAAAAAAAAAAAAGCCAAAATTCTATTATGTACATTTGCATTATTTTATATTTTCATCATGTCTTAGAATGCCTGAATCCCCATATGATGGATAATACTGAACAACAGCAAAATTTATTCTCTCCCTCAACTACTTGGCGAAATACGGTTTATCGATACTGTTTTCGTTAGCGGCTTCGCACTCAAGAGAGCAGCGACCCTCTAGGGGACACACATGCTCAACGCAAAGGAGTCCTTTGCCTCCCCTCTGCCGGGAGAGGGAGCTGGCCGCCGCTGGCCTCTCTCCTGTGGTCCTAATCGCCTTCCCACGCGCAGTGCGCACGCGCCTATTTCTCTCCAGGTGTCCAGCTTTGTGCCTGATCGAAGTCTCCTCGGCCGCGCTCAGCGCGCAGTTTTTAAATGCGGGTGGTCTTCGGGGAAGAGTAACGTGTTCCCCCGACCCAGAGCGCTTCAGGGCCTCAGCGGCGAGGGGGTCTGGGGTGCGCCCGCAGGGATCGGGCGGCGCTGCGGGCAGCCGATGCGGGATAGGCGGGCCCAGCTAGGGCTTGGGCGTCGGTCGCCGGTGGGGCCCGGAGCCGGGCGCGGAGCCCCTGACAGGACAGGTACGGAGGCGGCGACCCTGGGAACCGCCTCCTCCCCCACGGTGTTGGCGAGGCTCTTGGCGGTGCTCTGGGGCCTCGGCGCTCGCCTAGAGCACAGTCGGGAGCCCAGTGTGCGGGGCGGGGGACGGCGGGGGTGGGCCGGGGTCGGGGGGGGTGGGTGCTCACTTGGGTTTGGGCCGGTCCGACCCACCTGAGCTCTTCAGCCTGGCGGTATTCTCCCGGGGTCCGAGTGATTGCGCCTCCGAATTCCTCCAGAACTGCAAGGGTTCACCTCCTTTCCTGGGAGCGCCCGAGGCACCCCTGAACCCATTCGGAGCTACAGGTTTCCTGCGGGGCACACGGTTGAGAAGTTGTGTTAAACAGAAAGGAAAAAAAAAAAAAAAAAATAGAGGCCCCAAGCATGGGGGTCTGGACATGCGTTTGGTGTGTCTGTGTCTCTCATTTCTGGGGCCCGCCCTAACTGGCAGGATGACCCTAGAACAGTCATCTTGCGCATCCCCACGGCTAAATCATGCAGATGAGAAACTCCGCTGTTTTTAAAGAGGCGATGGCTTAGAAACTTACTCTCATTTATTACACTGAGGAGAGCAGCAAGCCCGTCTTGACCACGTACTGATCCTTAAGGTACTGAGAGTCAGGACTCTATGAGGTGGAGATTGGCGTTACCTGGTGTACTGCTAAAGCCCAAGCCACCCCGGATGTTAACGATTGTAGCTAACGATAACTTTTTGTTCTAAAAGGCATTTTGTGCTCAGAGATGTTTAGTTTTCTCTACTAGAGAGTATTTCAGAGCTTTCAATATGCTAATGATATTTTCCACGAATTTCCCACTGAGAGTATAGTCTGGAGAGTTTCCCAAATTTGAATGGAAAATGCTGTTATTCTCAGGGGTTGCCTCTGTTTAACATATGCAGCAGTTTGGGAAATGGAGTTCTGGAATCAGAAACTCAAGGTTTGGAAGGGGCAGTGTAGGTCAGTGCCTTTTGAATTTTAATGGTATATGCATTGGTTGGTTCTACATTTTTAACAAATTCCCAGGTGATGCTGACACTGTTCGTCCATAGACCGCACACTTTGAGTGGCAGGGGTATAGATCACTGGATTGACAGACACGGAGCTCTGATCCCTGCTTTCCAGAACAAGCTGTGCTGCCTTGAATGATCACGTCCCCTGTCAAGGCCTATAAAGTAGGAGGCTAGCCTAGAAGATCTCTAAGGTTCCTCTCAGATCTAAAATGTGATTCCAGTCCAGTTACTCTTGTGAGAGTTGAACACCATCTAAAATATCCTTGGGCGTTCCCGTCATGGCGCAGCGAAAATGAATCCGACTAGGAACCATGAGGTTGCTGGTTCAATCCCTGGCCTCGCTCAGTGGGTTAAGGATCTGGCGTTGCTGTGACTGTGGCATAGGCTGGCAGCTGTAGCTCCCATTAGACCCCTAGCCTGGGAACCTTTATATGCTGTGGATGTGGACCTCAAAAGCAAAGTAAATAAGTAAATAAATAAGTAAATAAATAAAATATCCTTGCCCAATGGCCAATTTGGGCTTGAGCATTTCTAATTATGGGAATTTACTGCATGTAAGGCATCCTGTTGCATCTTGGGATAGCATAATAAAGAAAGTTTTCATGTTGCTAAAATACATCTCTGTATCTTCCATCCTCTTGGTCCCAGGTTATCTTTTAGCATCAAACAGATAAAAAAGTACAATCTCTCTTTAAAGAGATGACTCTTAAAATGTGAGATGACAGTGTTTTTACCAAGTTTTCCCCAAACCGATTTATCTTTTATTCTACCATGACATTGCTTCACATCCCTCTCTCTTAAATTCAGTCCTTCTTTGTGGAGTGTAGTGAGGCTGTAGCTGGACTTTGAGGGATGGGTGGAGCCTACACAACTGGAGAAAACATTCTAAGCAGCTGATCGTGGTGCAGAGATGACACTGCATATGTCAGATCCAGGCTTGTTTGATTAAAATAAGAAGTGGTGTGTCAGTGAAAGATTTTAGGCAAAGCAATTTTTTAGAGTGTGTATTTTCTTGCCGTGGTGTATGATGTGATTGGAAATGGGGACGGAGAGAGCCAGGGAGCCAGATATGCCTCACCTATCAGTAAAGAAGACTTAGGCTGATGATCATCGTAACGCCTTTTATTTATGTGTAACAGTTTACAGATTAGAGAACGTTTCTCAGACTACCTTTCCTGTGAGGTAGACAGGTCAGCTGTTTCCCTGATTTATAAATGAGGCACCAAAGAGGATAAATGATTTGCCTTAATTCTCAGGGGTATTACATGGCAGACCAAAGTGATGACAGTGGTAATGGGGAGAAAGGAAGGCTGCAGGAGGCAATACTGAGGAAGAATTGATAAGTTGGGCCTGCTTGAGAATGAGGATACAAAGGAAAAGAAGTTGTTAGGGAGGAGTCAGAATTGTTGGGAAAATCATAATACATAACTGACAAGTGCCGTATCTATCATTGCTAGTGGCTGCCTGGAGTTACGAGTTGGGAGGGAATATAGTAGAGGATTCCTAGGTTATTTAGCCTGTCTACAGGTACTGGGGAGTGTGTGGGGCCTTGGGTGATCTGTCCCATAGCAAGGGAAATGGGAGCTGGATCCTCAGTGTCCCCCAAGGGGGTAAGTACTGAGCAGCTGACTGATTCAAAGTTATCTTAAGGTCCTCGCCATCCTGGAGACCCTAAATTTGGTTTTATATAAGTTTTTTTTTTTTTTTGTCTTTTTGCTATTTCTTTGGGCCGCTCCCGTGGCATATGGAGGTTCCCAGGCTAGGGGTCGAATCAGAGCTGTAGCCACTGGCCTTCGCCAGAGCCACAGCAACGCAGGATCTGAGCCGCGTCTGCAACCTACACCACAGCTCACGGCAATGCCGGATCGTTAACCCACTGAGCAAGGGCAGGGACCGAACCCGCAACCTCATGGTTCCTAGTCGGATTTGTTAACCACTGCGCCACGACGGGAACTCCTATATAACTTTTCTTTTGAAGTTCTGGTTAGTACTAGTTGCACCTGGCTGATAGACAAATTGGCTGTCCAGTTTCACCTCCCCAAGCTCCTGTATGTCCACTGAAGGCTTCATTGAAACAGAGACTGGACCCTTGTCATGCCCAAGCCCTCACTAAAAGCTATTTTCCAGAAGATCTGCACTTTTCCTAGAGCCTAGAGGTCTCTCTCTGTGGTTACCCTGGAAGCATATGAGATTGAGATCTAGTGTCACTACCAAAATCCATGTGACCTGGATTTGTCCCTGCACTTTCAGTTTCTTAGCCTCCTATATGGAGCAGAAGGAGCTGCCTCTGCTGGGGTATGTGTACACGACTGTTAAGTTTACCCCCTGATGTCTCTGGGAAACCTGTCAGAGCCAACGTGTATCCATAGAGCCTTGTGTTTGTATAGCCTTCTCTTCAGCACTGCACGTCTTCTGTGTTCAGTGCTTAGGATACTGAGATGTATAAAAAGTCTTTGCCCTGAGGGAACTCACGATGGGATGAGAAACGCTATTTTAAATAAAATGTAATATTATAGAGGTATTTCCAAAGTGCTGTATAAGGGCAGAGGAAGGAATGACCACCTCCACATGGAGATATGAGGTGAATCTTCAGTGAAGAGGTGAGAATTAAGTTAAACTTTGATGATAGAAAAGACCTGATGACGTTTGTGGCATTTGCAGAGGCCTAAGATGGGTAGATCCAGGTGGCTGGAATACAAGTTTGGGATCAAAGGAGAGGTGAATGATGAGATTAGATGCGTAATGAGGCCAGATTCTTTTATTTTTTAGGGCCGCACTCTCGGCATGTGGAGGTTTCCAGGCTAGGTGTTGAATCGGAGCTTCAGCTGCCGGCCTACACCACAGCCACAGCAACGCCAGATCCAAGTGGAGTCTGCGACCTACACCACAGCTTAGGGCAATGCGAGATCCTTAACACACTGAGTGAGGCCAGGGATTGAACCCACATCCTCATGGATACTAGTTGGGTTTGTTTCTGCTGAGCCACAACACGAACTCCAAGGCCAGGTTTTTAATGGCCTATGGTTTTGTGCTAAGATTCAGTTTTGTGGGAGGGAAGCCACTGGAGGTTTTTAAGCAAGGAGGTGATGTGATTGTATTTGGGGAAGCTGATTGTGGAAATAGACTGAAAGGGGAGACTCTGGATCAGGAACATCAGGAGACTCTTGGAACCTAGACTTGGCTTTGGGCTGAATTAAGGATTAGGTCAGTGGGGGTGGGAAAGGGAATAAATCAGCGAGACTGTAGAGACAGAGGTTCACCTGCTGTAACGACTAATTGGTTGTTGAGAACAAGAGAGAGGGAGTTGTTGAGGATGACTCAGTTTTCTATTTTGGGTGGCTGGTGGTGCCAGCAGTAAAGAGTGAATAAAGACAAGGAAGATTTTGGGGGGAAGATACCATGTGTTTTGCATCATGTTGAATTTGAGGTGGGGTCTCTGGCATTTAGCAGGCAAGTGGGAACGTGGGTCTAGAGTTCAGGAGAGAGTCTGTGCCTAGGGGTGTTAGGTGTAAGTGGTAGTTGATGCTGTTGGAATGGCTGAGTCCAGCCACACTTACGGAAGGCTGAAGATGACAGAGGAGATGACAAGGACTGGTGGGCCAGGTAAGAGAAAGTGTTGTCCCCGGAGCTACAGAGGGAAAAGTTGCAGGAAGAGAATTGGCAGCCTCTATTGCTGCAGTTTGGAAAATGTACTTGAAATTGCAGTCACCAGGACTTATTTTTTTAGTGGGAGCAGCTCCAGTGGAGCCATAAGGATGGGAGCCAGCTGGATTGAAGAGTGGACGGCAAGCGAGGATTAGGGAGAATATACTCACTTTGAGTGGTTTAGCAGGGAAGGAAGGGAGATGGTGGCACCTTGTGACAGAGACTAGAGACAGATTTTCCTGGAGGTCTTGAGTGTGGGTTATCAGATGATGTGTAAGAGCCAGCAGAGAGGTCGCATTTAAAGGCACAAAGGCAAAGATGACTGCTAAATAGGTCCTCAGACAGGGGAGTGTTGACTCTGAAAAGGGGACACAAATTCTTGTGAAGAGGAATGACAGAAGAAAAGAAAGGACGGAGGAGGAAAGAGGCAGTGATGGCTACATCTGAATTTGCAAAGGAAGTCTTTGTAATAGGACTCATAGGCTCAATATTCTCCCTGAGCAAAGTTATCTGCTGAGGGGTGGGGGCCCTGGTGTGGACTCGGACAGGAACAGAGGCTTGAGAGTGGTGGGGGAAGCTTGAAACAGCTGTCCAGAGAGGAAAGGGAAGATTTGAGCTATGTCCCAAGAATGTCGAGTGCCCTCTGAACTTGAATCCTGCGCTGTAGGCCTCTCTTTCCTCTCATAATAATTAAGGCCGACATTTATTGAGTGCTTTGTACCAGGCACTCTTCTAAGTGCTTTTCAGTCCTTCTCATATGATTCAGACAACAGCCCTGTTAGAAAGGTATTGTTATTATTCCTGTTGTACAGAAGAGGAAATTAAGGCATGGAGGATTACTTACACTTAGTATCCATGTTTGATGAATTTCTTATCTCTGCAGAAATGGCATTCCTTCCCTTGAAGCATCAGAGAAAGACAGACATTTATTCCCAACTCTCAGTTTCTGGTCCTTGAGGGGCTGGAGTTTAGGGCTGCTAAGGAGGGAGTCTATGGGTATGATGGTGACATGATGAGCAGGGTGGTGGGGTCACTTGCTGCTGTCTTTTTGCAACTACGTAGGGAACTCTGAAGTCCTTGTGTGATTTCCCAGCCACCTGACTAGAGAGACAAGTGACTGATAATGATTTGTTAGATCCTGCAGGCTGAGACTGTGTCACTTGAGATGGTAAATAAGAAAAGAGGTCTTGTCTCAGTCATCCAGAAAAAGAATATTTTTTGCCAGTTTGGGACTAGGCAGACCTAAACCTTACATGATAGCATGGATTATTAACTCACCTTTTGTGTTTTCCCCACTGGTATGATAGATAGAATTAGTAGGTAAGTAAGTTGCACACTTGACTCGAGTGAAAGGGGAGAATGGTGAGATGGCATGGATGGAAGAGAAACGGATGGACTTACCTTTTTCTGCTTCAGCCACTGGAGCATCATTTCTGTGTCCTTCCTCTTGAGGTTGCCATGGAGACGCCTTTGCGTGGTGACTTGAGGAGATTGATTTCCATTATGATCAGATGATGACGTGGCTTTTAAAAGAGAAAGGACAGAACGCTCTGCTGGGGAGTGGCCGGTGAGCTGCCCAAAAGGCAGAGCCCAGCACAGCCGAGGTGGCTGTGGCTTTGTTGGCTGCTTTGGCTTTTGCTGAAGTTGTGAAATGGTGCATCTCTCTCTTTAGAGCGCAGGCTCAGGGTTCCCTCTCTGCAGGGTCCTAGTGCCAGGGACTTACTGGTTGATTCATGGGAGGGAGGAAGCAGCAGGAACTTGGAATAGACTGTTAAATAGGGCTCCTACTAGCTCCAGAAGGGTTGCAGTTCTTGAGTACAGGGCTGCACTCAAGTGCCTGTTGCCTTCCTGCAGACGTTCCATCATTGTGGATAAGTGAGGCACATTGTGTAGCTTTCCTTCCTGGCTCTTGGAGGTCTCGGCCCTGTGGAGGTGGGCCTGGCATCACTGGGTATTCTTGGGGGAGAGGGATACCGGGGGATGGGATAGAGCTGTATTCAGATTAAGAGCGAGCTGCAGACATTTCTGGGGAAAATGAGGAGCTGGAGAGGTAAAGAAAGTCCATTTAGGGTCTAGGTCCTATCCGTTTGAGATCTACAAGGCAGGTACCGGAGTAGAACCTAGGGATGAAAGAAAGACTCTTATGAGTGTCTTCTTTCTGGGTTCCTATGTACATCTGGAATTGAGCCTTCCAAGCTCCTGTTCCCCTTGCCTTTCCTGACTCCTGAGGGACTTAACGTCCACACTTGGCCCGTCCCTACTAGTGCTTTTAAATATGGACGACTTCAGCCTAGTTTTAAGAAAATCTGTAGCCTACTAATTACCATTATGTTTCATTTTATCTCTTCACAACCAAATGAAAACACCCAGTGCCTAATGTAGTTTAGTTCATGTGTGTGGATCCTGCTGCGAGACATCCTGGATTTCACACCTCAGCAGGTGGGACCAGAGAAAGCAGACAGTTGGGTTAGCCCAGGACCAAGGTTGAGTGAGGTGAGACAAGAGGAGGTCCAGGGCTCAAAGGATGCTGGGGTGCCAGTAAAAACGGGGTAGAAATAGTACAGGCCAGGTGTCAAAGACACTTTTCCTCCTTTCTAGTTCTTCCTTAATTCCCAGTAATCTACTTGTTTTCCTGTCAGTTCTGAAATGTTCTTCAAGACCACTGGTAACCTATTTATCCGACACAGAGATTTTTTTTTTTCCCTTCTCTTTTCCCATTTTCCTAGACTTTTTAGCAGTATTTAGTATTATTGGGGAGGAAAATGGATTAGAAATCTAGGGAGTCTCTATCTTCTGGCTTAGGTAACATGTAACTCAGCGTTGTCCTGTGTGACATGGTTTGGTGCCGAGGAGTGCTGTCAAAGGGTCATTTAGCTGTACAGCTAGTCAGATGTGCCCCCCTGCTGTTTATTGGCTATGGGACTTGGGTGAATTGTTTGGCTTTGCAGACCCAGTTGCCTGTAGCATGGAGATAATGGAATCTGTGTTGTCTGCATCATGGGTTAATTTTGGAAGGAGATCATGAAATATATGAGTTAGTGGTCACAGTTAAATTTGCCCCAAAGAAGGCCATAAGAACAAAACATTTTCTCTCTCCTAACATGTTCAGTTTCCCTTCCCAATTCCGTTATCAGTCATCATCCTTCCATTACTCCTGCTTGAAAACTCCAAGTTTATTCATTCCTCTACTTATTCATACATTCATTCATCCATCCATTTATTCATGCAACATTTGAATTCCTAATGTGTACAAATTGTCATTGATGTACCCTCTCAGTAATGATGAAGACAGTATCTACAATTGTTAAACACATATTCTATGCTAGGCACTGTGTTAATGCTTTACTTCAGTCCTGTTTAATCATCACAACAGCCCTGTGGGATAGGCCTTGTTTTCCCCTTTTTTTTCAGATGAGGTAACTGGGGGGCTCTGAAAATATCCAGAGGAAATAGGAAAGCCAAAACTGTATCCATGTCTGTCTATTTGCAGAACCCACACAGGCCTGCTGCTTCCTTCCTTATATTTGATCTATCATAGGGCCTTCTCAGGGCTTTTTTTTTTCCTCTTTTTCTTTAGAGCCACACTAGCAGCATGTGGAGGTTCCCAGGCTAGGGGTCGAATCAGAGCTGCAGCTGCCGGCCTACACCAGAGCCACAGCAACGCCAGATCCGAGCTGCATCTGTGACCTACACCACAGCTCACGGCAATGCCAGATCCTTAACCCACTAAGCAAGGCCAGGGATTGAACCCCCAACCTCATGGTTCCTAATTGGATTCGCTTCCGCTGCACTACAACGGGAACTCCAGGGCTTTTTTGTATTGTCTCTGAGTTGGTCCATTTCCTCTTCTCTCTGTCTCTCTGTCTTTCTCTCTCATGAGCCTGGTTCAGACCCCCTCACCCCTTGCTCGTTATTGCCATGACCTCCTTGCTATTATTATTATCCCTGTCTTTACCAAGTTGCTCTTGCTTCTACTCCATCCTGCTCTCTGCCACCTGTTTGATCTTCCTAAAATAGTTTTCATCATGCCAGTTTCCTACTCAGCAAGAGACTGGCTTCCTGTCGTTATTGGATCCAATTCATTTCTCTCTACCTGATGTTAAATTCCCTGACTATCCATCCTTCCTTCTAATACATCTTGATATTAATATATTAATACAGTCAATAAATATTTGACTCCATGAGCTATGAGTGATGGGTTCATAAAGAGAAAAAGTGGGCTCTGCTTTAAAAGGCCTATGTTTTGATAGAATTCACTTAGAATTCTGTACTTCAGCTAAGCTAGTCATCTTTAATTTTCCCCAGTCAAGCAAAATTATTTCTATCTCTGCTCATACTGTATTCACAACTTAAAATGTTTATAGGCCTTTCCTTTCCACATATCAAAGAGCAACTCACAATTCAAGGCATAATCAGGTACCCCTTTTCCTTGTCGTGCACCTTTCCCCTCTCTGTGGTTATACTATTTGTTGTCTAGACTTTTTATTTTAAGGCCTGGGTAGGTTCTGCAGTTTTTACAGGACACTTTTATGTGCTTTATCTTATTGGAGCCTCATTAAGGTAGCCATGGCAGGTGATATTCCCTTTGCATAGGAGGAGAATCAGCATCATGCAAAAGTTTTTGTGACTGTATAGACTTGTGTGGTTAGTGAGCTGGGATGTTGTTCTTAGACATGAGCTCCTTTGAATCTTGGAGGGTAGTGTGGTCCAGAGGAAGGGCATGGCTCGGGAAGCCTAGAAATAATGTGAGGTAACAGCAAGGAGAGTAGAAAGCACAGAGGGTTCTGGTTCAGGCTTTGGTTCCAGTTTTGGCTCCACTCCTTGTCTTCTGTGTAACTTCAGGGAAGTTGCTCAGTTCTCTAAGCCTTAGTTTCCTTGTCAGCATTGTTCCTGGCCTGCTTCTCTGGGGGGTTATTGTGATGTCCAAACATGATGATAATCTTGTTATTAGCTGACTTTTGTTGAGTGAATACCAGACAGTGTCCTAACTATTTCACATGGATTATCTCAGCTGATCCTCACAACAGCTCTCAGAGATGTTCTTTGGTCATTCCCAAATTGACAGATGAGGACATCGAGGCTCAGAGATGTTAAGTACCTGGGTCAAGTTTACATAGCTACTAGGTACTATACACTTGTTTTTTCAAGGTGCTCTGTAGACTGTAAAGTGCTCTGATCATGCAGAAGTCCAGATGACAGCAAGCTGCATGGCCCTGCCCACTTGTGTAATAGTGAAGAGGCAATGGAGGGGCCAACATGGAGATTTTGCAGGGGAGGAGAAAAATGGTTTCCTAGGGGGTTTGGCCAGAATCAGAGCTGTGGAGAGGTGTTTGGGGGCCATATACTTGGCTGTTGGCTGTCATTTTACTACTAGGCTATCTGGCCTGCCTTCAAAAGAGGGCGGAATGGAAGAAGACCCTGTTGGGCTAGTGAAGCCCAGTGCGGACAAGACTGCATCCAGTGGAGCAGGACAGCTTTGTTGGCTACGTAGGGGCAGGGCCACTGGTCTCTTGGTTTCCAGCCCTCGTTAGGTGGGTAAATGAATGAAGTGGTATGGTAATAGCTCTGTGGAGACGTCTCACTAGAATGCATAATCTTATCAAACATTTTTAATTATAAAAGTAATACAGGGTTATTAAAGAAATTTTGTGAAATATAGAAAATAAACCATTTCATTGTCTCTGTTAAGGAGATCTCTAGGAGGCAAGGCCAAGAGTACAGGGGGCAGGTAGCTCAGGTGGATGGGACCTTATGCTGTAAGGGACAAATGGCATGCTGCCTCTGACTGCTGCTCTTACTAACCTGTTAGAACTTGATACTCTTGGGGTTCAGAGCCTGGTCTTTTTGAACAACTAGAAGGGAGGAAGAATGACTATGGCAACCTTTGCCTTTGAGAGGGAGAAGCTGGGAGCTGGGGAATTTGACTTGCTTTATTGTGTGTGTGTGAAGTTGTCTCTGTTGCTGCCCTTCCTTTGCTGTGTGTTGGGGAGGGGGCCTGGCTTCTCTGGCTCAGGGTGAGATTGAAATCTAGACCTTAATCATGTGGGTTTGGACCTGAGTCCAGAGTTTAGAAAGGGGAGAGAGAAAGAAGAGCACTAGAGACGGGGATGAGGGACCCTTATTTTGGCTGCCTGGAGGCCCTAGGTAGCTGATTGTTTTAAAGTGTCACTTGATCCTTGTGGGTCTGCTGAGGCCTCACATCCTAGGTTTGGGGGGCAGCAGTGATGGTGAAGGGGTGCAGACTAGGAGGACCACCAGGCTGTGCTCCCAGCCCTAGGACAGTGTACTCTAGAGGTGAGTATTGAGGGTCTGTGGCATGGGCCTAGCCCCTTATTCCCTGTCCCTCTTGTCTGGCCCAGGTGAAGAAGGGGGGCACTAGGACCCAGAGGCTAGCACGGTTCCTGACAAGTCTAGAGCAGCACTAGCGCAGAGTGAGACTCATCAGCTGGCAAGCAGGATTCGGTGTCTCTGGGTTCAGGAATCCTCCAGCAGCAGAGAGGACTTGCTCCTTAGCCCCCATCTCTGTCCCCATCCCTACCCCAGTGGGCCACCCAGTGGATCCATGGACTGGGAAGGGCCACACCTGCCAGCTTCTGTGTCTGTCCATGAGGGCCTGGAGCCCTGACCCTCCTGGCTAGGTTTCTGCCTTTTCTCTCTGTCTTTGGCCAGCTGGGGGAGGGGGGAGAGGCTGGGTGAGCACCATGGCCCAGAGCAAGAGGCACGTGTACAGCCGGGTAAGTGGCCCTGTTTCCGGGATGGCCCTGGGAGGGCTTCTGGAGAAGGCCTGAGAGCCTGTGGACATTGCTGTGGGGGCTGGGGAGACAGGCAGGAGCTAGGTTGGGGCCATTCGCAGCCCGGATGGTGCTGTGCTGCACAGGCTTCCTTTTCCAGACATGGGCCCTCTGTGGGTACTGGCGAGGCCTGACCTTTGACTCTAATTGGACCTCAGGCCAGAGGCTCCCGAGGGGCCCGGCTATCTTGAAGATTCTGAATGGGGTGGATGGGTTGGAATTATCTTTCAGTGAAGTCCTTCCTTAGAGCTGCTTTGTTGTTTGTCACTTTGTTGCTTTCTCACTCTTCTGGCCGAGATGGAATATGTGTCCACTATTGTGTCCACCTGGTTCAGAGAGGCTTCTTAGGGTTAGGACGTTGGAGAGAGTCTCTGAGTTTGGGGCCGGTCCTTATATCACTGTCGGTTCCTTTTGTTGTCAGGCCCATGAGAGCCATTCTGCTGTCCCAGGTATGATTTAGGGTTCTGGAGGCCCTGGGAATGGCATCCTCACCTTTCTGGATGAGCTCTTTTGGGAAGAGAGTAGGGAGTGACTGGCTCTGGCCAGGCTCCCCTATGAAGCCAAGTGGGGGCATCAGAAGGGAGCCCTGTGGAGTCTTCGGGGCCATGCTGTCACTTTTTGATGCCTCATTCATCTGTTTGTTGCAAGGCCCCTGGTTCATGGAGCTGTGGTTGCTAAAAATGGCTTAGGTGTGATTTTCTTCTAAACCCTGGGACCTAATTTCATGTTGTCCTGTCATCACGGTTATGTCATAAGCTGAGAGCTTCCTGAGGAGTGTTTAGTCTGTTCCTTTGACTTGTCCACTTATGGGGTGGTGAGCCATCCATTTGGACCACTGGGCAGAATCTGGGGGACAAATTACAGGGACCCGAGGTACCTGATTTACCTGGCCTTACTGTTCTTTTTCTAGCAACATAGTGTGAGGGAAGGGCCACCGAAACTTGTGGATAGAGAGTTGATGGAACAGGGCTTGGGCCGGGAGGAAGAAAGTTAAATGGGTTGATGGGTTGGTGGGGCATCTAGAAGTGTCACGGTGGGTATGTGGATGGGGGTGGGGGAGTCAGGTCAGGAAGAAGTGGTGGTGATTTAAGGGCTGGAAGGAGGCACAGTTGTGTGCCACTGAAAGGGAGAGGCCTCAGAGAGCCATTTGGACCCCAAGGAGGAGGGGAGGGGAACAGGAGTCTGTGGGGTCACTCACTGACTCGCCTGTCTTCCGGTTGGAGGAAGCCTCATCTAAACTGAGTTATTTGCTTGAGCCTCCTTCCCCTCCTAGGGGGCAGTGCTCCTGAGAAAGCGGCCATGCAGGTTGACATTCACAGATCTATGAATGAATTCTGATTTGTTATGAAATTCAAACTCTTAAAAATTCTAGTAGATTCCAGAGGAGTTTGGAGAAGTTTTAGAATACATTACTGATATTTTTAAAAAGGGAATTTGCAGTAGAGAGGGGGCACTTTACCTTGAGAATGGGGTACTGGGAAGTGATTTATGGTCCTTTTTCAGGCCAGGATCCCAATTGGGGCCTTTCTTTTATACATTAGGATGACACACTTGATCTGAGGCTTTTCTCTTTAGGGCCTCGCCTGCAGCATATGGAGGTTCCCCGGCTAGGAGTTGAGTCAGAGCTGCAGCTGCCGGCCTACACCACAGCCACAGCAACCCAGGATCCGAGCCATGTCTGCGACCTACACCACAGCTCACAGCAATGCTGGATCCTTAACCCACTAAGTGGGGCCAGGCATTGAACCCGCATCCTCAGATGGATACTAATTGGGTATCAGTGGAGCCACAATGGGAACTCCAGCCTGAGGCTTTTAACTGTATGTATGTTTATACATATCTTTCAGACTCCCAGCGGCAGCAGAATGAGTGCAGAGGCAAGTGCCCGGCCTCTGCGAGTGGGCTCCCGTGTGGAGGTGATTGGAAAAGGCCACCGTGGCACTGTGGCCTATGTTGGGGCCACCCTCTTTGCCACTGGCAAATGGGTAGGCGTGATTCTGGATGAAGCAAAGGGCAAGAATGATGGAACCGTCCAAGGCAGGAAATATTTTACTTGCGATGAAGGGCATGGCATCTTTGTTCGCCAGTCCCAGGTACTTGCTGCTGCTGTGTGTGTGCGTGTGCTCCCTTTCCTTGGGCATGAGCATAAGTCTGTGGTTGGGAGAGTGGGAGATAATGGGGGAGGGAAGATTGAGAGCCATCCTTAGGGAAGCTGCCCTGTTCCCCAGGCTTTCTTAGGGCCTGGGGAGGGGCCTATATTTCATCCATCCTTGATCTGGCTGTATTGAGTCTGCTCTGTGGCCTCAGATCCAGGTATTTGAAGATGGAGCAGATACTACTTCCCCAGAGACACCTGATTCTTCTGCCTCCAAGGTCCTCAGAAGAGGTAACAACCACCCACTTAAGTTGCCTTCTCACATCCAGGAGTCCCCAGGACTTCTCCCCAGAACAAGGGGCCACAGTGGATCCTGAGATTGTTCCATCATCACCATATTCCCTTGTTATATCTTGCCTACCTGCCATGATGTTCTCTACTCCTACCCTTCTACAACAAACACACTTTGTTTCTGTTTGCATTCTACAGAGGGAACTGATTCAAATGCAAAGACCAGCAAACTGGTAAGTGGTTGGGGGTGGGAGTGGAGAGTAAGAGAGGCAAAGAGGGACAGGAGACCGAATGCTAGGCAGGAAGATGCAATGGAGGAGTAAACCAAGTTAGCCTTCTTCCAGTCTCCATCCTCCCAGAGCAGGAAGCTGTCTGGTTGCGAGTCTCTGCTTTAGGGGTAAACGTGGTAGCAGGGAAAAGCTATTAAGGCCCAGAAATTCTGTATCAGTTGAGGCCGAGGGTGAGAGGGAGAGTTAAGTCTGACCCTAGTAGCATCGTTGCCAGCATCCAACCTTTTGGTCCCCGGATGTTTGGTACCCAACATCTAAAGGGTATAGGGAAGGGGCGAGGTGAGGACTGGAGGAGGAAGGTGCTTTCTTGTTCACAAGTGAATGGAAAGGAGCCGGACCCTCTGCCGCCTGTTTCAGGCCTAGGCCGAGGGCCTTGTAGCTCCCCTCCGCTGCTCTGTGCAGGGTGTGTGAGGTGGGGCTCCAGACCCTCCACCTTCTCTAGGCCAGGGTATGGACCTCCTGGAAGCTGATCTTTGAAGGACCCCTCATTTCACTACTGTGGACTTGTCAGTGACCTAACCCCCCCATACCTGTGTGCGCCTGAGTCGGTCCTAACACCTACATGCAAGACGTCTGGCCAGTAGCACAGCGTGATGTTTAACTCCCTTCTCTAACTCTGCCCTTTCCTACTCCTCATGCAGCGGGGACCAAAGCCTAAGAAGGTGGTGTGTTTACTGTTTGTGCCTGGGTGGGTGAGGGCCGTGAGCCCCCTCCCAGCTGTCCTGCATGTCCTTGGGCTGCTGCATGCATGTGTGTGTGACCTTGGGGCTGGGATGGCCAGAGGAAATGGCAGCCTTGGCTTTCATAGTTCCTTTGAGGGGTGCAAGGACATTAGGCTCAGTGTCCAGGCCCAGATCGCACTCATTAGGGATGATTCTCATCCCTCCCCCCCCCCCAATTGCCCACTGTCTCAGGACTTCTAGTCAGAGACCCGGAGAATTTGACCCTAAATAGCAGCAACATGGAATAGAGCATTTACTAGCTTATAGTGGATTCTCATTTAGCCTGAGCCTGGGGGCAGTGGGAGGAGAAACTGGCGGTTTGGGAGTGGGGAAAGTACCAAGTGAGCTGGTTGGGTGAGGAGGTGGGAGGTCAGGGGACAGAGCACATGAAGAACAGTCGTGAGTTGAAAAGCCTGAGTTGTGCCTGCCTCTTGGTGGGTGCTGCCATGAATGCCCATGCTCGCTCTGCTCCACCAGTCTTTCCCTGCCTTTCTCCCTCTGATGTTGTGCCTGAGGCCCATCTTCCACCCTTGGAGCCTCCATCAGCTGTCATTGGAGCCGGGCTCAGCTGTGCCACCCATGAGACTCCTTTAGTCTTAAGTCGCTGCCATGACCACTTCCTCACACCAGCCCCTGCCTTGGGGCTGTGCCCAAGCTGTCTCCAAGCTGCATGTGCCTGTTTGGCCTGTATGTACCGTGCTGTACATGTGGTGCTGTGATTTCCTTGTTGCCGGATGGTTTCAGGCCCTTCTGACCTTGCATGGAGAGCTATTGACTAGGGCAGTGGGAGACTTCTGGTTGTGATGGGTCCGCACTTTGGAGTCTTGCCTTGGAAGAGACAACAGGATGGTACTTGGCGTTGGGGTCCTGGCTCAGGAGGGCATGGGGATGTAAGAAGGAAAATAATACTCTAAAGGGTGCTGGATCCATCCCAGACATTTGGCTTCCTCCCTTGATTATTGTCTCCTGGTTGGGGCTCCCATCTCACAGGAAGCCCTTGAATAGAGAAGAGCATGGATCTGCAGTCTGCTATCTTTGGAGACGTTCTGGCTGCAATCTGCCCTGTCCCTGGGTGGGGCCTGAGCTGTGCCCAGATCTTGGGGTTTGGGCAGCTGCCTGGGGAAATGTGGCCCAGCCAAGCCTAGGCTGCCTGTGCTGGGATGCAGTGCCTTCTTGGCCCACAGTGCAGTGTCTCAGTCAAGTAGTCAAGTCCTCCCCTTGGTCTTCCTCGCCAGTGCTTCTCTCCCAGCAGGTCACTCAGCCCAGGGAGAGGGAGCTAGTAGCATAGAACAGAGGAAGGAACTTTGCGGGGGAAGGCAGAGGAGAACCCAGATGTCTCTGCAGGGCCCCAGTCCTTTCTGGAAGCCCTTTAGATACAGGCTTGACCCCACCTACAGCCATGGGAGAGTTGGGAGAGGAGCCAAACGCTGTCATTAGAGCTGCTGCCACCCAGATGGAATGTGCCCCAGGGCTTCCTAGTGTGCCCCGCAGAGCTGATGCCTTCGCACAAGGGGTGTTCTGGGGGCATGTGTCTCATGAGCCCCCATAAAGGTATTGTCCGTGTGTATAGGAGACCGAAGTAGAGTTGGTGGGGTTGTGGGCAGAGGGGAGTGTGAGTCTGAGAGCGGCCTGATGAAGCAGTGAGGTGCTATGTCCCTGTCCAGGGACACCTGGTCCCAGAGAGGTCATCCCAGAAATGGGATGGCCCCCAGCCCCACTTCTTAGAGCAAATTCTTGCTAACTGGGGAGAGGGGAGGGGAGGAACCTGTTCTTTGGAGGAAGAAGCAGGGCGGGTTCAGCAGAGGACTTTGTCCAGTCATGAGGAGGGGGAGGAGCCCGCAGAGCCTGGCGGTTGCTAGGTGACTGAGGAGCCGTGGCTCCACCCCCAGTGGAGCAGAGGAGGGTGGGTGCATGACGTCAGGTGGAGCTGGTGCTGCGGCCACTGAGGCTGCCATCAGTCTAAGCTGGAGAACTAGGCCGGGTGCCTCTCTGGTGCCTGCCGGAGCCTGGCTGTCCCCACCTTGCACCTGTGGGGGCTTCTGCATCTGAGCTGCAGCCGTTTGCCAGCTGCGAAGCCGCCGGGCCGGGAAGCTGAGGCTGCATTGTTGGGATTTGATGCACTAATCTCCTGTCTCCGCCGCCTCTCCCTCTGTTCGGTCTCTTTCCCTCCCTCCCTTCGTCTGTCCTTCCTCTGTGTTTGTCCATCCTCCTCTGTCCTTCCTTCTCTTTCCTCTCCTGGCTTTCTTTGGTTTTCTGCAATGATGAGACAGGCACCGACAGCCCGAAAGGTACTCTTGCTTGCTCTGGTCCTGCTGCTGGGTTGCCAGCGTGATGGTGGCAGCAGGCTACTGGGGTGGGGGTGGGGGCTGATTGAATTCCTCTGTCTACCTGGTTGGGGGAGGAGGATGGGGATGAGGGTGGGGGGCAGGGAGAGGTATGTGTCACTGCCATGCCCCACGCCCTGGGCATTTGCTCCCTGGCCTGCCTGCTTTTGGCTCTGAATCTGTGTGCCAGGCCTTGTACTCAGTGGCCTCACAGGCTTGGGCTTCAGGCAGCTTCTGCTGCAGACTGGCTCTGGGAGGTTTCCTGTGAGAGAATCTGGGGAAGCAGGTCCAGCTGTCTTTGTGCCTCTAGCAGGTCTACCTCATCTGACCTTTGCTAGAATGACTCTTGGTTGTACTAGCAGCATCCCTCCCCCACTGGGTTTGTATCAGGGGGCTTGCCAGAATAATTTTTGACATACAGCTATGGAGGCTTAGTCCAGGTTAATAGAGGTGAGGGTTGGTCTCCTTGGGAGACCTAGAAGCAAGGCCCAAGCCACATCTTGTCTTTGCCAGAGCTGTGAGACACTGGGCAGCAAGAGCACTACTTGGGAGTTAGAGTTAATCAGCTCTTTATCACTTTGCAGCAACCTGAGGGGTTTCTGGCTTTGGTTCGGGGCAGTAGTGTCCCTGTGCTCCTGCCCACCCCCACCTCCTTTCTTGCAGCTGGGTGGGGTTACTTTGCTGAGCTCTGGGCTTCTGGCTAATGCAATATTCATGGTGCTGACACCCGAGCCCTCTGCCCTGGGGATGGGGACTGCTGCAGGAACTGGTCCTGGGGGAGGGGGTGGGGGAGGACAGCAGTGCTCCTCTGCCTTGGGGGTCTGATCTCTCTCTGCTAGGTTCATGTCACTCACTTCTGGGCTCATCATTCTTGTCACTTGGTATTTCTAGGGAGTCCTCTGTGGAGTAACACTTGAAGGGGCTGACCTGGGAAAGTCCTTGGGAGTGGTGGGTGGGGCTCTGGGCTGGTGTGGGAGAAGTTGTTGCAGAAGGACTGGTCTCGGGAGACCTCCTCTACCAGCTGCTGCCTTTGGTCTCCTGTGGCTCAGCCTAGGAGACGGTGACTTCTGGGCTTCCCAGGGTGTCTGAAGGGATGAGATCTGCAAGGACAGGACAAAAGTGGGAGAAGGAACCAGCGGGGAATGGGAGTTCTGAGTTCCTGGGTGGGGACAGGGTGATTCGCGGGGAGATGGGTATGGAATGGCGGGAGGGAGGAGTGGAGGGACTGCTCGCCGGAGCCTCAATCCTGTTACTTCTTCTGCTCTCATCGCTGTCCCTTTTGTTGTCTGTCTTTCTGCCATTATCCTTTCCTTCCTGACTACTTCTCCTCTGGCTCCTGTTGCCTGTCCAGACTACAACTCGGCGGCCCAAGGTGAGAAAAAACAGCTACTGTACAAGCCACTGCCGAGTGTACACACACATTGTGGGCATGTGCGTGTCTGTATATGAGCAAGTAAAAGTTGGTCACAGTGTGTCCTCGGTTCTCTTTTCAGGGGAGTGAGGGGACTGAAGGTAATGACAGGCCCCTCCTGGGAAAATGCCTTCTGACTCTCAGAAGGGCGTTAGAGCCAGAGGCTTGAGTGCAGGGGAGAAATGAGAGCGGTTGTGGTTAAGCAAGGCAGGCTTTCTTGAAGAAGGGCATTTTGGCCAGCTTTGGGGGTGTGCGTGTGGTGGGGGGAGTTGGAAGAGAGGTGAAAAAGAACTTGACCGTGTAAAGGAGTGTGTGTGTCAGGCCGTCTGTGGATGGCGTGCGGTCTCTGAGTGTCAGCCCATCCAGGGGAGCTTCAGGGCTCTGCTTGACAAGGAGGAGCACCGGGCAGGCCTGTCTGCTCCAGGGCCTCGGCCCCGCCACCTGATTAGAGTCCCTTTGTCTTGGGGGAGGAAGGTGACAGATTGAGTTGGCTGTACTGACCTTGTTTCAGGGGAAGCCCGAGGATTACACCTTCCATCCTGGCCCTTTTACCTGCAGGGTCCCCATAAATAGACCCAGGGAAGGAGAAATAGATGGATTTAAAGAGAAGAGAGGGCCTCGCCAGGGTATAGAACCTAGTACCCACTTTTAGCCCAGCCTCCTCTGGAAGCATGGGAGTTGGAGATCACTTTGTTCTTTCTCTCCGGGAATGACTTTGAGGCACTTTTTCTCCCTGGGAGGAAGGCACAGGCCCAGAGTGACAATAGGATTGGGAGTATTAGAAATTGCTGGAGTGACAAGTGGGTCACGGAGGGGAGGTCTGGGGAGTGAGGGATTCTGCTCTAAGGGGGTAGTGCCAGGGCTGGGGTGGGGGGGCTGTGGGGTCAGTGCCGGGGAGGAGCCTTGTAATCTTATGTCTTTTTCCATCCCTTCCCCTCCTGCTCCCCCACCTCCTGTCTGTCCTTTGTCGCTATCTCTGACTGTGTCATTTTCTCTCTGCCTTTCACTGTTTCTCTGTTCTCATTGTGCTTTGATATTTTCTGCCTTTCTCCTTCTCTGTCTCTTCCCTGACCATATTCTCATATTCTGTCTTTCACTCTTTCACCACCCCTGTCCCCTACTCTTTCTGGTCTGCCCCTACCCTTTCCGAATAGCCCACCCGCCCAGCCAGTACTGGTGTGGCTGGGGCCAGTAGCTCCCTGGGCCCCTCTGGCTCAGCATCAGCAGGTGAGCTGAGCAGCAGTGAGCCCAGCACTCCAGCTCAGACTCCTCTGGCAGCACCCATCATTCCCACGCCAGCCCTCACCTCTCCTGGAGCAGCTCCCCCACTTCCTTCCCCCTCTAAGGTAAGGACTGGGGTTGGAGTGAGGAAGAACCCAGGCACAAGGGGCCTATGACGCCTGGCAGGGTCTTAGAAGTAGCCCAGGGTTGGGGAGGACGCAGAACTTAAATTAGAAGGGTGGGAGCGCAGCGCGTAGTTAATCCCTCACTGACTAAACTACATTTTCTCCCTCTCCCCTCCTTCTCCACACGTATTGGGATCTTCTCATATTTTATATCATTTGCTCTGGCCCTGGGCCTGGGATGATGTCTGCATACATTCCTGTCCTCTCCGCTCCAGCTCTGTCTTGGTGGGGAGGAAGAGGCGTCTGCACCGACAGAGGGGTCTCTCCTTTGCAGGAGGAGGAGGGGCTGAGGGCCCAGGTGCGGGACCTGGAGGAGAAACTGGAGACCCTGCGACTGAAACGTGCAGAAGACAAGGCAAAGCTAAAAGAGCTGGAAAAACACAAGATCCAGCTGGAGCAGGTGCAGGAATGGAAAAGCAAAATGCAAGAGCAGCAGGCAGACCTGCAGCGGCGCCTCAAGGAGGCGCGCAAGGTGGGACTTAGGATGAACAGGGTGTCTGGGGGTGCCCAGGGAAATGTGCTGGAAACTAGACCGGAACTGGAGCCTGGAATGTCCTATGAGAAAGGGGGCGTGACGTGTCTCGGTGCTCGTACCCCCACCGACCTCCACTCCTCTTCAGGAAGCCAAGGAGGCACTGGAGGCCAAGGAACGCTACATGGAGGAGATGGCTGACACTGCCGATGCCATTGAGATGGCCACTCTGGACAAGGAGATGGCTGAGGAGCGGGCTGAGTCCCTGCAGCAGGAGGTGGAGGCGCTGAAGGAGCGTGTGGACGAGCTCACCACTGACTTGGAGATCCTCAAGGCTGAGATTGAAGAGAAGGGTAAAGGGCTGGGAGAGCTGCTGGGGCCAGAGGGTGGGGTGGGAACCTTGTCTGAAAGTTCTTATGGTCTTGCCCAGGCTCAGATGGCGCTGCGTCCAGTTATCAGCTCAAGCAGCTGGAGGAGCAGAACGCCCGCCTAAAGGATGCCCTGGTGAGGTAGGGTCCGCTCGACGCCTGGCTCACTCTCCATCGACATCCATGTTAGAGCGCCCGTCACCCGGTGACTCTGGCGCATGCTTGCTCTTCTCTGTCCCCACTCTCCCACAGGATGCGGGATCTTTCGTCCTCAGAGAAGCAGGAGCATGTGAAACTCCAGAAGCTCATGGAAAAGAAGAACCAAGAGCTGGAAGTTGTGAGGCAACAGCGGGAGCGTCTGCAGGAGGAGCTGAGCCAGGCAGAGAGCACCATTGATGAGCTCAAGGAGCAGGTCTGGGGAGCCCAGCGCCACCAACTCTCCCGAAGGTGCCACTTCTGTTTGGGCACTCTTCAGTCCTTCTCCTTCTTCCTTCCCTGTAACGCAGGTGGATGCTGCTCTGGGTGCTGAGGAGATGGTAGAGATGCTGACAGACCGCAACCTGAATCTGGAAGAGAAAGTGCGGGAATTGAGAGAGACCGTGGGGGACTTGGTAAGAGGAGCAGACTCCTGACTTCCGACCCCGATGGAGGGCATTTGAAAGAGACTTGCTGGGAGAAGGGCTGATGCGTGACCCCTGACCTGTGAGCAGGGGGTGTGGTGAGTGAACCCACACTGGCCTGCTACCCTGACCCTGACCTTCCTTTGCCCCACCTGCCTCATGGCCTCCCAGGAAGCGATGAATGAGATGAATGATGAGCTGCAGGAGAATGCACGGGAGACAGAACTGGAGCTGCGGGAGCAGCTGGATATGGCGGGTGCGCGGGTACGAGAAGCTCAGAAGCGGGTGGAGGCGGCCCAGGAGACGGTTGCGGACTATCAGCAAACCATCAAGAAGTATCGCCAGCTGACCGCCCACCTGCAGGTGCCTGCATGCCTCGACTCTGTGCCCACCATTACCCCAGGGTGCCCTCGTGACCCAGCTGGGCCTCACTATCTGTCCCTGCTTCCAGGATGTGAATCGGGAACTAACAAACCAGCAGGAAGCATCTGTGGAGAGGCAGCAGCAGCCCCCTCCGGAGACTTTTGACTTCAAAATCAAGTTTGCTGAGACTAAGGCCCATGCCAAGGTTAGGAAAGTGGGTGGGCCAGAGAAGGGTGAATGTTAGGGAGCCCAGCTGGCTGTGGCTGTGGGCTGATCGAGTGTGGGGTTGGTCTTTGGGTTCCTGGAGGAGGGGGTGCTTTGTGGGGTGCTTTGGAAGACTCGCCTCCTGGGCCTGTCCCAGAAGCAGGGGAAGTGGTGGAGCATGGCGTGGTGGTTATGAGACTCTCTCCAGCTTGGTGAGAGCCCACCTCCCCGACTACCTCACAGGCCATTGAGATGGAATTGAGGCAGATGGAGGTGGCGCAGGCCAACCGGCACATGTCCCTGCTGACAGCCTTCATGCCCGACAGCTTCCTTCGCCCAGGTGGGGACCACGACTGTGTCCTGGTGCTCCTGCTCATGCCTCGTCTCATTTGCAAGGTATGGTCTGTCAGTCACGTGATCAGTAGGAGTCTTTTGACCTCGCCATGAACCAGGCATCGAGGATGCCAGGTGAAGAGAGCAGTCAGCATCCCTGCTCACAGGGTTCATGGTGGAGTGGAGGAGCAGTCAACAAAATCACAGATGGATGTACACGACAGGTGGCATGTCACGAAGGGGAGGTAGCTTCTTTGAGAGAGCACACTTGGGGATCTGATTTAGATAGGGGATGTCACCGAAGTAATAACATTTGAGGTGAGACCCAAAAGAGGACTAGGAGTTAGTGGGGGGATAATTGTCAGGAGAGCATTCTAGGTAGAAAGGTGGCAGGAGCAGCAGCTTTAAGGCGAGAAAGAGCCTGGTCCCACTGGTCCTGCTACCCTTTCATTCCCACACCCCAGATCCTCGTGACCGCCGGTAAGCAGCACATCATTACTCTTTGCCCGCCTGAGGCTCCCTGCCCATCTCAGGGCTCTTTCCGCTTTCTCCCCTACATGCCACACCCCACACAGAGCACTCAGCTCACCGGATTTCTGAGTCTCTGTTCTCCATCCTCTGCTTTGAGTCCCCGATCTCTGGTGCTTCTTCCCACAGGCAGAGCTCATCCGGAAGCAGGCCCAGGAGAAGTTTGATCTAAGTGAGAACTGTTCAGAGCGGCCTGGACTTCGAGGAGCTGCAGGGGAGCAGCTCAGCTTTGCTGCCGGGCTGGTGTACTCACTGAGTTTGCTGCAGGCCACACTCCACCGTTATGAGCAGTAAGTAACCCTGACCCCTACTGTGGGGCCGCAGGTCCAAGATGGGCTGGATCTGAGATTGTCTGGTAGACCCTGGCCTCACGGGGCTCTTCTCTGGTCTCTAGTGCCCTCTCTCAGTGCAGCGTGGATGTGTATAAGAAGGTGGGCAGCCTCTACCCAGAGATGAGTGCCCATGAGCGCTCCCTGGACTTCCTCATTGAGCTGCTGCACAAGGATCAGCTGGATGAGACTGTCAATGTAGAGCCTCTCACCAAGGCCATCAAGTACTACCAGGTCTGGGGCAAGAATTCAGGCTTGGTGCAGGAGGGAGGGAGGCTTTCTTCTGCTGGGGGCTGTTGCCACTGCAGCCCAGCTTTATGTGCCAGGCTGACAGCTTGAGGCGCTCAGATGAACCGACTTCAGGATGCAGCTCCTTGAGGGGTTCAGACTCTCATACCCTGAGTCTGATGATGCCCGGGGCCCAAGTTACAATTTGGAAGGAATTTTCCCTTCTTCCAAGGCCTAAAGGCCGTCTCTTTTTTATCCCTCCTCAGCATCTGTATAGCATCCACCTCGCTGAACAACCTGAGGACAGTACCATGCAGCTGGCTGACCACATTAAGGTGAAGTGTCTGGGCCAGGGGTTGAGCCCCTTATAGAGACTGGAAATGGAAGATATCAAATGAGGTCCTCAAGGCATGTCACGTGAGCCTGGGACAGGATCACTAAGACCAGATTAGGGAAGCCAGAGAACCCGCTGATGTATGGGGACCAGCTGAGAGTGGGGACATCTGAGAGACGGTGATGGGGCAGAAGGGCTCCTTTTGGGGGCTGACAGCCTCGTGCTTCTTTCCTCACAGTTCACGCAGAGTGCCCTGGACTGCATGAGTGTGGAGGTGGGACGGCTGCGGGCCTTCCTCCAGGTGAGAGCACAGCTAGATCTGTCCAAACTCATCTTCTTTCTTAGTTCCTGTGTCTTCGCCCCCAGCCCTAACACTGACTTGGTTCCCCATCTATTTCTGTTTCCCGAATAGGGTGGGCAGGAGGCCTCAGATATTGCCCTCCTGCTCCGGGACCTGGAAACATCGTGCAGTGATATCCGGCAGTTCTGCAAAAAGATCCGAAGGCGAATGCCAGGGACGGACGCTCCTGGGATCCCAGCTGCACTGGCCTTTGGAGCACAGGTTTAGGATCGTGAGGGGGGCACGGGAAGGAAGCTTGAGTCAAACCAGGAGGGGCCTGGCATGTCAAGATCTCCGTCTGGTCAGGGGACAAGAATAGTTTGGAGGTAGCTGGGAGCTGCGGCGCTGGGCCCAGAGGGGGCACCTGACTCTGGCCTGTTGCACAGGTGTCCGACACACTCCTCGACTGCAGGAAACACTTGACGTGGGTGGTGGCTGTGCTGCAAGAGGTGGCAGCTGCTGCTGCCCAGCTCATTGCCCCGCTGGCTGAAAATGAGGGACTGCCTGTGGCTGCCCTGGAGGAGCTGGCTTTCAAAGCAAGCGAGCAGGTAGGCTGGGGTGGCTGGGCAGAAGGCGGTGCTGGGGGAGTCAGGTGGCCAGTGTGGGATTTTCACCACTGCCCTTGGCTCCTCCAGATTTACGGGACCCCCTCCAGCAGCCCCTATGAGTGTCTGCGCCAGTCATGCAACATCCTCATCAGTACTATGAACAAGCTGGCCACGGCCATGCAGGAGGGAGAGTATGATGCAGAGCGGCCCCCTAGCAAGGTGGGAAGGGAGCTCCTTGGAGTGGCTCCGGGGCCCTGGAGGAGCAGGGCTTACAAAGCTGCTGCTGGTTGTGGGAGGGCTGGGAGGCAAGAGGAGGGAATTTGGAGAGCACCATCCTGCCTAGAAGGCAAGGAGCAGACTTGCCCTATTGCTGGATCTCTCTGAAAGGAGAAACTTGGTGACTCCTCTCCCCCCCCGCCGCCACCCTTAGCCGCCCCCAGTTGAGCTGCGGGCTGCAGCCCTTCGTGCAGAGATCACGGATGCCGAAGGCCTGGGTTTGAAGCTTGAAGATCGAGAAACAGTTATTAAGGAGTTGAAGAAGTCACTCAAGATCAAGGTAAAGATAGGGAAGGCTCAGGATCAGGGGGGTCAGGACGTGTTGTGGGGCACAGGGCAGCACGGAGTGTTGGTGCTTGGAACTGAGAAGGGTTGGGGCCTGATGGGAGAAGTGGCGCCCGTGACCAGTGGGAGTCCTTGTGGTTCCGTAGGGCGCTTTCTATCTCATGGTCTCTCCAACGTCCCTGGGACCCTTGGGAGGATGTGAGGGAACTAGCCACTCTCTGCCCTCGTCCAGGGGGAGGAGCTCAGTGAGGCCAATGTGCGGCTGAGCCTCCTGGAGAAGAAGCTGGACAGTGCTGCCAAGGATGCAGATGAGCGCATCGAGAAAGTCCAGACTCGGCTGGAGGAGACCCAGGCGCTGCTGCGGAAGAAGGAGAAGTCAGGCACCTTCCCGGGCCCCTGCTCCCTGCACCCCCCTCATGCCAGCAGCTCCCTGCCTCCTAGCCCAGGCCCTTCTGTAGTGAGACTCTCCCCAGGGGGACAGACTTCCTTCCCCATTGATGGCCCCCTGGTCTCATTGCAATTGGAGCCTCTTCTGCCCCTGGCTCCTCACCAGTAGGGCTACTCCAAGGACCTGTCAGGACTGAGAAGTAGGGGCAGAGCCACGGGGAAGGGACACTGCCCAAGCCCGGGTTCTCTTCCGCAGAGAGTTTGAGGAGACGATGGATGCACTTCAGGCTGACATTGACCAGCTGGAGGCAGAGAAGGCAGAGTTAAAGCAACGGCTGAACAGCCAGTCCAAGCGCACAATCGAGGGGATCCGGGGGCCCCCTCCCTCGGGTATTGCTACCCTGGTCTCTGGCATCGCTGGTGGTGAGTGCAGTGGGACAGGCAGCAGCGGCCCGGAGGAGATTGAACGGCCTCCTCCTGTCCTTGGCCTCCGTTTGACTTATGCGCATCCCCCGACCCCCTTACACCCTGGATGTTCAGCCGGGAGCACGCCTACCCGGTTTTACTCTGTGGCAGCTTTCACCAAGTTTTTAATTCTGGAAGATATGCGCAGAGTTCCTCTGACAAGGGAGGGGCAGTGAGACCATTACCAAGCTGTCAGTGAAGCTCAGCATTACAGCAAGAGTTGGACTCTAGTAGATGTCCCTCTGGGTCTGCAGTCTGGCCTTTCTGTCCCAGTCGTATATTCCAGAACGTCATCGGCCTGAAGCGGGCTGGCCAGGCCCACTCCTGTGGTGTCCAGCTCTGCCCCGGGGCTTGCGCTGATTCCTCCTCAGCTCGGATGCTGCGCTTTCCCCGCCGAGCTCGCATGGCTTCAGCCTGTGCTCTGCTTGTCTCTTCCATTGCCCAATTCTCCCAGCTTGACTTGGGACCTTTGCCTGGTCTCTTAGTGTGGTCGGCACTCCTAACCTGGAGCTCTTCTGCCTTCCAGGCCTCGTCTTCCCGGTTTCCTGACCGCGGAGGCTGCCACGCATCTTAAGTGCTCATCTGTCGTGTAGTTTGTTTTTTATTCTCTCTTCAGTCTCTTAGCCCTCTCACCTCCAGAAGGCAAACTCCTTGTAATGGCGTTAAACCAGCAGGATCTCTAGATCTCCCCTGCTGTGTCTGCCTTGTCCGCTGCCTCGCCTGGAGTCAAGACCTAAGGTCTTGTCCTCATCACGGCCCCCATCGCTGTGCCGCTTGATCCCAGAAGTGACTGAGTATCTACTTGACCTCAGACTCTGGTGGTGCACATGGTCCCCTGTTCCTTGGGAGCAGAATCTCTGGAATTACTACCTTGCTTGTTTTAGCATAGGCTCTTTAAACAAACAGTGGTTCTTAATTTATGAAACGTTACACTAAAAAAGGGTGACTTTTGCTTCAGAGCAGTGGGGAACCTGAGGATTGTGGGAATGTGTCTACATTCTCAACCTAAGGTTTGCTGCTGGGGAGCCCCGGGGTGCAGACTCCCAGGGTCTCAGCGGTGTTCTATCTGCCCTTCCCCGAGATGGAGCATGAGGCAGGGAAGCAGGAAGGCCTCAGGGGCCTCCTCCAGCCCACACCTCTGCCGCCACTCTTCCTCACATGTTGCCTCCATCTCGTGGCCTCACTCCCCTTTGCTCTCTTTCTTTCGTACATATTTGCTCTTTCCCCAAAGGTGGAGGCAGCGTCTTGTTAGGGTAGGCATGGTGGTCAGGAAAAGGTTTTCCTGCACACCCAGGATTCCTCCGGTGTGTTCCCCCCACCCCCGAATCATCTAATTCTTCTCTCCTCTTTTCCTGCTCCCCCCCGGGCTATCCTGAGCACAGAAGAACAGCAGCGAGGTAGAGACCTGTCCTGGCCGGGAGTTAACAGGGCTGGTGGGAATTGGGGCTGGGGGAGCAGTCAGGACTGAAGGTAGGAGGGGATAAAGAAAGGGGATGAGTAGGGATAGAGCCCATCTGCAACCTCTCCACCTGGGGCTGATGACATTTGTTGTGGTACCCATAGGAGGTGCCCCTGGGCAGGCTCCAGGGATTGTGCCAGGCCCAGGGCTGGTGAAGGACTCACCACTGCTGCTTCAGCAGATCTCTGCCATGAGGCTGCACATCTCCCAGCTCCAGCATGAGAACAGCGTCCTCAAGGTGAGGGGGTCACAGGGAGGATGGGTAGAGGTGGCATATAACTGCCTCACTGATGAGAGTTGGCAGGGCTACCTTCTTACCACCTCCCTTTTGCCTCTTGCCTACAGGGAGCCCAGATGAAAGCATCCTTGGCAGCCCTGCCCCCTCTGCACGTGGCAAAGCTCTCCCTCCCACCCCATGAGGGCCCTGGCAGTGAGCTAGCTGCTGGAGCGCTGTATCGTAAGACCAACCAGCTGCTGGAGACGTTGAATCAGCTGAGCACGCACACCCATGTAGTGGACATCACCCGCTCCAGCCCTGGTGTGGACCCGCCACCTCCTGGGATGCATGACACCCCCCTTCCCCTTGCCCCAGGGAGGTGGTCCCTCCCTGGGCAGCTCCCACCAGAGAGGCTCTTCCCAGTGCTGTTCTTCAGCCTCAGCGTTCAGTTTGCTTGATTCACTTACTCTCTTATTTATCTGCTCCCTGAGAGGGCCCAGTATCTGCAGTCCTGACCCTAATCCAGTACAGCCGCTCGCCTGGGCTTTGGGGGGCTTCACTAGCCTTCTCTCCCCACAGCTGCCAAGAGCCCATCGGCCCAGCTCCTGGAGCAAGTGACTCAACTCAAGTCCCTAAGCGACACCATTGAGAAGCTCAAGGTTAGTTTAGACCCGCCCCTTTCTTACCTGCGGTGCCCACTTGAGAGCGTCCATGGGGGAGTCCCCAGCATGTTCATTTCCACAAGGACTCCGGGCTTCCTGGGGGCCTAGCCCTGTCCTAGATGACGCATTGGGAGGAGGAGGGGAGGGCAGAGTTCCTGCCTTGGGAGCTCACTTCCAAGCGGATTCTCAACAACAGAAGACAGATTCTCACCAACAGACTGGGTTGAGCTGGGATCCTCTCAAGAGTGTGCGGTTCAGGTGTTCTTCTGTCCGAGTTGAGGTCACTGTGGGGTAGAATGGCTGGGGCTGGCTCCCTAGACACCCTGGCATCTGAGCTGGGCCTTAAAGGAAGGGTGTCAGGTAGGGGTGGAGTTGGGGTTTTGAGGAAAGCATGCTGGTGAAGAGGACTGGGTTCCTGCTTCCTCGCCGTTACTGGTCCTGTGCAACCAGGGAGATACTGGGATAGCTGTGGGGATTCCCTAAACGAAGGCCGTTCTCCTCCTCTGCCAGGACGAAGTCCTTAAGGAGACCGTATCTCAGCGCCCTGGAGCCACGGTCCCCACCGACTTTGCCACCTTCCCTTCATCAGCCTTCCTCAGGGTAAGAGGGAGCATGGCGGGGGAGGATGGGAGGTTTGGAGGGCTCACGGTGCCCCTTCCCCTTTCCTCCAGGATTTAGGGAGGCTTCTGGGGTCTCAGGTCCAACAACTGTTCCCCTTTCCTCCAGAATTTAGAGAGGCTTCTGGGGTCTCAGGTCCAACAGCTGTTCCCCTTTCCTCCAGAATTTAGAGAGGCTTCTGGGGTCTCAGGTCCAACAACTGCATGTCCTGATTTATCTGGTCAAGTCTTACTTGCAAGTAACTTCAGAGTGCTTGTTGTGCTTCCAGAAATTCTAACGTTTTAGCAAACATCTTCCACACCAGGACTTTTGACCAGACATTTGACACCAGGAGGGGCTCAAAACCCCCTTGTTAGGCTATGTACCCTAGTTCCGATTTGGTAAATGTGATTATCAGAGCCTAGGAGCCTCAAAGCCTCAGTCTCCCCAGGGCCGCCTTGGTCTCAGGGCTCAGGGACCCTGTCAGTGGCATGCAGCTCAAGTGAGCCCCTGACCTGGATGCCTCGTCCCCTCCCCAACTCCCAGGCCAAGGAAGAGCAGCAGGACGACACTGTATACATGGGCAAAGTGACCTTCTCGTGTGCAGCTGGCCTTGGACAGCGACACCGGCTGGTACTCACCCAGGAGCAGCTGCACCAACTTCATGGTCGCCTCATCTCCTAAGTGCTCCTTGCCCCCGAGGTCCCCTTCCACCCTCAGCCCTCCTGATGCCACTCTGCCTGATGCGTAGCCACCTCAGCCAGCCCCTAGGTAGACCCGTGTGTGTAAAGCTGTTCCTGCCCCATTCAGCTTCACTCCCACCTGTCAGTGCCCTGCCCTTCGACTTGGGCTCCCCAATTTCTGTCCCCTGGCCCCTGCCAGAATTCGCTGTGCAGCTGCTCCCTCCTTCCTGAGGAGCCTTATGGGCTGTGCTGGGGTAGGTAGGCTGAGACCCCACCACTACAGGTTGAGTGAGGTCCCCCTGATTGAGGACTTCATCCCTTGATTAAAGCCACTTCTGCTTCATTGTTTTCTGTGTGGTGTTGGGAGTGGGACTTGGGCCATTTGGCTCAGAGCAGGAGTGAAGAAGGGGTACGGAGCAGGCTTAGGCTCTGCTAGATTTGCAGGTGTCCCTCTTAGTGACCGACCAGTTGATTGCTGTGTCCCTCAGATTCCCGCGCATCACGTTTCTCTGAGCAGAGCGGAAAAGGGTAGACGAGGGCTCGGCACCTGAGTTCATTTACGGAGTTGGGAGGGCCGGAAGTGTGTAGCCTCTGGCAGACCTGCCTCTGCTCTCTGGATCGCCCACTGCTCTTGAGGCCAGTGTTCAGAGCTGGGCTAATGGTACGATCACCACTCCAGCTGGCTTTCTGATGCCCTGGCCACAGTCTCCCCGTAAGACCTGGAGCCGCTCAGAAGGAAGATTTACTAAATAAGGGAAGACCGAACAGCAGACTGGTAAGAAAAGATAGAAGTTACAAAAACTCCCAAGTCCCACTACAAGTTAGCATCACCTGGGGGAGCTCCTTTAAAAAAATTTACATATTTCTGGGCCTCAGCCCAGACCTACTGAAATTATTTCTAGATTTGGGGCCTGTTAGGCCAGCGAGCAGTGCCCCGGCATTTCAGAGCTTTGCCCCAGTTTAGCACAGTTGGCTGACGCCTTGATATTCTCTTCTATTCCCTCCTTGGGGAAACCCTACCCAGGCTCCGAGGTCTCTGATGCAGCTGGGGGGAGAGACCCTTACTGCCTAGCAGCTCCAGCTAGGTCAGGTCCTCTGCTTGTGGGAAAGGAGCAGACGGGAAAAGGAGGCTCCAGGTCGGGAGCCCAGGGCGTACGATTAGTGCTGGGCACAATCCTGCTTGGAGCAGCCTCTGCGAAGGTTGGTTGGATCATGGTGTTTGATACCTGCTCTGTACCTTAGCCTGTTTCAGCCGGGCTTCCAAGAGAAAATGATTTGAGTAACTTTCCTCCATACTCTCAAGGATTGCGCATAGCTGATACAGTCTAGATGGCACCGGATATAGCTCTTTACACACCAGGAATGCCTTAGGGTCGTAGGGCTTAATTTTTCCAGAACTGGTTGAGAAGGGTGGCTGTGTCTTATTATCAGAGTCTTAACTTCACTCTCCAAATCAGGCTGCTATAGTGATAAGGAAATTGCAGACCACACGGTTCTTTCCCTGTCATTGGCTTGTGTTCCTGTCCTTTCCACCTAAGCTGCCACCCTGCCTTCCCACTGGTGCTTAAGATACCAAGGGCCAAGACTGGGCAACTCCCAGAGGACAGGGCTTTCCTGTTCTGTCCTTTTCCATGGGTAGTGGTTTCTCACCACTACTGCTTTTCTAATGCCAGACTTATTTATCCAGTTGCCTCCTGGTATCTTATCTCAAAGTCGGCATGTCTCAAACAGAAATCCTCTCTCCTATGTCCTGTATACAACAAGCCACAAATCTGGGTATCTCATGTCTTCTTCACTCTTCTTAGCTAATTTAGTTACCCAGTCCTGTTCAGTTTTTCCTTCATTACTGTCTCTCAGCTGTTCACCTTTTCCCACTCTCCCAGCTGCTAACTGGGTGTATGATTTCTTGCTCTGAGTACTTCAACAGTCTCTCAACTGGTCACCTACCTCCACTCTTTGAACCAGTTCTGGTGGATGCCCGTGGGAGCTTTACAGAATGCACACTGGGCCATGTCATTCTCTGCCTTAAATCTTGAAATGATTCTTTCAAGTAGAATTTAAAATTTAAACACAATCCTTAAATGGGTTCTTCCAAGTGTCTAGAATTTAAAATTTAAATTCACTAGAATGGCACACAAGGCCATCCATTATTTGAATCCCGCCCACCTCTGCAGCCTCTGCCTTTTTAAAACAAATTTTTATTTTATATTGGAGTAGTTGATTTACAGTGTGTTAGGCGTGCGTGTCTTAGCGCAATGGGTCAGGTGTACAGCATGAGAATTCAGGTATACATAAACATGTATCTCTCTCTAGCCTCTCTCATGCCTTACGGTCTGCCTTCTTGAACCCCTGCAGTTTCTTTATCACCCTATGGCTCAGGCCTCTTCCCAGTGCCTAGAATGCCAGTTACCTCCTTCCTGCCTTTCTACCTCCCTGCCCCTTATTTATTTACTCATTCATTCATTCATTCATTAGCTTTTTAGGGCCCTTCCTTTGGCATATGGCAGTTCCCAGGCTAGGAGTCGAGTTGGAGCTACAGCTGCTGGCCTGTGCCACAGCCACAGCCACACCCACACCAGATCCAAGCCACGTCTGTGACGTACATCACAGCTCATGGCAATGCCGGATCCTTAACCCACTGATCGAGGCCAGGGATCGAACCCACAACCTCATGGTTCCTAGTCGGATTCGTTTCCACTGAGCCACGACAGGAACTCCTATTCATTTGTTAAGACAGCTCTGGCATTGCTACCTTAGGAGATCTTCAATCCCTGTCAACTATTAGGTGCTCCTCTTCTGGGGCAGCAAAGGATATGAACCTTTTTTTTTTTTTAAACCAGGTATGCTTGGATTTAGTTACTTTGTGACCTTGGCAGGGTTTCTAATCTCTGGTCTGCTTTCTCAGTTAGAAATAAGGATAGCTTACAGGGCTGTTGTGAAGGCTAAATGAGATAACACATGCAGGCCTGGCACATAGCAGACTTTCTCTCAGTGTACGTTGTTGCTTTATACCAGTAAGTGTCTCTTTCCATTGTCATTGTGAGTTAACTCATCGATCATCCATTTTAGCCAGACTGAGAGTTCCTCTAGAGTGTCTTTCATCTCTGCCTCCCCCAAAACGCAGGGCACACGGCTGGGAAGGAAAACTCTGAGCTTCACTTTAGAAAAGAGTTTGAGGTGCCTGTGAGAATGTCCAAGCAGACATCCTTGGCAGTTGGATCTACCTGGGTGTGAAGCTCAGCGGAGAGATCTGGTTTGAAGGTGAAGTTTGGGGAATGAGTTAAGAGCGTGTCGGGTGGTTGAAAGCATGGTTGGGATGAAGTGCACTGTCCTAATTAAGGTTACAGAGGAGACTAAGTTACAGGAGGCTGAGCTGAAGCGCTAGTGCTTTATGCAGTCCCAGAGCATCAAGGGCCAGGACCATGAGGCAGCGAAGAAGAAAACACAAGGTTTATTTTAATGAGTTGACTACTGCTTCACAAATATGCAACCAGCCACTTGCCCATGTGTGACGGCTCTGGATAGACTGTATGGAAACACTACATTGGCATTGATGGAGGGATGGAGAGCACATTTAGCTCCTCTCTCTTGCCTCCTGTTTTTCGCTGCTTCAGGTTTGCCCTGTTGGGTGTTTGTTCCCCTCACTTGCTGGCACTGTATCAATTGACCAGCAGAAAAGTCAGATCCCCTGCCCTGCAGCATAGCATGTCCTCCAGGTCCTGAAGTGGTGAGGTGAACATAGGGAACTGGCCTCTGGGACTAGGTCAACACGGAGGAAGCAGCTGGAGGCCTGGGGTTTAGGTGAGGCCGCAGATACTGGAGTACAGAGTACAGGGCAGGAGGGCAGTGCCCTGGGCAGTTCTGAGAGTTAAAAAGAACCCATAGCAGAACCCTAGGAATCATCCACGGGAGCAGAGACCCCAGAGGAAGTGTCACTGGACCAGGGAAAACAGAGATTGGGGGAAGGTAGTTGACAGCTCAGAGGTCAAATGGACTGAGTTCAGAAAGTGGCATGCGAATCTAAGATGGTCCTGAACTGGCAAGTGCTCCCTCTGCTGGTGGAACAGAGGGACCAGAAACTGGGTTGTGGCAAGAAAGGGGAGCGAGCAGCACACACCCACTGCTGTATCCTGATCTTCAGGGGAAGTTGGGTGGCCCAGGGCTGGCAGACAGCTGACACAGGCTTCGCTGCCTGTAGATGATGGGAGCTGCCCAGGGACCCCAAGAGATTTCTGGAAACTAGGGTAGGATGTGATGGTGGGGAGAGAGGCCTAGTGAGGCACTCTTGTGTAGCAAGGATGGTGCATAGCATGGGAGGGAGCAGACTCCTTTGGTCCATCTAAATCCGGAGCTGCCAGTTGTGATGCGAGAACTGACTGGCAACTGGCAGAGGCAGGGTCTGAACAGCCTCAGTTTTGTCTTCTAGGAACTCTCTTTTGGAGGAGATTCCCAGAGTCAGGATCACCTTCCCCATCAACATTGAGGCAGCTTTGTGAAGAAAGGAAAAGGCTCGCATTTCGGGTCTTTCACTTATACATTGTGTGGACTTGGGGAAGTTGCTTAACTTCTCAACCTCCGCCTCTGTATCTATAATATGAGGTTAGTAGCGTTTTCCTCGATGGTATTTTTTCTTCAGGTAATCTTCAGGGAAAGATTAAATGAGATCACATGTTTGACGCAGGTACTCAATAAAAAAACAATACTTGGGAGAAGCTGATATTGAACAAATCAAAAGCAAGTGAAATACAAGCAGGAGTTCCTCGGTGGCCTAGCAGTTAAGGATCTGGTGTTGTTACTGCTATGTTGTGATTCTCTGCTCCCTGGCCCTGGAGCTTTTGCGTACTGTGAGTGTGACCAAAGAAAGAAAGAAAGAAATACAAGCAGTCACATTCCCAAGACATACACCTCTGACACAAATACTGATATTTTGGATCCTGGAGGATAGGCAGTCTTGGTGCCCCAGTTTTTGGCTCATTTCCATGGGTGGTTACTGTCCTGTTTTCTACCATCCACGCACTGTTTCCTCCTACACTTCGCAGGCCAAGGCTGGGGAAGAGTCACATGTTCACAGCACGCCCCCTTCACCCCAGTTTGAATTTATGTGCTTGGTTCCCATTTTCCACACTCTCCTGCAGTGGGAAGCAGAAGTAGGGGTGGTACAGAGAGCTGAGTGTCTGCTGGCTGATCCTAGGAAATGTCTAAGACCCCAGAGCCAATTCCATCCTCCCTCAGCCTTGAGGCTGAGAGTGAGCCGGGAGCACGCGTGCACCACAGCTCCAGGCGCCCAACTGGGAGGCCTCGTGGCACTGAGTACTTTGAGCCTGTCAGGCGCAGAACACCTGGAGAATGTGGGCTTTGGGGATGTTATACTCCATGTAGCTCCTCCTTCTCTGTATATGGAGACACATGTCCATTCACCCAGCCTTCCCTCAGCCCTGCACACGTGCCAGCCGAAATCCCTGCCCCCCAGGGACAGACAGCCTCTTGCTGAGGTGCTCAGAGGGGTGGCCTGGGGATGTTTGGCCTCCCTTTCTCCCCAGAAGGTCGGGGAGATTGGGGGTGAGGCTTGGATGCATCTTATTCAAATAACTGGTGTTGGAGTAAAGATATGCCAGTCACCCTGTGTTTCGTTAGTTTGTATTATGGGGAGTTTTAACATACTTCCCATAGTACAGAGGAGAGCAGTGACTCTCCATGTGCGGATATTCATCATTTCATGACCAATCTGTCTCATCTAAGTGTCTCTTCTTCTTTCACCTCCCCCCTCCATATATTATTTTGAAGCAAATCCCAGACATCATCTTATCATTTTGTCCCAAAGTATTTTAGTATCCCTAAAAGATAGCGTGTCTAAGAAAACTACAAAACCATTATTGCACCTAAAAAAATCCATCAAATATCCAGTGTTCAAATTTCCCTGTCTTATACAGATGTTTTGTTTTACAGTATGTGTGTTTGGGTAAGTTTCAAGAAAAAGAAAATACACCATAAATAGCTGTCTCTTGAGTTCCATATTCTGAATGTCCATTATGGCACCAATACAACATAAGCTTTTTATGCACATATCTTAAACTTTGTTTTCAGGGTGTCAGCGATTCAAATGTATGTTGTTATCCTGAGAATACAAAGGACACAACATGGAAGAAGATTGAGAACACAGCTCCTAGTTCTTAGTCATTAGTGATTGTAGAGATTTTCCTTTTAGTGTTTCCTATGTAATTTCATTAATTTAAAGATGTCCTGCCATGGTTCTGCAGGAGCCAGAGGGAGAGTACAATGAAAAAAAAAAAAAAAAAAATGGACCCAAAGTTAGGAAGAGATAAAAATGGAAGTCAAGGAGAGGGAATATATTATGAGACTAAATGCAAGGATTTCCTTCATACAGAGTGTAAACATCTGTCTTAGCTTGGGTTGCTGTAACAAAATACCACAAACTGGGTTGCTTATCAACAGTGGAAATGAATTTCTTACAGTTCTGGAGCCTGGGAGTCTGAAATCAGGATGTCAGCTTGGCCAGGTTCTGGAGAGATGGCTCTTCTGGTTGCAGGTGGCGGACTTTGTATTTTCACATGGCAGAAAGAGACTAAGCTCGTTTTCTGGCCTCTTATGAGGATATTAATCCCATTCATGAGGGCTCCACCTTTCTGACCTAATTTCCTCCCAGAGCTTTACTTGGTAAAATACCATCACATTAGGGATTAGATAGCAACATAGGAATTTGAGGGGACACAAACATTCAGTCCATACCAGCAGCCAAACAGGTGCCAAGGAAAGAAATTATATCCTCTTGCTTCTGCCTCATGTTACCCATTAATGAGCCCCATAGATGGTGCACATCGCTGAGAAGGAGCGCTCTCCTCTCAGCATTGTGTGCAGAAAGGGAGGTGATGGGAGAGCAACTTGCTTTTGAGATGCTCTAGGTTGATGGGTATCAAAGCCTTCCCTGTGGAAAGCCTGTCAAGTAGCTGGAGCGGTGGCTCTCCAACTTTACAAATGATGGTAGTTGTAACAAATTTCTGTTGAAGATTTGAAAGGATTGGGGAAGAAAAGTTTATGGAAGGGGGCCTTAGAGATAGCCAGGTGCTATGGGAACATGGGTGTTGACTTAAGTGCTCTCAGCCTCCACAGGTCAGGTTAAAAATTCTAAACCCTCTCACTTTAGATTAAATATAGGGCATATACCAAGTAAAGCTTTACTTCAAATGCAGCGATTGGGTGGAGCTACGGGAAAAGGAACACTTCCCTAGAATATTACTTAGACCTTTGCACTTCCTTCATTCAGGCCACAACAAACTGGCCAAAGAGGATGTACTTTTCAACAAACAGAATAGTGGAGTTACCACAGACACAACTCTTAACATAGGAAGAGAGATGTAAGCTCACAAGAGGGTGAGGGGGCTGTGCTCAGCGCTGGATGCAGGGAGAAAGAATGTAGAACCAGGAAAGACAGCTTTCTCCATCCTTTGTCAAAATTCTGGATTAGTAAACACTGAGGCCAGGTGATCCATATTCAGAGAATTGGCTTAGTGGAAAGGGAAATGGCAGGGGTTTTTGGTCCCCTGAAATTGCTAAATAAGACTTTACAAGGAGGCACGTGAGGGTCACGAGACGACCGAAACAAGTTGAGGAATTTGGAAGGTGGAGAAGAGTTTTACTGCTGTTAGAGGTCTTTTCTCCCTGGCCTTGCTGAGCCCTTCACAGTCAGCCTTGAGGTATGGTAAGACCCTCCAGTCCCGCCTTGTTGATGATGGCTGCACAAAGGGAGAATGCCGTAAGCCAGCTGCATGCAATGGGGAAGCTAAGAAAAAGATTGCTCAGTAATTTTAGTTCTGTGGGAGGGAGGAGTTTTCAGCTTCTCCAAGATTTGGGCTCCCAGGGTAATTTGTTTTCAGTTTAATTTTTCATATTCCTGTTATTAGTAGGTTAAGAAAGTAGGATTTTCCCAAGTACTGATTTATAGATGTTTACAAGCCCACGCAAAATGTTCAGTTTTACAAATAACATTCATTGATCCTTTTAAATGTAATTTCAGTCATTAAGTGCAATGATAATATAATGTGGTTAAATTTACACTAAATCTTGTGTATCCTGAACTAGAAGAAGTTGAGCAAGTGTTTTTTGTAACCATGTATGATTTGAGTCAAGTATAGTTTTCCACAATGAACAGGTATTAAGAAATATATTAATAGAACACTATGCCAGATGCTTATTCTGCCATCAGCTTTTTAAGCAATGCCATTCCAGATACTACTGAAAGCATTTATTTTAGAAGCTTTAATCTGTAGTTCCCTGGTGGCCTAGTGGGTTAAGGATCTAGCCTTGTCACTGCTGTGGTGGGAACTTCTGCATGTCATGGCTGTGGCCAAAAAAATAAATAAAAGAAGCTTTAATCTGATCTCAGAAATGGGTTCTCCTACAGCTTGACAAATAGTATGTATAAGTCTCAAAGCTTCTAAATTAAAAAAGCCTTCCAACACTGAAGCATTCATGTGAAACTTAGTTTCTCAAAAAAAAAAAAAAAAAAACTTGCTATCTGAAGAAAATATTTATTTATTTATTTGTCTTTTTGCCTTTTTCTAGGGCCACTTCCCTCGGCACATGGAGGTTCCCAGGCTAGGAGTCTAATCGGAGTTGTAGCTGCCAGCCTACACCACAGCCACAGCAACATGGGACCCGAGCCACGTCTGCAACCTACACCACAGCTCACGGCAACGCCGGATCCTTAACTCACTGAGCAAGGCCAAGGATGGAACCCGCAACCTCATGGTTACTAGTTGGATTCATTAACCACTGAGCCATGACAGGAACTCCTATTTATTTATTTATGTCTCTGAAGAAAATATTAAAATAAATTATTTTGATAAACATTTTTACAAAAGAGTATATTATCTTTTATTAAAGAGAAACACAAGATAATTCACTGTCTTTAATAATCTGTTAGATTGCTGTTGTCTAGAAATGAGAATACATGAAACATGTTTCATAGGGTCCAAGGTGATGTTTAGGTTTCACATATTACATGGTTATAGCTCAGTGGTACAAAGATGTAACACATCATTCTGATATTCAAAAGTCAGAAGGGGAGTTCCCATCGTGGTTCAGTGGTTAGCAAACCCAAGTAGTATCCGTGAGGATACAGGTTCAATACCTGGCCTCACTCAGTGGGTTAAGGATCTGGCATTGCCATGAGCTGTGGTGTAGGTCACAGACTTGCCTCGGATCTGGCATTGCTGTGGCTGTGGTGTAGGCTGGCAGCTGCAGCTCCAATTTGACCCCAAACCTAGGAACCTGCATATGCTGTGGGTGTGGCCCTAAAAAAAAAAAGTCAGAAGGAACTGTGGTTTGCAAGATACTTTAATTTTGTGTGGTCATTAAAGCCCAATAGGTAATTTAGGTATGATAATATAAAGACAGGCAATTAAAATCTCAAATATTACTCTAAAATCAAAGACATGAAAAAACTTTTATTCATATTTCATTTACATTGTTAGAGATCAGGACCTTACTATAGAAAATACTCAGTTACTATATATGATTGCTCCAGAAAATAAGGAAGCTTCAGAAATTATAAAAGGGGTCAAGATCCATAGTAGGTTTTCATCAATGCTTTTCTAGTTTCAATTCTTCATTCATAGTAAACAAGACTCTAACCTCAGCAAACTTCCCTGGATCCTTTCCAATCAAGAAGATGGTATCTTTAACTTGTACTTGACCTTGTCTTCCAGTTGATGGTACCTTGTATCATTTCAGTGATGAACTCTTTGACAAGGCCTTCAAGAATATCCCCCGGCTCAGTATTAGGATTCTGATCATCCCCAAATCCTTACATTGTATGCTGTAATTCTTAAAAAAAAAGTCTTTTACCAGGTTAACTTCTGTACCCCCTCCGCTTTCTTTATTTTCTTCCTCAAAGATGGGGTTTTCTTCCCTACCTTCTCAAGAACATTTTTATTCTTCAGGTCTGTCCTTGATGTCTTGCCAGTGCTATTCAGACCTGGACTCAGTTGTATGGCTGGGGTGCCAGGTTTGGAACAGAGCTGGATGCAGTGCTAAAGTCTCCCCAAGTCATTGCTCAGAGTCATTGTGTCATGACAGGAGCAGGAGGGTCCCACTTAAAAGGAAATCTGCATCACTGCTTCTCTGGTTAGATTTGGATGAGTGTTGGGGCGATGTGATTGCTAATGGCAGTCTCGGAGGACAGAGGGAGAAAAGGGACTTTGTCTCCAGGTGGCGTTAGGAGTAAGCAGAGGCCTCTGGTCCCTTGCTGTCCTGAGTTTAGACATATGTCATCTTTTGGTTGTAATGTTTACATTACTTAACTTGATGATCTGTCTTTCCTTGAAGCCAAGAGTCAACTTGGGATGAATGGCCATTTCCTGAGATTCTTTGTATATCTCAGATACCTGCCTTACCCACTTGAGGTAATTTTGCAAAGGAATGTTAAAGTCAAAGACATCACCCTGAGGTATGAAGCAAATGCCAGTGAAAGCCCTATGTCCAGTGTCATCCTGGAGCCAGATTACAAAATAGAAACTTGAATCTGTCACTGTCTCCTCTGCTGGTGTCTGAGCAGAGAGTGTCACTGATACTTGATACTTGAGTTGATGTAGGCAGTGATTTTAAAGTGATTTGGATGTGAACAGTCTAAGCAGGTTGGTCTGAGTTTCAGCCTTTAGCCACTATTGGAGGCCCCGGGAAGAATCCGGTAGACACTGACATCCAGCTTCATGTGCAGGACAAAGCTTGTACTCTTGACTGGGCTGCTGTCTTGGCTTTGCTCTCCATGCCTATTAAGTTCCCTTTAATCTCTAGGTTCATTCTTTCTTCCTTTTTAAAAAAATGTATGGCCACACCTGTGGCATATGGAAATTTCCGGGCCAGAGATTGAATCTGAGCCACAACTGAGTCTTATGCCACAATTGTGGCAATGCTGGATCCTTTTAACCCACTGTGCCTGGCTGGGGATTGAACTTGTACCTCTACAGCAATCCGATCCACTGCATGCAGATTCTTTTTTTTTTTTTTTAGGGCCGCACCCACAGCATATGGAGGTTCCCAGGCTAGGGGTTGAATCAGAGCTGCAGCTACCAGCCTACTCCACAGCCACAGCAACTGTAGATCAGAGCCACATCTGTGAGCTTCATCACAGCTCAGGGCAACGCTGGATCCTTAACCCACTGAGCGAGGCCAGGGATTGAACCTGAAACCTCACGTTTCCTAGTCAGATTCCTTTCTGCTGCGCCATGACAGGAACTCCCTGAAGTCAGATTCTTAACCCACTGCACCACAGCAGGAACTCTAGGTTCTTGCTTGCTTGCTTTTCTCTAATAATTTGCTGAAGGAACTATTTCTCAGAGTCTATTCTTTTTTCCTTAAATGCCTCCTCATGATGTTAATAAATTCCTCTACCTTTCACATTTCCTGTGAATTATTAGTTAGACTAGTTAGATTTAGAAGAGTGATTCTCCAGGTGTGGTCCCCTGACCAACGACATTAGCCTGGGGACTTGAGGGAGATGCTAATTCCTACTCCCCCAGAGAGCCTGGCCATCAAGGTCACCATCTCGGTGAGGCCTAGCATCCCATTTTTGTGAACTCACTCACTGAAGTAGAAAGGTCAAAATAGCTGGAGTGGGAAGGATGAAATACTGGGGAAGGTAGTCTTGATGGAATGACACGCAGAAATTTCTTTTTTTTTTTTTTTCCTAAAAATTAGAAATTTGGAGTTCACATCGTGGCTCAGTGGTTAACGAATCCAACTAGGAACCACGAGGTTGCGGGTTCGATCCCTGACCTCGCTCAGTGGATTAAGGATCTGGCGTTGCCATGAGCTGTGGTGTAGGTCACAGACACAGCTCGGATCCCGAGTTGCTGTGGCTGTGGTGTAGATCAGAGGTTACAGCTCTGAAATCGACCCCTAGCCTGGGAACCTCTATATGCCATGAGAGTGGCCCAAGAAAATGGCAAAAAGACAATAATAATAATAATAATTAGAAATTTGATTTTTTTTTGGCATTATGTCAGAGTAAATGGAATGAAATGGTGGGTTTTTTGGTTAAACAGTTAAATTAGCTGACAACGTACTTGGGAGACTATGATTGTTAATGGTCCAATGTTCCCTTCCTTTCTTGGAGAAATGAGGAGCCAAGTATTCATTCTCCCTTAATGCTTAGGCCATCAAATCTTTTTTTTTTTTTTTAATGATTTTTATTTTTTCCATTATAGTTGGTTTACTGTGTCTGTAAATTTTCCACCATGCACCAAAGTGACCCAATCACACGTACATATATACATTCTTTTTCTAGGCCATCAAATCTTGACACTTTTCTAAAAGACATGGTAGCTCAGATATGGAGGACCCTCCTCTGGAGTTTAGGTTTGCCTGTGTACTTGGCAGCCAAGGGCACTTGGCTTAGAAAGATCCTTGGCTGCATCCTTCACCTGCAGCAACAGCTTGTCAGTTTCCCATGAAGAGTAAAAGCTGGGCCTGTTTTTTTTTTTTTTTTACAGAAAAGCCCCTCCTGATCTTAGTGGAAAGGGTCAGCCCAGGACTGGCCTCCTGGCAGGCAGTCAAGTCTTAGACAATTGAGCAAGGATCGATTGGTGGAACTTCACTTTCATGAACTTAGAGAGTAAACACAACCTACCAACCAAGTTGTGAAATCAAACTTTGTTTTCCAAAGCCCCAGTATTTAACATAAATTACTTTAAATCTATCTTGATACTCCTTTGTACAAAATGCAAAGGATCTTGCATAGTTAACACTCATAGAATTGAACCCTGAAAGAGAATGGATTTTATTATATATAAATTTTTATTACTATTATTTGCTTTTTAGGGCCGCACCCATGGCCTATGGAAGTTCCCAGGCTAGGGGTCGAATCGGAGCTACAGCTGCTGGCCTACACCACAGCCACAGCAATGCTGGATCCGAGCTGCGTCTGTGACCTGCACCACAGTTTACGGCAATGCCAGATCTCTGACCCACTGAGCGAGGCCAGGAATTGAACCCACGTCCTCACAGAGACAACATTGAGTCCTTACCCAATGAGCCACAATGGGAACTCCAATATGCTAATTTTATTTATTCATTATTGATGTGTTGTTCAATTACAGTATTAGTTTCAAGTGTACAATTAAAATATAGTGATTCAATACTTTATAGATATAAATTTAAGTGTATACGTTTTAAAAAGTGAATTAAAAAAAGAAAAGGATCACTCAGATTAACAGAATGATAAAACATGACCACCGCTTGTTAGAATTTTCCGACATATTAACACAATGATATTGGAAATTAATTTTTCAGTGGAAGAAAATCCTCTTTCTCTATTTTGGAAGGTAGGTAGTTGGGCTCCTGTTTTAAATAAAGATATTCCCGAAAAAGAAGCATGCCCTGGAGTTGCTGTTATGGCTCAGTGGTAATGTGAATCCAGCTAGTAACCATGAGGACAGGGGTTAGATCCCTGACCTTGCTTAGTGGGTTAAGGATCTGTGTTGCTGTGAGCTGTGGTGTAGGTTGTAGATGCAGCTCAGATTCTGTGTTGCTGTGGCTGCGGTGTAGTCTAGCAACTGTAGCTCTGATTTGACCCCTATCCTGGGAACTTCAATATGCTGCATGTGCAGCCCTAAAAAAAAAGAAAGGGAAAAAGAAAGAAATATGCCCGCTCACTTAAAGTCAGTCGGGGGCAGAGTGAAAAGACTGGAATTTACCTATCCATTCTACTCCTGATAGACATTCAGGTTGCTTTCATGTTTGAGCACCTACAAACGGTGTTGTGTAAACATTCTTGTTTGTGTGCCCTGGAACACACATACACAAGTGAAAGTACTTGGTCATTCAAGTATGTGTATTTTCATCTTTATTAAACATTGTCACATTGTTTTTACATAGTGGCTGTATTGGTTTACACCCCCACCAGCAGGCTGGGTTCCCTTGGTTGGATTCAAGCGTATCCCCTTGGGGGGTGGGGGGGCGGGTAGACGAGTCTTGGGAAAAATGAGGAAGCCAGGCATGGGAGAGCCTTGGGTGCCAGTCCAAGGAGTTTAGACGTTATTTGACTGCCCTGGGAAGCCACTGTCGATACTGGACCAGGAAACAAAATGCAAAAATGAGGTTTTAGGAGTTCTCAATTGTGTTGTAGGGGAGAGTGGTGATGGTGGTGGGGTTGGGTTAGGCCAGCAGCAGGATGCAAGTTCAGAGAAGAGAGGAGAATATTTGCGTGGAGAAGGCAAAAAGGGGGAACTGAGCAAATGCCAGGGGGCAGAGAACCAGAGCATCCCAGATCTACCAACTCTTGTCTTTAAATAATCAGGCTAGACTATCACACACTGCCAGTAGGGGTGTGAAATACTGCAACCCCTCTGGAAAACACTGTGTATTATTTAGCAAAGATGAAGATGCAGGGAGTTCCTGCTGCAGCTCAGTGGGTTAAGAATCTGCCTGCAGGAGTTCCTGTCATGGTGCAGTGGAAACAAATCCGACTAGCATCCATGAGGTTTCGGGTTCAATCCCTGGCCTCACTCAGTGGGTGAAGGATCTGATGTTGCTGTGAGCCGTGGTGTAGGCCGGCAGCTACACCTCCGATTGGACCCCTAGCCTGGGAACCTCCATATGCCTCAGGTATGGCCCTAAAAAGACAAAAAAAAAAAAAAAGAATCTGACTGCAGCAGCTTAGGTCATATGCTGCGGGGCAGCCAAAAAAAGAAAAGAAAAAAAAATCCTATAAATAAATAAGAAAATAGAATTATAGAATTATATTCATATAAACATGGATATGGTTATCAATTCACAAAAAATGCCATTGTTCAATATTAAATGAAAAAAAATTAAATCTCAGTAGGAATCAAAAACTGGTTCAAATGATGGAGGATAATGTGAGAAAAAGAATGTATATATATGTATGTATGACTGAGTCACTTTGCTCTACAGCAGAAATTGACAGAACGTTGTAAATCAACTATAATAGAAAAAATAAAAATTAAAAAAAAAACTCTAGTTCAAGATGATGCACTGAACTCTTCCTTCTCTTTCCCCCCTAAATCCAACGTAAATTACATTTAAAAATTTATTTTTAATAAGAAAAACTTTTTGTACATATATTTTCTATGCTTTATCTCAATTTTTTGAGGTATAGTTGACAGGTAATTTTAATTTTTTCATTTTTTTTTTTAAACAAGTGGCTGCCCCTGCGGCATACGGACGTTCCCAGGCTAGGGGTCGAGCCACAGCCACTGCAGAAGCAACGCTGAGGAGGTATGTTGTGAGCCACATGGGAAATCCAAATTTTTTTTTTTTAAAGTTTTATTGAAGTATAGTTGATTTACAATGTTGTGATAATGACATGTTTTAAATTGAAATAAACGAAAAGGGAAAAATTCCTAACAGCGCTGGAAAACAAGAAGGGTGTATAATAGATCCTTTGGGACCTGATACCCAGCTTTCCCTTCTGTGGCAAAGGCTTCGAGCCCCACTCCGTCCCGTGGTTCATGTGGGGTGCGGTCCACCGTGTTCATACAGAGTTGGTTCCTAACCACGGCTGAACAGACCGGGCTTGGGCACTGTTCGGGGAAGGGATACCTCTCACCACCCTACCTCCTTTGGGCTCTCTTTTTATGGAACAAAGCCCACCCCAGTCCATTGGAAAACCAAATATAACTTTACTAAGGGGTAAAGACTTAGAAATCCTGTAGTAGAGACTTAGATAGGGTCCCTTAATCCCTGTTTCACCTGCCTAATTGGAGAGATACCAAGACAAAAGACGATACCTTTCCATCCCAGCATCCCTGCTACTAGAGTTATGGAGGTTAATTGACTTCCACTGATTCACTAACCCTCACATCACGCTGGTTGAGGAACCTGCTTCCCAACTGGAGGAAGACAGGAGTAGCTAGAGTGGGAAAACCTCACCTGAGAGAGAAGTGGAGTGGGGAACTCTGAGGCTCCGAGACAGCAGGCTTTGACGCGGTCAGTGTAATTGGGAGACATCAAGCCATGTGCCCCTCTCCTCCACCCTGCCTGTCCCTTGCTCACACACAGCAGTTGTCCTTTTATAGCAGTGGCTGTCCTACAGCAAACAGAATGGCTTTCAAAGTAAATAAGAACTCCCGACCAACAGAAACTTGGGAATGATAAATGTTTGTTGTTTTAAGTGCCCCCCCCCCCCGCCAAGGTAAATAAGACCATACTCTGGTTGACAGTTAAGGTGGCATTAGGGCTGGACAGAGGACCAGGCAGTGCTCCAGCCAATGCTCAGTGGATCCTGGTCACAAGGAGGAAAGCACTTTGCGTCCAGGGCAGTTCCCTTCCTCTGTCAGGAAGGATCCTCAGCTTCTTCTCTATGTGCATCCTGGAGGGAAAGCTACCCATCCCATAACTTTTTTGGTCTTTTTAGGGCCACACCTGCGGCATGTGGAAGTTCCCAGGCTAGGGGTCCAATCAGAGCTGTAGCTGCCAGCCTACACCACAGCCACAGCAACTTGGGATCCGATCCTCGTCTATGACCTACACCCCAGCTCACGGCAATCCTGGGTCCTTAACTCACGGAGTGAGGCCAGGGATCCAACCCTCATCCTCATGGATACTAGTCAGGTTTTTCACCCCTGAGCCACGACGGGAACTCCTCTCATAACTTCTCGTCCCCTCCCCAACTTAGGATAAAGCTCACCCTCAAATTCTGAGGTGAAAAACAAAAACAAAGATAAAAAAACAATCTGAATTAAATGTCTGAATGCTTTAAACAAAACCTGGGTAGGGAGTGGTATGGACAGAGAGTTTGGGGTTGGTGGATGCAGACTCTTACATTTGGAATGGAGGGACAATGGGGTCTTATTGCACAACACAGGGAACTGTGTATGACTGGGTCACTTTGCTATACAACAGAAATTGAAGAAACATTGTAAATCAACCATAATAATAATAATAATAATAATAAATGTGGGTAGGTAGAAACCAAAGGATTGCACTTGAATGCTTAGCAGTAATGTCCCAACTGGTCTTTTGACTTGTGTCACCATCCGCTCTGAAGCCAATTGTTCCATTCTTGTACAAAGTCCCATTGCATACTCTCCTTTGAGCTTAGACACATTTGCTGGTGTTTGTGCCTCTTCCTAGAATGGCCCAGCCTGTCTTTACAGGCTCCAAGTTTTTCTCCCCAAACGTGCCCTGTGCCAGGGAAACTGCCCCCATGTTCCCAAGACACACTGTGTTCTTCCACCTCTCGATGCTTCATCTTCACAGCGCCTTCTCTCTGCCTCAAATAGCCTTCGAAGGCAAGCACTGACCATTTGTGGAACAAATTAATTCTTCAAACACATGTGCTTTCTCTTTTACTGAACGCCTCCCTCCCTCTGTGGTTCTTCCTGGGCCTCACACTCTTCTGCGGGTGAATTTGTCTAATCTCTGATCTGCTGGAAACTCCTTGAGGAGTGAGACTGCATCTTCTGGCCCCGGCTGTCCTGATCTGCCTGAGACGGAGGGTTTCCTGGGCATGTGACTTTCAGTGCTCAAACCTGGAAAGTCTCAGGCAGACTGAGGTGAACTGGTCACCCTAGCCTTTCATCCCATGGATTATGAAGAGAACTGGGATGTATGTTCATGCAGTGGCCAGCCATGGCCTCCAAAACACAACTTCCACATGGCTCCCGCAGGCAGACTTCAGGCCCAAGGGTGTGACTTTTTCACGGAGGGAAATCTCCACACCATCTAGGATTAAAGTGAAATTAAAGCGGATGATACATCTCCTACCCCAGAGGGAAGTTATCCCTGAAATACAGGTCTGAAAACACAGGGGATCCACAGAGAGTCCTGTGGAAGAAGAGGAGTAGGGTTCAGTGTTCAAAGGAGCTTTCATCCCCCTGCTCTTCCTCCTATTTCTTTGAGTCCATGGGCAAGAATTGTATTCTCTGTGCCTGGGTTTCTATGTCTTCAAGGCCAGGGATGAAAATACTCTCCTGTCAGGACTGTGGAGAGAGTCACATAAGGGACGTTGTAGCCAGCCCAGCCCTTGGTGCCTGGAGATGCTGAAACTGCCCTAGACTTCGGACCTCTGAACAAGCTCCTCCTCCCGCCCACCACCACCTCCCCTCCCCCCTCCCCTCTCCTCCCCCTTCCTCTCCCCTTCTCCCTCCCCTCCCCTCCCCCTTCTCCCTCCCCTCCCCTCCCCCCTTCTCCCTTTCCCTCCCCTCCCCCCTTCCCCTCCCCTCCAATTCTTATCCTTTCACTTCCCACTCACTGGCACTCCCTTCTTTCCTCCAAACTTCTTATTTTCCACTTATTGCTGCCCCATCATATCTTTCCTACTTATGAGAAAGGAAGGAACAAAACGAGGGCAAATCAGCAGCATAAAACGTAGAAAAATCACAAAGTACCAAACATTTTTCTCGCAGTGTTTGGATTGTCCTTTGGTTTTCTTTGTCCATGTCCTTCTCCAAAGAGTCAGGCACATGGGTCTGCAGGCTGGAGTGGCAGAGACATGTGGAACCTTCTCTTAACCTCAGGCCTATGCAGAGAGGAGGCCAAAGGTCTGACATCTTTCCTGAGCACTGCCTATTTTTAAGGAGCTGATTCTCCCTGCGGCAAATACCTCGGCTGGCCCCGTGGTGCTTGGACAAGCTAAACCTCAAGTAATAAACCTCCCTAGGACGTGCCGATTAGATAAGCCAATGAGAATCAAGGAAGACACTGACAGTAGATTAAAAAACATAAAATGAATGTTACTTTTGCAATGTCTATGAATACACAAAGACTTTTTGGTTCTAAAATAGTTGCTTGGTGAGGCAATAGAGGAGGGGCTAGGTTAATAGAAGTAGAAAAACGGCAGTGATGGGTGGCTTCCACCTGCAAGGCCCATCCTAAAGGGATTGGATTCAAGGGCCCAGGAACAACGGGGCCACCGCACCGGGGGTGAGTAGAGTGGATTTTAAATATATGGAGTTACAGCTTGATTTGTAGGTTCTGGTTTGGGGATGTGATCGAATGAACTGAGTAATATAGGCAGGAAGCCCCAGCCCATTTCGAATTTTACTGGTTTTTTGCTAAAGATCTGTGCGAGATTTAGAGAACAAAACTACGGGACAATCTAATCGTTTCCATTAATCCATAACTATTCCAACATAGAAAAGGATACATAAGAGGATGACCAGTTTGTCCTGTGTCAGTGCTGCTTTTCTGTGCTCTGTTGTCCCCGCCTTCAGACAGGGGATCATGGACGCGTGGGCACGTCTATGCAGTGTCAGACTCCTACGGTGAGGGGCTGAGATCTGTATCTGGTTAGAGTCTCTGCAGGGAGGTCTGACTACCCCTCTTGAATCCACGCTCTTCAGCCCTGGGAGTCACAGCGGTGGGTCCCGTGCCCGCTTCACGCTTCTTCCAGTTCAGTAAGCATTAGTCACAGTATTTTCTTGGAGGCTCCTCAGAGTCCAGGAAACATGGCACTTGTATAAAACCCCCACTTCCACTGAGCTTTCAGCCTGAGGGAGGCATCCTTTTAACCACAGTTCCGCCTCTTGAGCTTTTGAGGGAATGGGAGGGAGGGGATACACCAGAAGCCAGGAGGCAAGTTCACGTTTCTCTCTCTAGATGCAACGGGCTGCGTGATCCTTGTGTGTCAGGACCCCTGGAGATCAGGTGGCTTTCCAAAGAACGTGTCACTCAGCCCTTGATGAAATTCTGACTTAGAGACCCAGAGCCCTTAGCTCTGTGGGCTTCTGTCCCTGATGAGGGGTGTTTTACTCTCTCTCCCTTCAGTCAAGGTCATTTTCCCAGAGAGGCGGGAATCAAGTACTTAGACTTAATAATCAAGACACTCAAACATCTTCCGTACCTCCCTGCTCTGTGAACAGGGATGGTGGCCTTGCCAGCCAAGGAGATCATTGCGACACGAGTGATGTCGTCACAAGAAGCAGTCCGTAGACTGTGCTCTCTGATGTTACCATTCCCCAAACCAGAACCAGCTGTCCTGGGTTTTCTTTGCTCAAATGAGCAATTGTAGCAAAAATTGCTTCTTGAGCTACCTGAGGTCTACTTCCCTATCCAAAGAGTTGGGTTCTCTGTTTCTATTGATGTATTATCTCAAAAGTACATGATTAGCATGATTTTATATAATCTTGAGGACAGGAAGTCTTTAAGAATCTTTTAATAAAAAATGAATTAAGCTCGGAGTGTCTGTTGTGGCTCAGTGGAAACGAATCCGAATAGGATCCATGAGGATGTGGGTTTGAACCCTCGCTCAGTGGGTTAAGGATCCAGCATTGCCGTGAGCTGTGGTGTAGGTCGCAGACGCAGCTCGGATCCCAAGTTGCTGTGGCTCTGGTGTAGGCCAGCGGCTACAGCTCTGATTGGACCCCTAGCCTGAGAACTTACATATGCTGCAGGTGCAGCCCTAAAAAGCAAAAAACAAACAAACAAACAAAGAGGTCTCTTCCCATCCCAGCGTGGTGTTGCTGAGGAAGAAAAACCTATGGTAGTTGGTGGTCTGGATGGGGCGTCCTGGTTTTTACTTTCTCACTTATTTAGTTCCCAGGGCCTGCAGCCCCATCAGGGTTGTTGCCTGGGCAAGGAGAAGAGGTGAGAGGAGAGGGAAAATTCTCTCTACGCATGTGTGATCTCCGGCCTCACCAGGCCTCTTGGTGGAACTTGGTGATTCTTTAACACATCCCTGGCCGGACCCCTCTGTTACTCCCCAGTCTTTCCCAGCCCTCTCAAAATCCACCCCCAACATTCCCACCTCTTATCTCCTTCCTCAGGCAGAAAGTCAGTGCGATCAGGTGCGAAATTCCTCTGCTTCTGCCCCCATGTGTCCCCGCTTCCTTTCCCTTTTCTTCCCTGTCTTGGATGAGGCTGCCCTCCTCCCCTGGTTCTGGCTCAGCCTGTCCCCACTGCTCTGTACCACAAATCCCCCGAAGCCGGTCAGCAGGATGGGATAACCTGGCATGGAAAATGCCAGGATTTGGAGACTGAGTCTTTGTTTTTTTGGATAGGGCTATTCTTTGTTGTGGCTTGTCTGATACAGGACCTCATAATTAATCTCTGATTTCAACATAATTCTGATCAAAGTTAAAAATGACTCCCCCCCCCTTCCTTCCTTCTTTTTTTTTTTTTGCCGGCACCTGAGTCATAGAGAAGTTCCTGGGCGAGGGGTCGAATAGGAGCTGCAGCTGCCAGCCTATACCACAGCCATGGCAATGACAGATCTCAGCCGCATTTGGGACCTACACTGCAGCTTGCGGCAACACCGGATCCTTAACTCACTGAGCGAGGTCAGGGATAGAACCCGCATCTTCACAGAGGCAGTGTCAAGTTCTTCACCCACAGAGCTACAACGGGAACTCCAAAAATGACAATTTTTATAAAATGCGCATAATATAAATTTACCTTTTTTCAGGGCACAATTCAATGGCATTAAGTAAATTCACTTTGTTGTTCAGTCACCACCACTTCCCATCTCTGCAAGTTTTTCCTCATCTCCAGCTGAAACTCTGTACCCATTAAACACTCACTCCCCATTCCTCTTTCCCTCTGGCCCCAGATAATCACGATTCTACTTTCTGTATCTATGTATTTGGCTATTCTAGGTATTTCATATAAGTGGAATCATACAAGTATTTGTTCTTTTGTGACTGGCTTATTTCGCTGAGCATAATGTCCTCAAGTTTCCCCCATGTTTTAGCACGCATCAGAATCTCCCTCCTTTTTAAGGCTGAATAACCTTCCATTGTGTGGATAAGCCACGCTTTGTTCATGCATTCATCAGTCAATAAACATTTGGGTCGTCTCCACCTTTTGGCTATTGTGAGGAATGCTGTTACAAACAATGGCATACAAGTATCTGTTTGAGTCCCTGCTTTTGGTGTTTTGGCTAATGTACTCCAACGCACTGAATTGGTTTTGACTAGAGAATCCATTCCTATGGTGGATACTATAAAAGGGACAAGAGGTTATACAGCAGCCCTTGATTTCTTGCCTCTTCGGTTCCCCTCCCAAGAATCATCACTGTTACTGGTTTCTTATGACTTCATCCCTAGAGAGTCTGTATACCTATAGGCTCACCCTACACACAAATAGTGGCAAACCACAAGTGCTCTTCTACACTTTGTTTTTTTCTCATTTAACAATATTTCTAAAAGATCACTCCATAGCCCTGTTTAAAGAATATCAACCTTGTAATTAAAACTGTCATGGTTTTCCAGAGTTCCCTTTGTGGCGCAGTGGAAACAAATCCGACTAGTATCCATGAGGATGTGAGTTCGATCCCTGGCCTCGATCAGTGGCTTGGGATCTGGCATTGCTGTGAGCTGTGGTGTAGGTCGCAGACATGGCTCGGATCCTGCGTTGCTGTAGCTGTGGTGTAGGCTGGCAGATGCAGCTCCGACCTGACCCCTAGCCCAGGAACTTCCATATGCTGCGGGTTCGGTCCTAAAAATCAAAAAACAAAACAACAACAACAAACAAAACCCATAAAAACTTAATGATTTTCCAATGCAAGACAAAACTTATTTCATCACTCTACTATTGATTGTCTCTATGGTCAAGGTAGCTGGATTCTTTTGTGCCCACTAATTTTATCTATATATATTTGAAAAGCTAACACAGTAGCAAGAGTCAAAATTCAAGAGGATTAAAAAATTACAGAGCAGCCAGCCCCCCTTCCAAGTCCCTTGCAAGCTGTCCAGTTCCTGTCCCAGAATGTAATTAGGGTTCCACTTCTCCCACCTGCTCCCATGGTCATAACTTGAGCCACGCTGTTACCCTGAACTGCTCCATGTCTGAAATAGTACGTTCAAGCATCCCACTCTGAGCCCAACTCCACACAGCACTTGACCTTCAACCTCACCACAGCTCCTCTCATCATGCAACACCTGCCCCATCCTTTCCCATCAGGTGAGATTCTCACCCCTCCAGAGGCTTAGCTTCATTGTCCCACAGCCTCCAGGCACCCCTGCCTGGAAATCCTTACTTTCTGTTTCATAGCATCTTGCTCAGGGTTGATCAGTCCACGGGATCATTCCATTTAAACATCCTCTATTTAAAAATTTTTTTTCTTTTTAGGGCCGTACTTGTAGCATATGGAAGTTCCCAGGCTAGGGGTCCAATTGGAGCTGCAGCCGCTGGCCTACACTACAGCCACAGCAATGCCAGATTTGAGCCGTGTCTGCAACCGACAACACAGCTTATGGCAACACAAGATCCTTAGCCCACTGAGCAAGGCCAGGGATCAAGCCCGCATCCTCATGGATACTAGTCAGGTTCGTAACCCGCTGAGCCACAACGGGAACTCCCCCATTTAAAAATCTTAGAGTAACCATATACCTTATTGCCCAAACTGTATCCCTTTTGAGAATAAAAGAGGGCACTTCTAATAATGAAGCCAAAACAACAGGGCAGATGGTGACAGTCCAAGGCAAATTGGGATGCAAGTTCAACCCCAATCTTAAGGAACAATCACATTTAATTTCAGAGCAGAGATAAATGTGCTGAGTCTAACAAATGATTAAATTTCTGTCTTCACCTCTCAAATTTCTCCTCTAAATAAAAAGTTTAAAAATACATTTATTTTATTATTATTATCATTTTTTTACCACACCTGTGGCATGCGGAATTTCCCAGGCCAGGGATGGAACCTGGGCCACAGCAGTGACAACTCCAGAGCCATAACTGTCAGGCCACCACGGAACTCCCTAAATGAAAATTTTAAAGTAGTACATTTCCTCAACACTTTCTTTCTTCCTTCCTTCCTTCCTTCCTTCCTTCCTTCCTTCCTTCCTTCCTTTCTTTCTTTCTTTCTTTCTTTCTTTCTTTCTTTCTTTCTTTCTTTCTTTCTTTCTTTCTTTCTTTTTAGGGCATCACCAGTAGCCTATGGAAGTTCCCAGGCTATGGATCAAATCAGAGCTGCAGCTGCTGGCCTATGCCACAGCCACAGCCACAGTGATGTGGGATCTGAGCCACATCTGAGACCTACACTACAGCTCATGGCAACACCGGATCCTTAATCCACTGAATGAGGCCAGGGATAGAACCCACATCCTCATGGATACTAGTTGGATTCATTTTTGCTGAGCCATAACAGGAATTACCCCAACATTATTTTCTTAAAAAAAAAAAAAAATCTATCCTTTGGAATATCAGTTTCAGCCCCTAAACTCAAGGGTGTGAGAAATATTATTTCATTTTTTGAAACTCTCTGTCTATATTTTGAGCCCCCATTTAAAGAAAGTGCTGATACTTCATTCTTGCCAGTTCTGAGTTTCCCTCATGGTTTCCATGTTGGGGCTGGAGCTGGGTGCATTGCAGGGTTCTAAACTCTTCAGGACCTAAAAGGTCCTTATACTTCACGTCACCCATCCTTGTTCTATAGAGTCCTTGTTTGTTGGTGCCTCTGGGTCACCATGGAGCTCAGAGTCCCCTCTGTGATTCGACATGGCCTCGAATGAGGGTAGGGGACAGCCTTGGCCTTTCTCATGAGCATCCTCTCCTACACTTCAGTTTAGGTCTAACCAAGAGTTTTCTTTTTTTTTTCTTTTCTTTCTTCTTCTTCTTCTTCTTTTTTTTTTTTTTTTCTTTTTTCGGCCTCACCTGAGGCATACCGAGGTCCCCAGGCTAGGGGTTGAATCAGAGCTACAGCTGAAGGCCTACACCACAGCCACAGCAACACAGGATCCGAGTCAAATCTCCACCCACCACAGCTCACAGCAATGCTGGATCCTTAACCCACAGAGTGAGGCCAGGCTTGAACCCGCAACCTCATGGTTCCTAGTTGGATTTGTTTCTGCTGCTCCACGACGGGAACTCCAAGCCAGGAGTTTCTATTCCTCTGTTCCTCCTTTTGTCTCTTCTTTCTGCTTTCACACACCACCCTTGAGGCAAACCATGGGCTAGTCTGGCTATTGAATGGAGGAAAGACGGTAAAGAAAATATCAGGCTGGAGGAGGCACTGGCTGATCTGAGGAGTGGCTTTAAAGGGTGTTTCAGGTTGGCCCAGGTGGCCAGAGTGCTGTCTCCTGGCTCAGGAAGTACAGCCTGGTGGAGGGTGGGGTGGCCTTGTTCTGGGTCCGAGGGATGAATCCCTAGGTACCCACCGTTCCTCTGTGGTCTCAATGATTCCCGATCATGTTTGCCAAATGATAGCTCCAGTGACAGTTTTGTCAAGAGCCAAGATTAAGCAAAGGAATTGTAACCCAGCAAAGCCTCATTCTTTCTTGGGAAGTGCATCATCTGTCAAGTGCTGGGAAAGACATCATCTGCCCCACCAGGTTAGTGTTCATCAGCCTCCCACAAGGGCCTCCAGAGGGCAGCAGAGAGCAGGCACAGAGGAAAGAAAAGGACTGGTTGAGACCTTTTAGGGGTGATCTTATGTCCTGGAGAAGCAGCAATGAAGGCTCCAATCCTGCAAGCTGCCAGGAATGCCACCCCCAACCCCCTCAGAATACACATTTCCCGAGCATCCTGGGAATATAATAATTATAATATTACTAGTTAATATGAAGTATTTCCTGTGGGCCAGACACTGAGTTAAGATTTTATAACATTGATATTCAATCAGTTCTCATTACAAACTTTGAGGTAGATATAATTGTTATTTTCACTTTGCAGCTGAGGAAATTGAAGAAAAAAAATGTTTATATAGGTAATTTTTCCAAGATCCCACAGTTCATGGAGCCAGGATTTGGACCCAACTATTTATGAGCCTCTATTCTGGGTATCAGGGATAAATCAGTGCATAAGACAAAATCCCTGCTGTATTAGAGGATAAATAAAAGAATAAATAAATGCCAAATTTGGAGTTCCCATTGTGGCACAGTGGAAATGAATCCATGAGGACTTGGGTTTGATCCCTGGTCTTGCTCAGTGGGTTGGGGATCCGACATTGCTGTGGCTGTGGTGTAGGCTGGCAGCTTTAGCTCCAACTTGACTCCTAGCTTGGGAACCTCCATGTGCTACTGATGTAGCCCTAAAAAAAAAAGCAAAAAGCAAAAACAAAAAACAAATACCAAATTTGGTTTTGAATAGAAAGGTCACACAGATAAGGAAGGCAGAGTTAAGGACTAGAGGGGGACATTTGAGATGTGCTGATCAGGGAAGCCCTTCTTGGGGGATGGCAGTAGGTCAGAGAGCTGAATGAGGGAGCAGGACATGCTGCCAAGTAAAGGAAACAGTGAGTTGCAAAGGTCCTGAGCAGGAATGAGGCTGGGGGTGTTAAAGGAACAGTAGGGTGTGTGGTTTGGCCAATACAGGGTGAGCTAAGGTCTCTGCTGTTGAGCAATGATGGGGGCAGATGGAGATGGGCCAGGCGGGGACCCAGCCACTGCCTAACCTGAGCCTGGCCTCTTTGGGCAGCTCAGCCTCCCTTTAAGATATCGACCATATTTTTTTTTGCTCTTCTGTACAGTCTTCTGTACAGTCTTGACACCGTCACAGTATGTTCCCTCCTGAACCCTGGATATAGTTCAAGAGGAAGATGTTTGAAGACTTGAGGTCTTCATCATGTTGAGAAGCAGGAAAGTCAGAGATAGGAATTTGTCTGCTAAGAGTTTGTTCTTTTCCAAAGATGCAGGCTCATAGAATCACAGGATGTTAGAGATCGAAGGAAACTTAGGGACCATTTATTTCAATCACCTGCATGTAGGTGCTCTCATTAATTCACCAGCATTGGAACTTGAAGGCGACGCTTGTTCCCAGTCTTTTCCTCTGTGTCTGGAATCCAATGAGAGATAAGACACAGGAGGCAAACCGCTGGAGATTAAAATAACCTCATCACGGTTAAGGCGGATTGGAGAATTTGGTTTAGAAGGTACAACCACAATCAGGCTTTTTAACTCTTTGCCCCAGAATCAAACTTATCTTCCCAGCTCTGAAAGACTCCCTACCTGCAGGACAGGAACCTGTCCTGGGAAGTTTCCTGCAAGAGGCGGGTGAGGAGGGCAGCTGGGCCCTTCTCTGGGGCAGGCAGTTCTCAGAATGATCTGAGTCATAGCACCTGCCTATTTTATTCTCCAGATTCATCAAGCACATGAGCCACTCCTCATCCACTAAGTAGGAGTGACTAAGGAGGTAGAGAGGAGAGTGCTTTTCTCAAAGCTTCAGAATGGACAGAAGCTCCTACTTTGTAGGGAAGAGTAAAGTGCTTGGAGGGAGAAAGATGAGTTCCCTTTGACAAGCCACCGTTTATTAAGTGCCAGTTATGCTCTAAGAAGACTCAGAGAGGTGAAGTATTATCTCAAGGTCACACAGCTCTGAGGACAGGATAAGGTTCTCCCGATTCCTAAGCCCAAGGTGTTATCATTTCACACTTGTAATCACAGAAAGTCAGGGTCATCCAGGGTCATCAGTATAATCGTAAGGAGAACCTCCTGCTCCTTCATGTAGGAGGTCTTCTCGCCCCTTCCTCCATCACCACCTCTACCTCTACCACCTTAATCTACATCTCATTACCTCCATCTATACCTCCACTGCCTCCATCTACACCTCCACTACCTCCATCACCTCCATCTATACCTCAGCCACCTCTGTCTACACCTCATCACCTCCATCTGTTCTTCCACCACCTCAGTCTATACCTCTACTACCTCCATCATCTCCATCAATACCCCATCACCTCCAGCTACACTTCCACCACCTCCATCTACACCTACACCTCCTCCATTTATGCCCAAGCACTATACTGACACTTCTACCATTCTACCTACCACTTCCACCTCTACCGTTTCCTCCATTCTCACTGCCACCTCTCTTTTTATTAGCAAATGGCCAGCACAGACTATTTGGGTAGAGAGGCAGATGTGAACTAGAGGGTTACCCACATAGCTCTGGTCTCTGGAAGTCTTCGAGATCTTTGAGATCAAAGATCTCCCCAGCTCATGATGTACCCTGATCCCTCCAAAAAGATCATCTTGGAGTATTTTATGAAGCTTGTGATAGAGATACATAAACATAAGTACACATGTTTAGACAAAAACTCATTGACTACAAGTACAAGTGTCTATGATTGCTAAGCCATGCCCTAGCCTGATAGCTGCAAATTTAGATACTTGCAGTGTTATAAGATCCATCTTATTGGCATCTCAGCAGTCCTCAGAGTTCTAGTGACTTAAAGGTTGAAGATAGGCAAGAGAGCTGTCATTCTGGGGGCCAGCCAGCCTGGATCACTCCAATATGCAGAGCAGACTCAGGCCTCTGCAGATTCCTGGAAGTGCTATGCTGCCACCCACCTGTCTATAACATGGGTGGCCCTGGGGTAGGACTGGATCATTTTTAAAGTCCCTTATACCCCTACCTCTAAGAGTCCTCTAAAACAGAATCCAAAAAGATCTGGGGTAGAAACCATGCAGGAGGGTAAACCAGCATTTCTCTTTTTTTCTTTTATTTTTTTTCCTTTTTAGGGTCTCACCTGAGGCATATGGAGGTTCCCAGGCTAGGGGTCCAATCAGAGCTATAGCTGCTGGCCTACACCACAGCCACAGCAACGCAGGATCCAAGCTGTGTCTTTGACCTACACCACAGCTCTTGGCAACACCAGATCCTTAACCTACTGAGCAAGGCCAGGGATGGAACCTGCGTCCTCATGGATGCTAGTCAGAGTCATTAACCGCTGAGCCACGACGGGAACTCCTAAACCAGCATTTCAAAATCCAGGTTGAAACAACGCTGCCGTGGAAAAATCACAAGAAACTTAACTAAAGATGTCTGCCTATGATCCTAGGCAGCACTGTTCAGACCCTGCACTACCCCTGTCAGCCAACCAGGCGTCAATCCCTCACTCTGCAGGAGTGTCCCTTCCCCCACCCTGGTCACATGGCTGGCAGCCACTGAGCCCCACCAGTCAATCTCCAATGCCCCAAATACTGTTCCGCCTGGAAATCACAGAGCGACCTTCTTGCCACCCAACAGCAACAGAGCAAGTGACTCTGGCCTCCTGAGATTTGGATCGTGGTTTCCAGGGCCAAGAGCGTGAAGGTAAGTTTGCAGCTTGGAGCTTCAGAGAGAGTAGGCAAAGCTTTGCAGATAAGGGCACAAGTGCTTTACAGCGTGGACATAGCGTATGTAAGAGGGAGCTTCACCCACACTGAGAAGAACAGCATGAAAGCTGAATAAATCCTCCAAACGAGCACTGAATACTTGCCCCTTTCTTAAAAGAATTATAGTGCTTGTCATCCTGGCCCCTTGTCTTTGTTGGTTTGGGGCATGAAACTTCATGGCAAATTAACAGAAATGACGGGAAACTTACTCTGTCTGACGCCCTGGTGAGTTAGTTCTTTTTTGTTCTGATCTGAATGGAACTAACTCCCTTTTCTTCCAGGCACATAAGTTTATTGTCTTTGCCAAAGTTACGAGACTGGCTGAAATATTTATGAAGTAAGCAAAAACCCTGAGACTTTGCCTCTTTCCCAGAAAACTATGGGAAAACAGATTATGTCTGTTCATGTAACATCTTGGGATAGAGAGTGAATAATGGCTAGGCTTCTTTCATTACCCATTTCTGTTAGGTTTTGGGTATGACCTGGTTTTGTTAATGGAAGTTTGCTGGGGGATATTTTGTCTGCTTGTTTTGTCTTCTCTCTTGTGGGGCATGCACAGTTGGGGTTTGCTGTGCCCAGAGGTGACGGATAAACCATTGGTTGTGTTGTGAGGATGGCCAGTCTTGGCTTCTAGCTTCTTTTTTGAGACCAGCATGACTCCATGTCATTCTTGTCAATTCAGTTCACAAAATAATCCTAGACTGGCCCTCAGGGTGGTCCTTTTCTGAAATACTTTGGGCAGCAGAGGGACACACTGGGTACCATGATGGGCTGGTCCCGTGTTCTTAGGTATTATAAGGTCAAATGGCTTAAAAGATGGGGTGGGACGGAATTCCTGCTGTGGTGGAGGGGAAACAAATCTGACTAGTATCCGTGAGGATGTGGGTTCAATCCCTGGCCTTGCTCAGTGGATTGGGGACCCAGCATTTTCCCTGAGCTGTGGTGTAGGTTGGAGATGCAGCTTGGATCCCATGTTGCTGTGGCTGTGGCTTAGGCCAGGGCCTGTACCTCTGATTTGATCCCTAGCCCAGGAACTTCCATATGCTGCATGTGTGGCCCTAAAAAGACAAAAAAAAAAAAAAAAAGAGAGAGAGAGAGATGGGGTGAGAGGAAAACTCCCCAAAGGCTGGCTTTTGATGAATATGGCACAACTCTTTTCCTAGTTAGTTTTTTCCCCAGAGATAATTAATATCTAACCTTAAGGATTTATTACCATATTTTGTCCTTCTTTGGTAATAATTAAACTGTTTTGTTCTGTTTGTTTCCAGGGTCTAGTGCAAATATCTGAAACAAAGTGGATTTGTTCGACTGAATTGATATTGCCTTGTAGACAGGAGGTGGGGGTGGGGTGAAGAGAGTGTTACATGGCAGGTGATTCGATCACTGGGTTTTGATGGTCAAACCTGCTGTCCATCCGTAAGACTAGCTGTGCCACCACCTCCTTGCTGCCGTGGACATAAAGGCTGCTTGGACGAGACTTTGAGTGTTCACTGGTGTGGCACTCTGGTCCTTAGCCTTTTAGGCTTAAGAATTGATTTTTGTCAGTAGAGTTTGTATTCTTAGGGATCCCAGATGTGATTTCAGCTAGTGGCAGAGGCTCTTAAATGACTTGGGACAGAAGAGAATTTGGTCTGATCCCTCACTGTAAAGCCATGCTCACATCCCCCAAGACAATCTATGATCTAAAGATGGATGGGAGGGAAGTTCCTGTCGTGGCTCAGTGGTTGACGAATCCGACTAGGAACCATGAGGTTGCGGGTTTGATCCCTGGCCTTGCTCAGTGGGTTAAGGATCCAGCATTGCTGTGAGCTGTGATGTAGGTCGTAGATGTGGCTCAGATCCCGCATTGCTGTGTCTCTGGTGTAGGCCGATGGGTATAGCTCCGATTCGACCCCTAGCCTGGGAACCTCCATATGCCACGGGAGCGGCCCTAGACAAGACAAAAAGACAAAAAAAAAAAAAGATGTATGGGAGGATAAAGGTGGGCTAGTTGGGCAGTTTTTTGGAGGGAAGGGCTGGTATAGGAAAGACTGCTGTTATGAGGTCTTTCATTTGCCACATGTCATGGCTTCTGTGTTCTAACACAATCACTTTGGCAACATACTGAGGTGGATGGTTGTACTGGCTAATACTGTTTGGATGCAAGTAGCCCAAATCAGCTGAAGTTAGCTGAAGAGAAAAGGGGATTTCGTGTAAGGCCGTTGGGAGGGCTTTCGAACGGAATCCAGCCAGACCTAAGGAAGGGTTTGGAACCCAGAAGTGGAAGGCTTCTTCCAGACCCCCTCTGTCTCTTGTTTCTTTCCTCTTCCTCCTCCTTCCCTCCTCTCCCTCCCTGTCTTCCTTCCTTCCTTGGGTCCCAGATTCAGAGAATCCAATATGAATCCAATAAGATTATGAAAGTAAAAATATATGATATTCAATTAATATGTATTATATAAAATGGTGGAGATAGAATTTCTGTTGCAAAATTTCGGTCATGATTGGGAATTTTTCTGATGGGCCATGCAGATGGGAATCAGGGCAGTACATATGGTTAACATTCTGCTTGAGTGGTTTTAAATGGATGGCTTCCTTTGAGATGATCTGGGGCAGGCTGGGTTCTTCTACTTCTGTACTCCTGGAAGGGAGCTTCTCTCAAATTGTGAAGAGGGGGACCCAGCACAGAGGAGGTGAGGAGGGAATGGTTTCAACTGATGCAGAACTAGGAAGCATGCATCTACCTAATATGAACTACATTATAGCTCCACACTTCCGTAATTCTGTAGCATTTTCATCTCTAATTGCATCTGTATTGTCACTCTGTATTCATTTGCTTGGTTTCCAATCTGAACATCCATTGAACTTCAAGTACGAAAAAATGCAATGATTTTTAAATCATGCTGGAAAACTCGACTTCATTTCAATTATTCAGTAACTGCTGCCGGAAGGTGTCAAAAACCCAACACAAACATGTTTTTCTATTAACTTTGGATGCATCTGTCCTCAGGGCAGATGAGATAGTAGCCCCCAGGCTTTACAATGCCAGAGCCAGGCAGTGTTTTTGGATAGCTCCTGTGGAAAAGTCCTGGGGAGAATTCTGATTGGCCCAGCTTTAGGCATGGAGTCATCCCTGAACCAATCACTGTGACTGGGGACCAGGGAGTGTTTGATTGGCCAGCCTAGGTCACATGCCCTTCCCCTTCTGTGGTTGCAGGTGTTTTCTGTGGGAAAGAGGATTTGTTACTCAGCTTCTCTTCACTCCTCATGCCCTGCCTGAGGAGGAATATCAACTTTCAAAAAATCACCAACCTATTGGAACTACCAGTGTATTCTCACTCAGCTTACCAGTTTACAGTGACCACTTTGAATGCAAAGATGTGAAGCTCATGTGACACAAACTCTGTATATGGTGATTCAGTTTAATAGGAAATATAAATTGAGAGCTATTTCCTTAGAACTGTGGTTTTTAAAGTGTGGTGTCTGGATCGGCAGCAGCAGCATCACCTGGAAATGCAGACTCTAAGGCTCCACCCCAAATCTGCTGATTTAGAAACTCAGGACTGGGGTTGAGCAATCTAGGTTTTCATCAGCTCCCGAGATGACTCTGATGCCCACTTAAGTTTGAGAACCACTGTCTTGACGATTCTTTTCTGTGTGTTTCTCCTGACTATTTTAAACATGATTCAGTTTTTGAACAAACAGGTTTAACCATGGGTTTTCAGGGGATATTTTCAAATTTCAGTTTATACTCTTATGATTATGTACCATAGTCGCATTTTACTTACTACAGTTTTAATTTTCTCTGGTGTTTCTAACTGCTTTCCTTTTTCTTTGCACTTTCTGTCTTTGTCACTTCCTTAAGTTGTACCAAATTCTCAAGGAGTATATCAAATCTTAAATTTCATGTTTTCCTTGGTAATTCCTTCTGAAACTTCATGTTAAGCTCTTTTGAGGACTGACTGCTCTCTAGGGCTATGGCATAGCTGTCATCCAGGGGTCTTCCTTCTTTATTCTTCTAGTTGGACCCCTCTCTCTTGGATCCCATTGCCTTCCCATTCTTGGTTCATGTAGGTATAACACACTTAAATAACTTCATAGGAAGTTATGAGAGAGAAATGAATTTTTTTTATGTGTCTGAAAATGTCTTCCACCCTCACTCTTGACTGGTAGTTTTGCTGAGTAGAGAATGCTAGGTTGGAAAACGTTCTCCCACAGAATCCTTAAGGCATTGGTGCATCATCTTCTCTCATCTAAGCTGCTGATGAGAGGAGTTCCCTTCGTGACTCACAGTTAACGAACCCGACTAGGATCCCTGAGGCTGTGGGTTCAATCCCTGTCCTCACTCAGTGTGTTAAAGATCCAGTGTTTTTGTGAGCTATAGTGTAGGTTGAGGACATGCCTTGGATCCTGCATTGCTATGGTGTAGGCTGGCAGCTACAGCTCTGATTGGACCCCTAGCCTAGGAACTTCCATATGCTGCGGGTGCAGCTATAAAAAGCAAGGAAAAAAACAAAACAAAACAAAAAAACTGCTGATGAGAAGTCTCTCAGTAGTCTTATTTTTATTCATTTATAGGTGACCTGTTCCGGTTTCTTTAGAAGTTTTTAGGGAGTTCCTGTTGTGGCTCAGAGGGTTAAGAACCCAAGATAGTGTCTGTGAGGATGCAGGTTCAATCTCTGGCCTCACTCAGAGGATTAGCATCTGGGTATTGCTATAAGCTATGGTGTAGTTTGCAGATGCAGCTTGGATCCAGTGTTGCCATGGCTGTGGCATAGGCCTGCAAATTTAACCCCTAGTCCAGGCGCTTCCATATGTTGCAGGAGTAGCTGTAAAAAGAAAAATGTTTTTAGGATTCTTATTTTCTTTACACTTAATATTCTAAAATTTCATAATGACATATCAAATGTGAGGATATTTTCATCCTTTGTGCAGAGTACTCAGCTGGTTCATTTTATTTGAGAATACTGGGTCATGGTGTTGGAGAATTCTTTTATTTCTTTAAAAAATTAAAAATTTAATAATAAAATATATCAAACCTGTAGAATGACAATATTCATATGTCATTGTCCAGAATTAGCATCTGTTAATATTTTCTCATATTTGCTTCATTTCTACATGTATCCATCCAAAATATCAAAGATACAGCTGAAACATCACCATATAACCTTACCTCTCCACAGAAGTAACTTGAACTTAGTGTGTCTCATTCCCCCTGCATGATTTTATGCTTCTATTACTTATAAATGTAACAATAAATAATATTGGTAGTATTTTGTATGTTTTAAAATTTTACATCAATAGTGTCATTGTGTTTGTAGCTTTTTACACTTTGCTTTTTTTATTCATTATGTTACTGAGATTTATGCATGTTGATACCTAGAGATCCAGTTCATTCATTTAAACTCCCTATTGCATTCCATTATGTACCAATTAGGAAGGCCTTCAGCTAAAAGTAACACAAAACTTGGCTAGAGGTTTAAATACTCTAGGCAGATTTTTTTCTTTTCACATAGCTGGAAGCCCAGAGATAAGGCGTCTGGAGCTCAGTGATTTTATCAGGAGCACAGGTTTATCCTAGCCTTCCGCTTTGTCCTTAGTTTGTGCCTTTGGTCTTCAGCTGTATCAGAGCATTGTTTTTTTTTGTTTGTTTGTTTGTTTTGTTTTTTGTCTTTTTGCCTTTTCTAGGGCTGCTTCTGCGGCATATGGAGGTTCCTAGGCTAGGGGTTGAATCAGAGCTGTAGCCACCGGCCTATACCACAGCCACAGCAACGCGAGATCCGAGTCGCATCTGTGACCTACACCACAGCTCACTGCAATGCCGGATCCTTAACCCACTGAGCAAGGCCAGGGATCGAACCTACAACTTCATGGTTCCTCGTCAGATTCGTTAACCACTGCGCCACATCGGAAACTCCTATCAGATCATTGTTGCAAGATGAACTGGAATGTCTCCTGTCCAATATGCAGGAAAGGGGAGAGGGTAAAGGGCAAAACGGCTTTCCAACGGTGTCTGTCACTTTTTGTTAGGAAAATAAGTTTTCCTGGAGGGAGACCCGTTGTCGTGCAGCAGAAATGAATCTGACTAGTATCCATGAAGATACAGGTTTGATCCCTGACCTTGATCAATGGGTTGGGGATCTGGCATTGCCTTGAGCTGTGGCGTAGGTCGAAGCCATGGCTTGGATCCAGAGTTGCTGTGGCTGTGGCATAGGCCAGCAGCTGTAGCTCTGATTTGACCCCTAACCTAGCAACTTCTATATGCCATGGGTGCGGTCCTTAAAAAAAAATTTCCTGGAAACCCTATCCATTAGCCATCCATTTAAATCTCATTGGCTTAGTAGAGTCACATGACTACTCCTAAGCTCAGTTACCAGCCAAGGCCCATAAGAGTACAATGAATGATTTAGATCACAATTCATGCCTGGGGTTGGGGAAAGTATATATGGCTGTCAAGGGCCCCGTGTCTCTACCTGAACAAAATGGGGTTCTGTAAACAGGCAAGAAGAGGAGGGAGTGGATGTTGACATGTAGCAGACATTGCTAGAGGAGGACTCAGGGCCCATTCTCTCTGTTTCCTTACTAACAGAACCCAATCCTATTTGCCCAATAAATATTTATTGTCCTAGAGTCTTTTGTCATATTATTCAGGTGTGGTTTCGAGTACTAGAAACGTTAACTCTAGTATTTAAACAAATAAGTGGCTTATTTGTGCTCCATACCCAGAAGCCCAGGTGTGGGCCACCAGTGCTGGTAGGGTAGTTCCGTGAAGATGTTAAGGACACAGGCTCCTTCTTCCCCTGGTATCCATGGTTAGCATGGGGCCTTGTCATAGTTAGCCTGACAAAGGGCTGCTGCACTTTAGGCATCATGTTCCAGGCTCCAGATATAAGGCTAAAACATAATTTGCCAGATATAATAGAGTTTCCAACCACAAATAGAAGCCATACCAGTGCACACAGGTGGAATACAAATTCTGCTTATATCAAAATTTTTGGTAAAGTTAACATTTATTTTTCTTTATTATGACTGTATAAATATTGCTCACAGTTGAGTTACCCAGTGTACCATAATTTCCTACAACTCTTTATTCTTTTTTTTTTTTTTGTCTTTTTGTTGTTGTTGTTATTGTTGTTGTTGTTGTTGTTGCTATTTCTTGGGCTGCTCCCGCGGCATATGGAGGTTCCCAGGCTAGGGGTTGAATCGGAGCTGTAGCCACCGGCCTACGCCAGAGCCACAGCAACGCGGGATCCGAGCCGTGTCTGCAACCTTCACCACAGCTCACGGCAACGCTGAATCGTTTGCAAACTACACCACAGTTTTCAGCAATGCTGGATCCATAACCCAGTGAGGGAGGCCAGGGATCAAACCCACATCCTCATGGATACTAGTTGGCTTCTTAACTTGTTGAGCCACAGCAGGAACTCCCGTCTTCTTCTGGAAGCTTTTAGGGTCATCTCTTTATATGTACTATTCTAAAACTTCATGATGTTGTGACTTAGAGTGGATTTTTTTTAAATTATTTTTTTAAGTTATCGGCAGGCCTTTTCAATGAGGAAATTCAAATCCTTCCATTCTGGGAAAAGTTCTCATGTCATTTTCTCAATAATTTCCTCTCAAATTATGGCAGCTGCAGGCATTCTCCCAGAGGCAGGGCCTCTTCCAGATAAAGATGTAGAGGAAGAACTTCCCCTGGGAGACCTGGAAGCACCCCTCAGTGAGGAAGAATTCTAGGTTCTCCTCGACATGCTGCCGAGCTCCCCAGGTCCTCGTGCTTAGGAGGATGAAGGAGAACCTTCCTCCCTCGAGGCTTGAGCTTCTTTCAGGGCTCCTCTGGGAGTGTCCTCAAGTTCCACCCAGACACGCAGGAAGCGTGGGCACCAGAAGGGCCATCTTCCATGAAGCCTTTTTTTTTTTTTGTCCTTTTGCCTTTTCTTGAGCAGCTCCTGCAGACATGGAGGTTCCCAGGCTAGGGGTCTAATTGGAGCTACAGCTGCCAGCCTACACCACAGCCCACAGCAACTCAGGACCAGAGCTGCGTCTGTAACCTGCACCACAGCTCACGGCAATGCCGGATTCTTCACCCACTGAGCAAGGCCAGGGATTGAACCTGCAACTTCATGGTTCCTAGTCGGGTTCATTAACCACTGTGCCACGGTGGGAACTCCAATCCTCCATGAAGCCTTAAGGGCTTCTACACCTTGCAAACAGAGGGTGACCCAACTCCTTTTCCCTCTGCATGATGGGAAGGCATATCCACGATTGCTCATCCGTTGTGTGTGACATTCTTTGATCAAATAAATATATCTTGTTACCCCCCCCCAATAGTAATAATTTCCTCTCTACCATTTTCCCTGATTTCTCTTTTAGGAACTCCTATTACTTAGATATTGGAACTCCTGGATTAATCCTCTGATTTCCTTGACTTTTTCCTATGAGTTAAAATTTTTCTTTGTATTTGTGCTTTATTATCTGACACATTTTTTCAATTTTATGTTCCAACTCTTTTACTGAAAATGTTCATCTAACACATCTTTCATTTCTAATAGTACTTTCTTATTCTTTGCAACATCCAGGTTTATAGCATTCTGCTTTTCTTTTTGTCATGGATACAGTGGTTTTTTTCTAGTTCACTTGAAGATGTTAATTATATGTTTTTAAAATTGTTCTTTGGGAGTTCCCGTCGTGGCTCAGTGGAAACAAATCTGACTAGCATCCATGAGGACACAGGTTGGATCCCTGGCCTTGCTCACTGGGTTAAGGATCCGGCATTGCCGTGAGCTATGGTGTAGGTCGCAGATATGGCTCAGATCCTGTGTTGCTGTGGCTGTGGCGGAGGCCAGTGGCTACAGCTCAGATTCAACCCCTAGCCTGGGAACCTCCATATGCCACAGGTGTGGCCCTAAAAAGACAAAAAATAGAAAATAAAAAAAATAGTTCTTTGGCTTCCTGCAATATTGCTATTTTCTTGGACTTTTTATTTTCCTGTTTGTTTTGGTCTTTATCATTCTGGCAATTCTTGGCTGGCCATCATGATTTGGGATGGGGCGGCTAAACAGGTGTTTGACAGACTGGACTTACTGAGTAGTCGATGCACTCGTGGTGGGCAGTTGGGTGGAGCCTTCATCATTTTGTTGGAGATATTCAAAATGTCAGAATCTGTAAGTCCTCCAATCTCCTATCTGGAGCGTGTAAGCTTCCTTAGTGTTCTAGGAGTCACCCTCTAGTAGGCAGAGGGTTGAGGGGCTGCCTTTACTTAATCCCTTTCCATCAGTGATACGATTCCTTCTTGCTTGCAGCTCTCCAGGGGCATCCTTATTTAACTCTTCCATCTTCTAGGGTAGGGGGAGCATGCTAGGAGGCTGAGCCTAGCGGGGAGATTTGAGAGTTTAACTTACTCCTTATGAAGCTTTTCAACCAACCCTTTTGTTTTTAGTCCCACCCTCTGTCCTGGTCTTCAGTGTATTGACTGCCTCCAATTCCCCTTTCTCTACTTTTGAGAACCACTATGTAATTCTTGAAGGTTCAGACAAAACATTAAAAAAAAAATAGCATCTGCTTCTGGTGTTTATTTTTCTTTTCATTGTAGAAAATTTTCAAACACAATAAAAATAGAAAAAATAATGTGATGAATCTTTTGTACCTTTGAAGCAGCTTCAATAATGATCAATATATAGCTGCTTGTGATGCCTTTCCCATAATGATTTCTTTTTTTTTTTTTTAAGTTTAAACAGCACATTTATTTGTAATACTGGTGTAGATGGTTGTCCAGGGTTCATCTGCTTTTCAATTACTGTAACATGTAAGAAAAGTTAAATTCTTTTCACCGTAGCAACTTTAGAACCCTATTTGTGATTTAAAAAAATTAGAGGAGTTCCCGTCGTGGCACAGTGGTTAACGAATCCGACTAGGAACCATGAGGTTGTGGGTTCAATCCCTGGCCTTGCTCAGTGGGTGAAGAATCCGGCGTTGCCGTGAGCTGTGGTGTAGGTTGCAGATAGGGCTTGGATCCCAAGTTGCTGTGGCTCTGGTGTAGGCTGGTGGCTACAGCTCCGATTAGACCTCTAGCCTGGGAAAATCCATATGCCGCAGGAGCGGCCCAAGAAAAGGCAAAAAGACAAAAAAAATTAGAAACATCGAATAGCAAATTCAATTAGTAAATTTGCAGCCGCTTTCTTAATCTACTATATTTAAAAAATTTATTTATCCCAAACGAAGCTTTATTAGCTGTTATACATAATGCATTTTCCCATAACGATTTCAATTAAAGTCTATTGGTTAATTTGGTTTTCCAACTCTTTAAAGTTATTTGGTCATTTCTATTATCTTTATAATTAAGTATCTGTTTATTAATTAGCCTTGTGTCTAAGAGTTATAGTTCCAGAAACAGAACAGTCTGGGTTTGAATCTCTTTTGCCCCCATTTGGACAGTCAGTAAGGTTCTGTCGTGGCTCGGTGGAAACGAATCTGACTAGCATCCATGAGGACGAAGGTTGGATACCTGGCCTTGCTCAGTGGGTTAAGGCTCTGTGCCTCAGTTTCCTCATCTGTAAAATGGGAATAACTCTGTTACTTATCTCATCACATTGTCAAGAAAATTCAATGAAGTCATATGAGCAGAGCATTTAAATTAAAGATGTGGTACATATTCAGAATGGAATACTACTCAGCCATAAAGAAGTACAAAATAATGCCATTTGCAGCAACATGGATGGAACTAGAGATTCTCATTCTAAGTGAAGTAAGTTAGAAAGATAAAGACAAATACCATATGATATCACATATCTGGAATCTAATATGTGGCACAAATGAACCTATCTACAGAAAAGACACAAACAGGAGAATGGACCTGTAGTTGCCAAGGGGGAGGGGGAGGGAGTGGGATGGACTAGGAGTTTGGGATTAGTAGATGTAAATTATTGTGTTTGGAGAAGGTATACAATGAGATCCTACTGTATAGCACAGGGAACCATATGTAATCTCTGTGATGGAACATGATGGAGGATAATGAGAGAAAAAGAGTGTGTATATATGTATAACTGGGTTACTTTGCTGTATAGCAGAAATTGATAGAACACTATAAATCAACTATAATAAAATTAAAAAAATAAAATAGTGCTTAGCACATTGCAACAGTAGCTGTTATCTAAGTTAAAAAAAATTTTTTTTTGTCTTTTGTCTTTTTAGGGATGTACCTGCAGCATATGGAGGTTCCCAGGCTAGGGGTCAAATCAGGGCTGCAGCTGCCACAGTCACAGCCATGCGGAATCTGAGCCATGTCTGCAACCTACACCACAGCTCACGGCAATGCCGGATCCTTAACCCACTGAGCAAGGCCACGAATCAAACCCCAAATCTAATGGTTACCAGTTGGGTTCATTAACCACTGAACCACGACAGGAACTTTTTTTTGGTTTTTTTTTCAGGGCCACATGGGTGGCACATGGAGGTTCCCACACTAGGGGTCGAATTGGAGCTACAGCTGCCGGCCTACAACACAGCCACAGCAACACCAGGTCCGAGCCACATCTGCAACCTACACCACAGCTCATGGCAACGCCGGATCCTTAACCCACTGAGTGAGGCCAGGGATCGAACCCGAAACCTCATGTTTCCTAGTTAGATTCGTTTCTGAGATAGGAACTCCTCAGTTAAAATGTATTGACATGAAGTTTTTCATGGCATTCACTTATAATTTTTTTTTTTGGTCTTTTTTGTTGTTGTTGCTATTTCTTGGGCTGCTCCCGCGGCATATGGAGGTTCCCAGGCTAGGGGTTGAATCGGAGCTGTAGCCACCGGCCTACACCAGAGCCACAGCAACGCAGGATCCGAGTCGCATCTTCGACCTACACCACAGCTCACGGCAACGCCGGATCATTAACCCACTGAGCAAGGGCAGGGACCGAACCCGCAACCTCATGGTTCCTAGTCGGATTCGTTACCACTGCGCCACGACGGGAACTCCCACTTATAATTTTTAAATTTTCTACCATAGTTTAAGTTATATTCCAAACGCTGTTTACTTATGAATATTCACTTTTCTTCTTGTTTAGTCTTGCATGGTTTGCCTTTTTTTTTTTTTTTTTTGTCTTTTTGCTATGTCTTTGGGCCGCTCCTGCGGCATATGGAGGTTCCCAGGCTAGGGATCTAATCGGAGCTGTAGCCACCGGCCTACGCCAGAGCCACAGCAACTCAGGATCCGAGCCGTGTCTGCAACCTACACCACAGCTCACAGCAACGCCGGATCGTTAACCCACTGAGCAAGGGCAGGGATCAAACCCGCAACCTCATGGTTCCTAGTCGGATTCGTTAACCACTGCGCCACGACGGGAACTCCGGTTTGCCTATTTTAATAATCTTGTCAAAGAATTGCCTTTGCATTTATCTCTATGCTTGACTGTTTTCTATTACTTTTTGCTTTCATCTTTTATATTTGCATTCTTCTACTTTCTTTTCTCTCTTGTCCTCTAACGAGGTTCTTTAGTTGAACGCTTATCACATTAATTTTCCTTCTTCTTTCCTCTCCTCCCTCTTTCCTTCCTTTTTCCTTCTTTCCTTCCTTTTTTCCTTCTTCCTCCCTCTAAGTACGTTGCATCCCACAAATTTCAAGTTGTAATCATTGGCTTCTAATTATGTAATAATTTCCATTGTGGTTTCCTGTTAAACCCATGATTAGAAATTATTTTTAGTTTCCAAATAGGTATTATACATTTATATGTATTTATTTCATTTAAATGTATGTATAAATACACATTTATACATACAGGCTTTCCTTGGTATCTGTGGGGGATTTGTTCCAGGACCATTCCTTCCATACCAAAGTCTTTGATGCTTAAGTCCTTTATATTAAATGGCCTTGTCTTTGCATATAACCCACTGCACATCTTCCTTTATGCTTTAAATCATCTCCAGATTACTTATAATACTTAATAATATAAGTATGATGTAAAAAGTTGTACATACAATGTAAATATTATGTAAATATTTGAGGTTCTTCAACTTGTATGTTCTTTTGCCTTAATTTGCATTAAGGTCTTCCACTATGAGAGTGGAGTTGACCATTACTCCTGGAAATGCTACTTTATTGTATTGTATACATTTTGAGGTTGTGTTTATCTTTTACTTTATAGTTATGAAGGTGGAGGAGGAAAAGGCTGGGGTAGGGAAGCTGGACCCCGATAACTACAGGAGGCGATGTCAAGATCAGGAAGGTAAGGTCACCTTGAGAACTTGATGCAAATTCTGAGAGGATCTGGGAATTCCTTAGGTATCCTTATAACAGCCCTTCCAGCTTGGGAATCTAGAGAGTTGGTCCCTTTCGCTGACCTACTCACAGTGTCTCCTCTAGATATGGTGAGACCAGCCTTCACCATGTCTTAAAGAGACCACATGGTCATGTTGGAGAGAGGTAACCAGTACTTTGCTAAGATTATGGCATAGCTTCCCCAACACAAATTTAAACTCCCTTGATTTTACAAGACATATGAATCATACTAAATGCTAAATATGAACATTTTATAGAGTCTAAAATGGCTCAATTAAAACCAGTGAAAGAGGATATTGAGAGGGGGTATTTTTGTTGCTCAAGAATGGCTTACTCAGAGATCTGAAGTATCATACAGTCTACAGAAAAGCAGCCATAGAGTTTTGAAGGAAGTGCCCAGGGCAGCTATCTCTCTTGGTTAGAGGCCTTTCTGATGTATCTGCTGCTTCTCTCTTCCATCCTGGCCTCTAGGGTGGAGCATAGGAACTCATCATTGGAAGAACTAAGCATACTAAACCCATAGACCAGAACTACTTCCCTCTAAGTATTGGTGTCCATGGTTTTGAAGCCCTCTTGGAGGGAGCCAATAACCACGCTTTCCAGCTGGATGCTCCCTAAGCTGAGGAATATGTAGAGCCACTCTAGGGCTATTGGGAGAAGAATGCAGTGAGGAGTTGGCACTATCCTGAGCCAAACTACAAGATGTTCACAGTGAGAGGAGGTGCCCTGCAGAGCAAAGGAGAGGGCTAGCCATTCCTCATGGTTCACAATCAATGGTTATAATGGAAAAAAATGGGACACGTTATATCCAGGGCAGAAAGTAAAATATTCCCCCTGACAGCCATCTCCCCTGATTTCTTTAGTAAGGACCCTCTTCATGTGTATTGCCTCTTGCGATTCTCATAATCATGTTTGCATTCACCGTTCCATTCTATCTTCTCAAAAACCATGTCCAGCCAGTAGAGAAAGAATTTTCGTTCCTGCATAATAGGTGAGAACACTATTAAGAATCCAGCGTTGCCATGGGCTGTGGTGTAGGTCCCAGACATGGCTCAGATCCTGCATTGCTGTGGCTGTAGCGTTGGCCAGCAGCTAGAGCTCTGATTCGACCTCTAGCCCAGGAACCTCCATATGCTGCAGGTGCAGCCCTAAAAAGACAAAACAAATAAACAAACAAGAAAAAAAAAAAAAACGAAAAAACAAAACTGGCCGGGGAGTGCCCAGGGCAGCTAACTCTTGGTTAGAGGCCTTTCTGATGTATCTGCTGCTTCTCTCTTCCATTCTGACCTCTAGGGTGGAGCATAGGAACTCATCATTGGAAGAACTAAGCATACTAAACCCATAGACCAGAACTACTTCCCTCTAAGTATTGGTGTCCATGGCTTACCTCCAATTACAGTTTGCTTAAGAGACACCATGTAGAACAAGGGAAGTCACACCATGCTGGGGGGTGGGCAGAGGGGAGAAGGAAAGAGAAGCAGCAGTCATTCTGAGTCCTGCATGTCATAAAAATCTCTACCTCACATTGCTCCTTATACCCAAGAGAGACTGAGAGTCCAAAAGAGCAAGCAGTGGGATGAGGTGGGATGAGTTGGGGTTCTAAAGAGATTGGGACACTGACATCCAGGTAACCTGACCCTCCAGCATCTAGGAATGCACTAGTCAGAGTAGACTCATACAGAATCAACTCACCAGGCAGACTCAACATGTCTCTATGCTTCTTCAAGGTTCAGCTTCATGTAGTTTCAGTGTGACATGTGTAATCAACGACGCCCAGGCATCTAGCACCTGAATTTCAGGGGTTAGAGCAAAGAGGCAGCTCTCTCCTCCAGGAGGAAAAAAAAGTTCATGTAGTTCTATCAAGATCTATATTAGAACATAAAGTCTAATTTCCCAGTCTGCCGCAGCCTTTCAAATTTTAGTTGCTGTTCTTGGGCTTCAAAAATAGTCATAATGATCAATAGTTGTTGACCAGCCCTAGGGAAAATATTGTCACCACAGATCTATCAATGTGATGCACCACATTAATGAAATGAAGAATAAAAATTATATGATCATTTCAATAGATGCAGGAAAAGCATTTGACAAAATTCAGCATCCATTTGTGATAAAAAGAAAAACATTCAGGGAGTTCCCGTCGTGGTGCAGTGGTTAACGAATCCGACTAGGAACCATGAGGTTGCGGGTTCGGTCCCTGCCCTTGCTCAGTGGGTTAACGATCCAGCGTTGCCGTGAGCTGTGGTGTAGGTTGCAGACGCGGCTCGGATCCCGCGTTGCTGTGGCTCTGGCGTAGGCCGGTGGCTACAGCTCTGATTAGATCCCTAGCCTGGGAACCTCCATATGCCTCGGAAGCGGCCCAAAGAAATAGCAAAAAGACAAAAAAAAAAAGAAAAAAGAAAAACATTCAACAAACTGGGTATAGAGAGAATGTACCTCAATATAATAAAGGCCAGATATGACATCATACTCATACTGAAAGTTTTTCCTCTAAGATCAGGAACAAGACAAAGATGCCCACTCTTGCCACTTTTATTCAAAAGAGTACTGGAAGGAGTTCCTGTCGTGGCTCAGCAGTTAACTAACCCGACTAGCATCCACGAGGATGTGGGTTTGATCCCTGGTCTTGCTCAGTGGGTTAAGGATCCGGCATTGCCGTGAGCTGTGGTGGAGGTTGGTGGTTACATCTCCAGTTAGACCCCTCGCCTGGGAACCTCCATATGCTGAGGGTGCAGCCATAAAAATTAAAAAAAAAAAAAAAGAACAACAAAAAAAATAGTACTGAAAGTCCTAGCCAGAGCTATTAGGCAAGATAAATGAAATAAAAGGCAAGAAGAAAAATCAGAAAAGAGTAAAACTATCGCCATTTGCAGATGACATGATATCATACATAGAAAACCCTAAAAACTCCACCAAAAACCTCTTAGAACTAAAAAAACAAATTCATTAAAATCGCAGGATACAAAATCAAAGTACAAAAATCAGTTTCACTTCTATATACTAACAATGAACTATCAGGAAGAGAAATTAAGAAAACAATTTCATTTACAATACTCAGGAATAAATTTAATCAAGGAGATAAAAGAACTATTTACTGAAAACTGTAAGACATTGATGGAAGAAATCAAAGACAATACAAATACATGGAAAGATAAAAATGAACGAACAAACAAAAAGCAAGTTAAACTATATCAAGCTAAAAATCTTCTGAACAGCAAAGAAAAATGTCCACAAAATGAAAAGGCAGCCTACAGAATGGGAGAAAATATTTGCAAATCACATATCTGATAAGGGGTTAATATCCAAAATATATGAAGAACTCATACAACTCAACAGCAAAAAACTCAGATGATACAATTTAAAATGGGAAGAGGAATTGAATAGAAATTTTTCCAAAGAAAACTTGCAAATGGGCAACAGGTACATGAAATTGTACTCAACATCACTAAGCATTGGGGAAATGCAAATTAAAACCACAATTAGACAGCACTTCACAAATGTTAGAATGGCTGTCACCTAAAAGATACAGGATAGAAAATATTGGCCAGGGTGTGGGGAAAAGGACACTATTGTGCACTGTTGGTGGGAATGCAAATTGGTGCAGACACTGGAAAATGGTGTGGAGAGTCCTCAAAAAAATTAAAACTGGACTACCATATGATCCAGCAATTCCCCTCCCTGGGTATATGTCAAAGGAAATGAAATTACTATCTTTTTTGGGTCTTTTTAGGGCTGCACCCACAGCATACGGAAGTTCCCAGGCTAGGGGTCGAATCAGAGCTACAGCTGCCACCCTACGCCACAGCCACAGCAACTCTAGATCTGAGCCTCGTCTGTGCCCTCCACCACAGCTCACTGCAACATCGGACCCTTAACCCACTGAATGAGGGCAGGGATTGAACCCACGTCCTCATGGATAATAATCAGGTTCGTTACCACTGAGCCATGATGGGAACTCCTGAAATCACTATCTGGAAAAGATGTTCGTGCTTTTATGCTCATTGAAGTATTATTTATAATAGTCAAGACAGAGAAACAACTTAAGTATTCATCAGCAGTTAAATAGGTTAAAAAAAAAAGTGATATACTTGTGTGAATATTACTCAGCCATAAAAAAGGAGGAAATCTTGCCATTTGCAGCATAAATGGACCTTGAGGATGTTACACTAAAGGAAATAAGCCAGACAGAGAAAGACAAACTCTGAAGGATCTCACTTACATGTGGAATCTAAAAATCCAAACTGTGTGGTGATGGAAGTTAACTGAACTTATAGTGGTAACCATTTTGCAGTACATACATCTATCAAATTATTATGCTGTACACTTTAAATGAATACAACATTGTACGTCAATCACATCTGAGTTTTAAAAATAATAAGGGAACCTGCGGAGGTGGGGGTATGGTGGGGTAGCTACGTGGAACTTGATGCTCAATTATTCTGCAAATCTAAAATGTCACTAAAAAGGAGTTCCTGGGGTGGCTCAGTGGTAATGAACCCAACTAATATCCATGAGGACCTGGGTTCCATCCCTGGTTTCTCTCAGTGGGTTAAGGATCTGGTGTTGCTGTGGCTGTGGCATAGGCCTGCAGCTGCCGCTCTGATTGGACCCCTAGCCTGGGAACTTCCATATGCTGCAGGTGTGGCCTTAAAAAGACAAAATAAAATAAAACTGCACTAAAACATCTATTATTTTTTAAATTGTTGACCAACTCAAGACAATACTGATGAGAAACTGGTAGGAGAATGTTTTTCCTGGGAGCTGAGGGGATTCTAGCTGCCTCTCTGTGTGCAGATTCAGTGGAGGCTTTACACGGCAGTCAGGCTTCTTAGCAGAGTTCTGAAGTCGGATTCTTGGTAGCTCTAGTTCTTGAAAATTCTAGTTTACAAAACCAGCTTTGAGAAACCCTTAATATCTTGTAGTAGGTAGGACTTCCCATAGACTTTGGTTGTTAGTAAAAATGGAACTGGATGGCCGTGTGGCTTTCTGATAACGATCAGAGAGGGGGCTTGGCATTTTGGACCAAAGCTGTGACCCACGAGGGCCATTTCTCCTGGACCATGTGTCACAAACCATATGTGGTTATTGCTGCTTTAGATGAGCAAGAACCGGGAGGCGGGTGTTCTGCTCATTGCTGCAGAATTCTAAATATAGAACGAAGGATCTCCCTTCCACCAACAGCTCAGCTGGTTCAGAATTGGAATTCTGTCAAACCCAAGCCTCGGGGCAATGGCCCTGTCCAGGACTCCCATGTCCTCTGATCTGCTTCGGTGGCCTCAGCTCTCTGGAACAGCGGGTGTTAAGGAGAAGTGCCAGTTTTCAGTAACTCTGCCTACCCTCTCTGTGCCCGCCCGCAGACTGTCGTTCCATCCACATTGGGCTTTCCGTCCCTAGTCATCCTCATAGGAATAGAGACCAGAAGGGACATCTTTCAGGCCTGCAAAAGGTCCGCTGGGGCCTGCGGCCAGACATGCCTCAGCAGGGACAGACCGGTGCCGGCAGCAGTGTGGATCATGTCAGCAGGACACGTGAGTTCTTGAGGGGAGCCTTCTGGGGAGCCAATCGCTGGGAGGGTCCGGACAGGGCAGGTCGGGGGGATCCTCTGGAGAAGGTGAGGGCTGCCCCATGGGGTGCAGGTGGCTCTCCCTGTTCAGGGACGCCTTCAGTCCGGCTGTGCCCCTGTCCCTCTGTGGTGACTCTGAGACCTCCCATCTGATCTATTCTGCGTTGATTTCATGGTTTCATTCTCAGAATTATTTTCTCATTTTCAAATGCCTAGGGGCCACACCGCCCTTGCCGCAAGAGCCAATAACAAACCTGACTGTTTGGCGGGAGCTGCTATGCTCAGTAAACTGATTTCCGTATTGAATTTCCTCCGCCCCTTCTCTCCATCTGAACTTGAAGGAAGGGTCTGGAATTGTCTGGCTATCCAACACTGCAGCTTGCAGGGGCCAGAGAGGCTTTGTCCTAGGTCAGTGGGACCCCTGAGGCCTTCCTCTGCTGCTGTGGAGATCAGTTCTGGGCTGGTTGAAATCAGTCTTTTGGGAGTTCCCGTCATGGCTCAAGGGAAATGAATCTGACCAGTATCGATGAGGATGTGTGTTTGATCCCTGGCCTCGCTCAGTGGGTTAAGGATCCAGTGTGGCTGTGAGCTGTGGGGTAGGTTGCAGATGAGGCTTGAATTCCGAGTTACTGTGGCTGTGCTGTAGGTCAGCAGCTGAAGCTCTGATTGGACCCCTAGCCTGGGAACCTCCATATGCCGTGAGTGCAGCCCTAAAAAGTCTAAATAAATAAATAAATTGGTCTTTTGTTCCTTCCTGTGGAAAGAAAAGTATCCATCTTAAGAGGAATGAAAAGACTGAAATCCTTAGAGCACAACTGTGACATTTAATTTTTTAATTTTTTTTGGCCACGCCTGCCGCATATGAAAATTCCCCAGACCAGGGATTGAGACATTTTACTCTTTTGAGCCTTCACTGTTTCTAGGGATGTGATTTCACCCACAGCATATGCCAAAGCTGAGTGATAAATGTATCTAATTGGTTTCTGCTATATATTTCCACTGTCTTGAGCAAGGCAAAATAAGTTATTTTTTACCATCTAAACCTTCCAAAAAATGTCAGAGGCAGTAACAGTTTCTTAATACCCCTCTAGGAGACTAGACACACATGTTCCCAAAGGCCACCTGAGTCACCCTCAACCCTGCACTGCTCTCAACACCTGCTGTCATTGGCAACAAGTGCTGTCATTGCCACAGGCATCTACCAAAGCCTGTGGCTTTTCCAGAGTGAAGGTGCCCATGTGGGGTCTGGTTAATGGGGAGTCCTTTGGAGGTGTCCACTGTAAGAGATGAGCTCTGATTTAAAATACATATGTGTTGGAGTTCCCATCATGGTGCAGCGGAAACGAATCTGAGTAGGAACCATGAGGTTGCAGGTTCGATCCCTGGCCTTGCTCAGTGGGTTAAGGATTTGGCGTTGCCATGAGCTGTGGTATAGGTTGAAGGTGCTGCTCAGATCCTGCGTTGCTATGGCTGTGGCGTAGGCCGGCAGCTGTAGCTCTGATTTGACCCCTAGCCTGGGAACCTCCATATGCCGCGAGTGCGGCCCTAAAAAACAAATAAAATAAAATAAAATACACATGTGCACACATACACACAAACACGCATGCACATGTGTGCACAGACAGGTTCAAGGGTAGGCATGTCAGAGACCCAAGGAGAGCAGGTCTGGTAGGAAGGCCTGCTCCTCATGCTGGAGCCGGATGTCTCCTATACACTCTCTGGGGCATCCCCCACCTCCCCTGCATTCAGGGATGAAGTCACTCTTTGAATGCTGAGTCTGTTGGGTCCCTCCTGAGCCAGGAGAGGACAGGCAGTTAGAGCTAGCGCTTTCTGCTCAAAGGGTTTCAAGGAGGTCTAATAAGTGATATTTATTGATGCAGCATGGTGCAGCACACAAGTGGTCATGTATGGCAGATTTTACATTGTCTTGGTGGTTTCTGGTTCAATGAAGGGGATGGTTGTGGGTTGTTTTTTGTTTTTTTTTTTGTCTTTTTGCCTTTTCTGGGGCTGCTCCCATGGCACATGGAGGTTCCCAGGCTAGGGGTCGAATCGGAGCTGTAGCCGCTGGCCTACACCAGAGCCACAGCAACACGGGACCCAAGCCACATCTGCGACCCACACCATAGCTCATGGCAATGCCGGATCCTTAACCCACTGAGCAAGACCAGGGATCGAACCCGCAACCTCATCGTTCCTGGTTGTATTTGTTAACCACTGAGACATGACAGGAACTCCTGGGACAGTAGTTTTAACTAGAAGCCAAAGGGGAGGGAATGTAGAATCCTTGGCACATTTCTACATTCAGCTCACTCCCTTCACAACCTGGTTCCCGGGTGTATCAAAAGGCCTGGCTATGGAACAGGGGAGAGAGGATGGGAGAGCCTAGGAGATGGGAAATTTCTGGCCATGTCTTTCAACATAGCGTAGGTAAGAACTACTTTTTTTTTTTCGGTCTTTTTAGGGCTGCACTTTCGGCATATGGAGGTTCCCAGGCTAGTGGTCCAATCTGAGCTGTAGCTGCCGGCCTACACCACAGCCACAGCAACGCAGGATCAGAGGCACATCTTTAACCTATACCACGCAGCTCATGGCAACACCAGATCCTTAACCCACTGAGTAAGGCCAGGGATCAAACCCGAGGCCTCATGGATACTAGTCAGGTTCGTTAACCACTGAGCCATGCCGGAAACTCCAAGTAAGAACCATTTTAAAAGGGAAAACAAATTATTGTGGACCCATGAAGATGCATTTGTACCTTTGTAGAGCCCCAGAGGACTATAAAACCCCAGTCTGAGAAATATCTTCATTAAGGTTTTATTCCATAAAAATATCTGTGAATTTTGAATCATAACAATAAAAGTTTTACCATTAAAGCTAATGAATGAAATATTTTAAAGATTATCATCAAAACAGAAACATGAAATTAAAAAATTCAAATAGAGGAGTTCCCATTGTGGCTCAGGGGGTTAAGAACTCAACATAGTGTCGGTGAGGCTGTAGGTTCAATCCCTGGCTTCATTCAGTGGGTTAAAGATTCGGCATGGTTGCAAGCTGCAGTGTAGGTCATAGATGCGGCTAGGATCTGCCGTTGCTGTGGCTGTGGTGGAGCTCTGATTCAACCCCTAGCCTGGGAACTTCCATATGCCACAGCTCGGCCCTAAAAATAAAAACAAACAAATGGGAGTTCCCGTCGTGGCGCAGTGGTTAACGAATCCGACTAGGAACCATGAGGTTGTGGGTTCGGTCCCTGCCCTTGCTCAGTGGGTTAATGATCTGGCGTTGCCGTGAGCTGTGGTGTAGGTTGCAGATGCGGCTCGGATCCCGCGTTGCTGTGGCTCTGGCGTAGGCCGGTGGCTACAGCTCCGATTCAACCCCTAGCCTGGGAACCTCCATATGCCGCAGGAGCGGCCCAAAGACATAGCAAAAAGACAAAAAACAAAAAAAAAAAACAAAACAAACAAAACAAAACAAAACAAAAAACAAATGAAAAACAAAAAAAATCAAATAAAACCCACTTACTCCCAACATGTGGATTTAAGGGAGCCACAAAACCTACTAGCAAGGTCCACAGCCACAGCGAATTTTCTGAAACCCATGGGGATTGAGCTTGTTCTGGCTGTTCTCCTTGAGGTAATAGAAGTTCACTTCTTCCATGCTGAACAGGGCATTGTGTGTATGTGTGATGCAAAAATAGACCCTGCCCCACTGCATCACTGGGCCGGTGACAACAACCCAGAGAGGGGAAAACAAAACAGTGCCCAAATCATTTGGTGGCGTCATTGAGATGATTGCCTGAATCTGCCATTTCTCTGCTGGAGGGCAACTGACCACATGTGTTTTTCCCCTCTGAGGGTCCTGTCCATTCTGTGAATCCATCCAGACAGCCCAGGTGGGTGATCCAGCTGGTCTGGGCACAAAGTCCCAGTGGGAGCTCCCTCTACAGAAGAGGGGGCTCATGCAGAACGGGACGGGGCAGGGGGCTGGGCCAGGCAGGGTGGCCTGAGAGTAAGGCAGCCTGTGCAGATGAAGGACCAACAGGAGGGCCCTTCAGTTTCTGCCTCATGGAACAATGACAAGAATCCAGCAAGACCACAAATGCGAAGGAGAGTTGTACCGTGAAGTGGTATTTCATGGTAACTCTGTGAAGTGTACGTATAGTAATAATAAAAAGGAGATCTGATTATCCTCCTCTTCAGATTAGGGAATCAAGGTCAAAGAGATGTGGTGTGACACAGAGGTAATCAGTGAAGCTGGAGCTTGAACACAGGTCTGTAGACTTCAGAGTCTGTGTGAGCCCCTTCCACTAGGCTGCTGTCCTTTGTAAGACGTCACTGGTCAGTCGCTATATTGCACAAGGCTGAGAATGACTCCTTTCAAGCTGCCATATCGTCTCGTGATGAAAGGGGACAGGTAGGTAGAGAATAATATGCCATGGCAGTTGGTTTGTTCCTTTTCTCTCTCCTCTTCTTTTCTCACCACCCCTTCCTCTTTTGTAAATTTAGGAAGTTAATCCTTAGATGTCCATCAATTTTGACACTGGCAGAACATGTAGTGGGAATAGAACCATCAAGCTGTGGTGAGAATCAGTGAGAGTCATGCTTCCTTACTGCACTCTGCCTCTGAGAACCTCTTGTGAGGCTCCTCATTAGGAGCAAGGGGAAGAAGGGCAGCTATAGAAATACAGCTGCTCTCTGGCTTTTCCTGGCTGCTGCTAAGAACGGGAGCCAAGATCTAAGAGCATGAGATGTACAACCTACCTTGCAGCGCTGGAATCTCAGTGCCTTCGTCTGCAGAGGGAAAGGCTACAGTAGGGTGACTACCTGTTTCAGTTTGCCTGAGAAGGAGGGTTTTCCCAGGATGAGGGCTGTGGGACTGTCCCTGCTAAAAACCAGGTCAGTCTAAAGCAAACCAGGATTGTTGGTCAAAGTTCTGAGCTCCTAAACAAGATATAAACGGGTACAAAGTAGTTCACATGGGGCATGATACACAGCAGATATTTAACATAATGTTAGTTCTATTTTTTTGGTTTGTTTGTCTTTTTAGGGCCACACCCTGTGCATCTGGAGTTTCCCAGGCTAGGGGTCAAATCGGAGCTGCAGCTGCCGGCCTACGCCACAGTCACAGCAACACCAGATCCTTAACCCACTGAGCCACTGAGTGAGGCCAGGGATCAAACCTGCATCCTCATGGATGCTGGTTATGTTTGTAACCTGCTAGCCACAAATGGAACTCCAACATATTTTAGTTCAATTGATCTATGTTAACCCATTTAAAAGCAAGGAGCCCAAATCCTTTTCCTTTACAAGTGGTCATCTGATTTGGCTGTGCTCATTGGTACCAAGAAGCTTACAAGATCCTTCTGGCGGAGGGATGTGAAAAATTACTAAGATCTTTGGGAGTTCCCGTCGCGGCTCAGTGGTTAACAAATCTGACTAGGAACCATAAGGTTGTGGGTTCCATCCCTGGCCTTGCTCAGTGGGTTAAGGATCCAGCGTTGCCATGAGCTGTGGTGTAGGTCGAAGACATGGCTCGGATCTGGCATTGCTGTGGCTGTGGCATAAGCCAGCGGCTACAGCTCTGATTAGACCCCTAGCCTGGGAACCTCCATATGCCATGAATGCGGCCCTAGAAAAGACAAACAAACAAACAAACAAAAAATTACTAAGATCTTCTACTTGCCAAGTGTTGAACAACTCTGAGGTCACTAAAAGATCAAAATACCCCAAGATGAGCAGTAAGGGAGAGAAAGACTGTCTTCTAGCCAGACATTCAAGCCTCATATGGTTCCAAGGCTTTTGGGCCAAAGATAGATTTCATGGGGGTCTTTCTTTCCCCATTTCTGTTGAGGTAGGAGCAAGGTTTGGGATAGAAGACAAATTTACCTCTAAAGCATCTCTCCGCTAAGTAGCTCCTGAGACAGGCTGTGTTTCCAACATAGGAGCAAAGATAACTGGATTTATTTATTTTTCTCTGTATTTACTCTTCTCTCTCTTCTTCTCCTTGGCATCTTAAGACATAGATTTCCTGGAATTATTAATATATACAGCATTCAAACAAACAAACCAAAAAACCCTATTAGAAGAGAATTCTGAGTTAGTGACCTTAAGAATTTAAGGGGAGGAGTTCCTGTTGTGGCTCAGGGATAATGAACCTGACTAGTATTTAGGAGGATGCAGTTTCGATCCCTGGCCTCGCTCAGTGGGTTAAAGATCTGGTGTTGCTGTGAGCTGTGGTGTAGATTGCAGATGTGGCTCAGATCTCACATTGCTGTGGCTGTGGTGTAGGCCAGTAGCCCAGTAGCTGTAGCTCCGACTTGACCCCTAACCTGAGAACATCCATTTGCCACAGGTGTGGCCCTAAAAAGAAAAAAAAAGAATTTAAGGAGAAATTAGGATTGAAAGCTCAAGCTTACAAGCGAACCAATGAAAATTCTAAAAAATATAAAATCATTATAACCCAACCCATGTGTTAACTGGATTTACCTTATTCCTTGAGAGTTAGTGTTTTCACCTGGGCCTACATTTCTGCAAATTTCCAGAGGCTCCAGTCTCAGTGTCATTCTACCCCCAAATCCTACCTGCTGGGCTCACAGTCCAGGGCTCAGTCTCACCTCCTGCACCCATCCTCTGCCCTCACCTCCAGGCCAGCTCCAGCATAGGCAGAGGGGTTCTCTGGTCTCCCCTAAATTGGTCACATACCACACACATGTGAGCAGCAGCCCTCATTCAGATGCCTGGAGCAGCTTCCCCTTGCAGGCACACACACCTTCAACGGGAGATACCAGATAGCCCCTTTCTTAAAAATCTCCTGGCCAGGAGGTCCCGCTGTGGTGCAGTCGGTTTATGACCCGACTTGTCTCTTTGGAGGCACCAGTTGGATCCCCGGCCCAGTGCTGCAGCTGTGGCATAGGTCGCAGCTCCGTCTCTGATTCAGTCCCTGGCCTGGTAACTTGCATGTGCCATGTGGGTGGGTGCAGCTAGAAGAAAAAAAAAAAATCTGCTGGCCACTGGAAATTTCCTGTTGGCCGCTTTTCTTCACACTTGCACCCTCCTACCGTATTTTTGGCAATTCCCACCTCACCCCTACGCCCCCTCCCCACTCCCCTTCCATCTCTTGCTTCTCAGTTTTCAGCCTCCCCCCACCAACTTCCCCCCTCCCTCCCAGCTTGTACACTCACTCCCCTCACTTTCCAGGCACATCCTTTTCCCTCTGCTTCCACCTTGGCTCACTGCACAGCTAAAGACACACAATGTGTTAAACTAAACACAAAGACCATTTCCTCTAAGTCCAGTGCTTTAGCTGGACTGAATTTTTTTTTTTTAATTAAAATACAGTTGATTTACAATGTTTCATCAAGTTCTGTTGTACAACAATGTGGCCCAATCACACACATTTCCCCATGGTGTACAGGCATCCCATTGCTCATCCATTCCAAATACAACAGTGTTCATTCAAAACCCCCCAAATGCCCATTCATCCCATTCCCTCCCCTTTCCCCCTTGGGAACCTCGAGTCGGCTCTTCTTGGCCATGATCTGTTTTTTGTTTGTTTGTTTGTTTGTTATTTTTAGATAGGATCATCTGTTCCATATTTTAGATTGAACAAATAAGTGATATCATAGGTATTTGTCTTTTCTTTCTGGCTTTCTTCACTCAGTATGAGAGTCTCTAGATCCATCCATGTTGCTGCAAATGGCATTACTTGGTCTTTTTTATGGCTGAGTAATATTCCATAGTATATATGTACCACATCTTCTTCGTCCATTCATCTGTCAGTGGACATTTAGGTTGTTTCCATGTCTTGGCTATGGTGAATAGTGCTGCTATGAACATAGGGGGTGCATGTATCTTTTTCAGTGAAAGTTTGGTCCAGATATATGCCCAGGAGTTGGATTGCTGGATCATATGGTATTTCTATATTTAGTTTCCTGAGGTACTTCCATACTGTTTTTTTTTTTTTTTTTTTTAATCTTTTTAGAGCCATACCTGCAGCATGTGAAAGTTCCCAGGCTAGGGGTCAAATTGGAGCTACAGCTGCTGGCCTACGCCTCAGGCATAGCAACGCGGGATCTGAGCTGCATCTGTGACCTGCACTACAGCTCACGGCAATGCCAGATCCTTAACACACTGAGCAAGGCCAGGGATCAAACCGACTTCCTCATGGATACTAGTCGGGATCACTACTGCCGATCCACGACAGGAGCTCCCTGAACATTCTTTTATAACTCTTACACTTGCAGTTTTCAAGAAGGTATACCTAAGAAAATCTCATACTCCAGAAGTTTATATGAGAGACTCACGTTAAGAAGGTAATTTGATCACAAGCATCTGAAACCTACTTGAGCTGTCTTGGGCAAGAAGGGAGGGAGAGAGAAAGGGTATGAAAACTACAACAGCAAAGGAGTTTCTCACAGTCCCAGAAAGAACAGCCAACCAGGCTCAGCAGGAGGCCGCATCTCTTTCTCAGTCCCCTCTGGGACGCATGGCCCCTTCCCCCTTCTCCTGTAGGTCTGCTTTATTCCTCACTCTGTAGATTTTTCTGTCTCTCTGTGCTCTTGGCTTCCAGGTTGCAGGCTTTTTCTCTAGAAGCCATTAGGAAAGGCCCAGCTATCTCAGAAACCCAGTTCAAATGTCCAGGCTTGGAGTTCCCATCATGGCGCAGCAGAAGCAAATCTGACTAGGGACCATGAGGTTACAGGTTCAATCCCTGGCCTCGCTCAGTGGGTTAAGGATCGCGGTGTTGCCATGAGCTGTGGTGTGAGTTGCAGATACGGCTTGGATCTGGTGTTGCTGTGGCTGTGGCGCAGGCTGGAAGCTACAGTTCCAATTAGACCCCTAGCCTGGGAACATCCATATGCCATGGGTACAGCCTTAAAAAGACACACACACACACACACACACACACACACACACAAAATGTCCAGGCTTGAGTTAGGTGTCTATTTAACTATACCTGGTCCAATGAACCATGGCCAAGGGCACAGGTCAAGCATTCTCCAGGCTGCCAGAGGGTCATTTTTGTGGGGGGTGGGGGTTGCTACGTGGGCCAGGCAGACCACCCCAAAGCTACCACAATAGGAGAGATCTCCATAAACACTACCAGCCTGCAGGTTCTCTCCTCTTCCTTCCCAGAGAGCACCTTTGGGGTCAATGGACAACTTTCCAGGAAAAACAAAACAAAACAAAACTTTCCTTTCCAAGTCCCCTCTTGAAGACCACCTCACATGACTGCCAGCGTCACCTTAGGGCCCTGAGTTTCTGCCTCTCCCACTCCCCAGGACTCGGGGTCCTTGAGCTTCCTTGGTTCCCTCTGTCTCCTTGTTCGAGGCTCCGTTCTTGCCGAGGCTAATCCCAGCTGATACACTCAGGAGCGTGAAGTAGTAAGACTCATTTACCCAGCCAATATTGGCCCCTGGGCTGGGGCCAGCAGCATGATGTAAGCAAGACAAACCCCACCCTCATCAAGCTACAGCTCTCTAGTGACTCACACAGGGCCTAAGAGAGAAGCGCCTCTGAAAGTACTCAGAGCTGAGGACCCCAGGCCCAAGTCCCCATGCTGACTTCCTGCTGGTCCTAAATACCTCCTTTCCTAGGGGTTGAAGCCTTTCGGGTTCCCAGTCCATCCAGGTGATGTTGTGCTTTGCTCGGCTAATGGCTAGACAGGTGCCCACCCCTTCCCTCTGAGCCCTAGCAAGAGCACACCCCTGTGTGCATCTTTTTGTGTGCTTCTAGAAGCTTGCTCCTGCTGAGGTTGGATTTCTCTCAGCAACTGCTGGTTGAGTCCATCCCTGCAGCCGGGCCATCGCTATGTGATTCTCACTGTGAGCTATCGACCAGAGGGCCTCTTATCTGTGGCTTTTCTCATTTGTGGATTGCCTTCTGACATGCTGCCTGGGTGGGGCGCCCACAGTGCATTAGAGACACACTGAGACCCTGATGCAGGAACCCAGCACGGAGCAGGGAGGGAGCTTCCAGGGAGAGGGGGTGTAGCGTGGGAGTCACCTGGGTATTTAGATGCTGCTAAGGAGTGAGCCCTGGGAATGTTTTAAGGGGCCATTATTAGGCAGGAAGCAATAACCGACCTTTGGCAATAACCATCACAGCGATATTTACTGGGCGACTGGCATATGACAAGCCCGGTGCCAGTCACATCACTGTATTATCTCGCTTCGTGGCCACCACCATCCAGTAAGGCAGGTGTGATTATGCCCACTTTATAGATGGAGAAACTAAGGCTCGGATTGCTTAAATGCCTTGCCAAGATCCCACTGCTAATAATGACCAGAGTCAGGAGTTGAACCCAGGTCTGGGCTCTTAAAGCCCCACACAAATAAAGAGAATCCTCTTGCATCCTGGGTGTCCTCTGGGGTTTCGAGGTCACCCACAGCCGTGACCCTGTGTGGCATGAAGGCTATACCGAGTGGGACTTGGGAGAAAATGGGCCAACTTCAGCCACAGTGTGGTGCAAACTGTAGAGCGTGGGACCTCTGGGAAGCGCACCAAGGCAGGAACTCCCTGGTGATGGTGTTTGCTTGGCACCCAGCACCGAAACACACCCCCTGACCCTCTGCGTTCTCAGCTGTCAAGCAGGCACACTTGATCCTCAAGCCTCAGGTATGAAGCCGTGGTAAGGGAGCTGCTGGGGCAGTGCGGGCTGGGGTGTCAACTCCCTAGGGCCCCCTATCCTGGGCCCTGGTGGGGCCTTCAGGGCTACAAACTGGGTCTTGGTGTTCTCATCCATAAAGTAAAGGGTTTGGACTCAACCATTGCTAAGCTCCCTCCCAGATCTAAGATTTAGCGAATTCAGGGTTCAGAGCTCCTTGGAACAACAGCCACCCATGACCTCTAATCAACCTTGGCACATTCTAAGTCCCCAGTAAGCACTTGTTGAACCGAACCCAGGAGATTAGGAGTTTCTCAGCAGAGCGAAATAATTCCCCAGGGGGCGTTCACCGCACACCCTAAAGTGCCCAGTTCCCACTGGCCGTGGGCTCTCAGAAAACACCCACTGAGGGATGATATGTGACAATTTGTCTTAGAAGCAGACTAAGAGGGAAAGGAGCAGGAGTTTGGGTTTAAAGTTGGGGGAGGAGAGAAAGCAGCAACGTGGAACACGATTGACCAACGGTGGTTGCTATGAACCGTGAGGCCCCCACCCCTCCCACCCCACCCCCGCCAGCACCTGTCCTCCCACAGCACCTGCACCCTGGGCTGTGTGGCTGAGGGAACCCACCCAGCCAGGCCTCCAGGCTGCTCTCCATCTGACTCACCAGCAGCCAAGGCCCTTAAGGAGGCCCCAGGGAGTCTCTGGGCAAATCCTGCCTCTGCCTTTATAAAGGGACCTGAGGAGAGGTGCCTGGGCTCTCCTTGAGCCCCTGGGCACGGTACGGCCGGGAAGGGCTGGTTGGGGGGGAAGGGGGCAGTCCTGCCAGTCCTCTTCTCAGAGTTGCAGCCGCCACCCCCTTGCCCGCCCCAGAGACCTTCCCTCTCCAGGGCACCTGAGACCTGAGACCTCTCTCACTCTCTCTCTCTCTCTCTCACACACACACACACACACAATTCTTTTATACTCACTGTATCTTTAATTTACTCTCAATATAGTTTTTCTCCTCACGCTCACGGCAACTCTGTTCTCTCTCACACACAACCTCTCTCTCCACCTCCCCAGCCTTTCACACTTTCCTTCTCTCTCTCTTTCTCTCTCTCCCTCCCACTCCCCCTCCGTCTTCTCCTCTCCCCACACCTCCCCTGGTGCTTAACCAGAAACAAAAGTGAGTTTGTTGTGCCCTGCTGGTGGGGAAGAGGACGCGTGGAGCCAGCAGCCAGGGTGGCAGCAGCAGAAACAGGCTGGGGCCAGAGGCCGTGTCCACAGCCGGAGACCCCAGCGCTCAGCTATTCCAGGGAGCAGGTAACGCCCCGGCAGGGCTGGTCCAGGCATCCTGCCCTTTGCCCTGTCTCAGCGTTTCAGGACTGTTTCTTTCTCTTCGTATTTGGTCTTAAAGGGGGAAAGGGATTCCGCATTCAGGAAATGGGGGGCACAAAAGTCCAAAGAGTGGTATGGCCCCCTCTTCCGAGAATGGCATGTAGTCCAATGGGACCGGGGTCCAGGGTGGCTGGGGTCTGACGTGTCTGTGTGAGGGACGTGACAGAACTTGCAAAAGCAGAGTAGGGCCAGATCACAAGGAGTGTTTTGAGCCATGTCATAGACCCTAGGCCTGAGGAAGTAGGGAGCTATTGAATGTTTTTCTCTTGGAGAGGAACGTGAATTGACGTGAACAGAATCAGGCTGTCCCAGGCTTCTCCCAATTTGAAGAAAATGTAAGGTTATATGTTCAATTGTTAAATTATCTTCTACAAAACTTCCTTCAATCTTTGATGTCTGCTAGCAAATGTCGGCAATCAATAGGGCAATAAAAAAGATCCATGTTTAAACTAGGAGAAAATTTCAGAAATAAGATCCATTTAAGTACATGCAGTCCGTTGAACAGTACGTGGATAAATCAATAGTATTTTCTGCTAGTAAAATTATTTTTCACTCATATGCACAATATTTTATGCTGCTACCCAAAGACCTCCGTGACTCCCAGGAGTTTGCCATGTGGACGTGTTTGATACCTTTGTAAGGCAAATTCAGCTGCTACACAGGGAATGGAATGGGTGGAGCAACCAGAGGCACTGGGAGCAGCAGGTGGCTTTTGTGATGATAGGATCAGGAGATAATGAGACCCTGAATAAAGATGATGGCAACGGAGGGGGAAAAGGGAAAGAGCTAAAAATGAAGAAACTGACTGTCTGATTGGACATGGATGCTGAGAAAAGAGGCTTCAGGACAGAGACTAATGTTTCTCATCTGGATGGCTGAGTCGCTAGGAGTGCTAGTCATCAAACCAGGAGGGCAGGGTTAGGGTGTTGGAGTAAGAGAGGCAGAGCTGTTTAGAATATGTTGAGGTTGACCCAAGAAGGCTGCAGAACTCCCAGGTGGAGCAGTCCAGTTGGCAGTTGGAAATGCTCAGTACAGGCAGGACCTAGACATGAGTGACCTTGGCTGTAAGGTGACCCCCCCAAAAATATGAAGTGGTGTAGATAGTGAGGAAAGAAGTGGACTAAGGAGGAATCCTGGGGAAGATCAAGATTTAAGTGAGACATGCAAGAGGGGCCAGGGAAGGATATTGAGAAGGAGACTTCAAAGGGATAGAGGAAAAAAATCTCAAGAAAGTACTGTCTTACAAGAGCCAAGAACATTCCAGTTCAGAGGGAGCCACCAGCACCGCTGATATCTCAGAAAGATAACCCAGACTATAGCTTCACAGGGCTGTTGGTCTGATTGATTTTATTGACTTATTTGTTTGAGAATAAGGCAGCAAGAGAGATCTGAGAGCAGGGTTGTAAACTCAGGTACTTAGCGTAAATGAGATTAGCAGGCTATTAGGTAGTGGGGAGTAGTGGGGCTTGTGGCAAATTAAAATACCTATGCTCACACATCACTTGATTCTAAATGATTGTTGCCGGGTAAGGAACATGGGCCCTGTCATCAGAGCCATTTGAATTTTCAGGAAAAGTAAAAAATCTAGATTTTTAGATGAAATCTCATAATTCTATGTGTTAGCAACAATTTCAAGGACTTTTATTCTCTTCAAGGGCCGAATTAAGAATGTCTTTGAGTTGCCAGTTTAAGATCTCTGCCCTAGGCAATGTCCTTAGCGTGGTGGGGATGATCCAGCTGCAGCAGTTTGGGGTGTGACTGGGTAAGGAGGAAGCAGAGACAGAGAGTGTAGACCACCCTTTCAAGGAATTGAGTGGAGAGAAGGGAAAAGGAGAGCAGGAGAGCTTGGAGGGAAGGCAGGATCGGGAAAGGTATTTTACGGTAAGAAGAGCTCTTTGTAGGCTGAAAGAGGATGGAGAGAGAGAAGTTGAAGACCCAGGTTAAGGAAAGGCTGGTTGATGAAATAAGGATCCAGTAAAAGGGAATAGATGGGGGTGGAAATAGGCTAGAGGAAGGATTCTTTTGTTCAGAAATGGATGTAGCAATGATAAGGACACAGAGGGACCAGAAGGGAGGAAGTTGATGGATTTCATGGTTTTCTTGGTCACGTGGGGTAGGAGATGGATCCAGAGGCTTGCAGAGAGGAGCAAAGGTTAGGGATGGCATCGAGGGACATGGGCAAGGGAGCTGACAAGAAAGAGTGGAGGCGCCAGCACCTCTGAGACCTGGCGACAATGGGAACCCTCATTTGCACGGCTGAGCGGTTTTCTCCAGATGGGCTCATGAACTCAGGTGCTGGGATGGTGGCCGGAGGATGAACGCCTGTTAACATTCCAAGCCCTGTGTCATGTGTGTTACTCTCCTTATTTGCTTTACTGGGAAAACAACCCTGTTCACTCAGAAGGAATTCACTTGTGTGTAAGTAGCGGCTCTGAGCTTCACACCTGTGTCTGGCTGGACTGAAAGCCCACTAAGCACCTTGCATCCACCATACCACAGAGCCACGGCCCTCTCTCTGTGCCCCAGGACACACCTGTGGAGGTAGGGACAGGGCTGATAGATTCTTCTTTGGGCATTGGCTGCCTGGTTTTATAGGGAAGTCATGGAGTAAGACTGTGGTGAGTGTGATGAAAGTAGTTGAAATGATTGACCACTGGGAGTCCTTGGAGAAGTAAGTGAGGGCCAAAGGGGATGCTAAACTGAGGGGCTAGAGAGGCTTGGAGGAAGTGAAAGACTTGGTGAAGTCTGAAGACAGTCCCTGAGAGGTTAAACCAGGCAGGGGCTATGGGATTGAGAGAAAGGAAAGTATTCTTGGAAACTTTAAAAAAAAATTTTTTTTTTTTTTAAGGGGCCTCACCTGCGGCATATGGAGGTTCCCACGCTAGGAGTTGAATTGGAGCTGTAGCCTCCAGACTACACCATGGCCACAGCAACGCCAGATCCAAGCTGTGTCTGCGACCTACACCACAACTCATGGCCATGCCGGATCCTTCACCCGCTGAGCGAGACCGGGGATCAATCCAGAAACCTCATGGATACTAGTTGGGATTGTTACTGCTGAGCCACAAAGGGAACTCCCTCAAAAACTTTTACCATGAGGGTGGAGGGGAGAGAAGGAGGTGAGGAGAGAATGACATCAGGGTGTCTGGCTTGTGCAGTTGGGTGACAGTTAGGCCTTTAACCAAATATTCGACGTCATGTGCACCTCGCTCAGGCTCACTGCGCTCTAGACGCACCAACCAGCACATCCCGCCTCAGGTCTTTGGAACGCTGGCAGCACTCTTCTTCCAGATGTACAAGTGGCTCATTCCCATTTTTCATGTGGCAATTCAAACATGCCCTCCTCAGAGAGGTCTTCCTTGACGGTGCTTTCTAATGTAGTTCTGTGGTCATTTTATTTTCTTTCTTTCAGAACTCTTATCACTAATTGAAATGATTTTTTTGTGTGTGTCTCTTTAGGGTTGCACCTACAGCATATGGAGGTTCCCAGGCTAGGGGTCCAATCGGAGCTGTAGCCACCGGCCTTTGCCACAGCCACAGCAACACCAGATCTGAGCATCATCTGCGACCTACACCACAGCTCATGGCAACGCCAGATCCTTAACCCACTGAGCGAGGCCAGGGATCCAACCTATGTCTTCACGGATGCTAGTCGGATTCGTTTCCACTGAGCCACGACGGAAACTCCTGAAATGATTGTTTATTGTGGATGTGTTACTGGCTTTTTTGTCTGTCTCTGCCACTAGAGAGGCTCAAGAAATCAAGGCTTTATGGGCCTTCTTCACAGCTTTATTTCCCAACACCTAGAACAATGACTGGCACATAGTAGCCACTCATTAAATACTGAATGAGAGAAGGAACGGAGGGAGAAAGGGAGGAAGGAAGGAGGAAAGGAAGAAGGAAGGGAAAAGGAGAGAAGAATGGGGGGGGAAGCACATTGGGGAGGGTCCTTGCTCTGTGTCAGAATGCTGACTCGAGGTATCTGAGAGACACCCAGGAGGCAACATTCCCTGGGCAGTTGGAAAGCAAACTGGGGGAGTTCCCATTGTGGCTCAGTGCTAACAAATCCAACTAGGAACCACGACATTGCAGGTTCGGTCCTTGGCCTCCCTCAATGGGTTAAGGATCCAGCGTTGCCGTGAGCTCTGGTGTAGGTCACAGACACAGCTCGGATCTGGCGTCGCTGTGGCTGTGGGGTAAACGGGTGGCTGCAGCTATGATTCCACCCCTAGCCTGGGCACTTCCATATGCCGCAGGTACGGCCCTAAAAAGACAAGAAAGGAAGAAAAAGAAAGAAAGAAAGAAAGAAAGAAAGAAAGAAAGAAAGAAAGAAAGAAAGAAAGAAAGAAAGAAAGAAAGAAAGAAAGAAAGAAAGAAAGAAGAAAGAAAGAAAGAAAGAAAGAAAGAAAGAAAGAAAAGAGAGAAAGAGAAAGAAAGAGAGCAAGCAAGCAGAGGGAGGGAGGAAGGAAGGAAGAGAGCAGACCAGGAGTTCAGAAACAGGCTGTCACCTTGCCCACGAAGAAGATGGGCCATGTGGCACGCTGGTGCAGGCACACCCTCTCACGTGACTGATTGCCCCTTCAAGGCTGATGCTGGGAGTTGACTCTTTGGGGTCCAGTGGAAAAAGGGATCCCTCTGGGTTTGTTATGCTGAGGTTGGGGCAGAGTTTTTCTCACTTGCCTTTTCTATTCTGTTCCCTGTCCTTGCTGCTGCCCTGGCTCTGGTCATTTTCCATCCCTTCTTCCCTGTCAGCTGCTAGACCCTGGAGAATGAATGGAGACTAAATCCTTTCATCACTTTCATACCAAAGAATATCCCACTCATCCCTCCCACATCCAACCCGCAGAGGCTGGAGTCCAGCTTGGCCCAGTCCCTGGGCTTAGTGTCACTGAGTTAGGAGATACTTTTCCCTTGCACTTGGCTGCTGCTCCATTTCCATCGGCCTCGGAGCCCCCGCGTCCTGTGGGGCATTCGGCAAAGCCTACTGCCCTCCTTTTGCAGGGTCTCCAGCTGCTGAGCAGCTCCAGGACATCCTGGGGGAGGAAGATGAGGCTCCCAACCCCACCCTCTTCACAGAGATGGACACTCTGCAGCACGACGGAGACCAGATGGAGTGGAAGGAGTCAGCCAGGTGAGGCAGAGGCCCAGGAGGGAGGGAGAGGGAGCTCCCCACGGCGGCTGCCCGGGGCCGAGACTGAGCTGCCCACTGGCACCTCCTACCTTGAGTTCTGCCAGGGCGCTTCCTGGCCCCCGAAGACCCACCTACCTGCTTTTCTTAGTGTCCAGAACTGGTTTGGACCTGAAGGAGTAAACAAAAACTTACGGCTTTGTCTTATCCTCAGAGACACGAAAGTCGAGGTGGGAAGGTAGAACAGACATGCTTGAAACCATGAGAGAATGAAGCAAGGGCACAAATCCTTCCATGTCGAGGGGTTCAAACTAAATGTTGTAGAAGGGAAAGCCCCAAGGGGGCAGAGGAGGCAAGGAGGGCTTCCTGGAGGAAGGGGAATGCATGCCAGGAAAAATCCAGTTGGGGTGGTCCAGGGGGCCACTAAAGAAAAGGGACTTGGCAAAGTCTGGAGCAGGACAGAGGAGGCACACGTGGGGGGCAGAGAGCTGGGTAAATAGGTGCAGTGGAGGGAGGAGGAGAGCCAGGAAGCTGGACAGGCACCACGCAGTGAAGTCATGGGAGCCAAGGGAGAATCAGGGTAAGGAGCCGTGCTGGCCATGCCCAGGGCAGGGACAGAGCAGCCTCTAAACTGAACGGGATCGGTCGGCAGCACCACATGCTGCCAAGAGCCCAAGGAGAAGGCAGAATATAGAAGGAAGCAGCAGGAGGGCTGGAGAGAGGAGGAGGGGCGCTGGAAGGAAGTTGAAAGAGTCTGGATGACAGAGCATACCAACATTTTTCAATCTTTTTTTGTATTAGCCCCCCCACACACCATAAAAAATTTAAACGATCTTTGTTAAAATAGAATTCAATTTCTTTCTTTCTTTCTTTTTTTGTCTTTTTAGGGCCGCACCCTGGGCATGTGGAGGTTTCCAGGCTAGGGGTCAAATTGGAGCTGTAGCTACTGGCCTACGCCACTGCCACAGCAATGCCAGATCTGAGCTGTGTCTGCGTCCTACACCGCAGCTCATGGCCACACTGGATCATTAACCCACCGAGCGAGGCCAGGGATCAAACCCACATCCTTATGGATTCCAGCTGGGCGCTATATCACTGAGCCACGATGGGAACTTCCAGAATTCAATTTATTTCTAATGAGAGAAATGACATATGAAGGAATCAGATTTTTGTCAGGTAGGGCTGAGCTTTGGAGTGCCCCAAACCATGGTAATACCTGAAACTTTTTCACTCCCCTAAGAATCAGTGTTTGCCCCTTTGGGTGATATTGCCCCAGTTGAGAATGCCTGGATGAACTGCCAGCTGTGCCCAAGATGGCTCCGCCTGGGGCCACCATGACACCCAGAACCTGGCAGCCACCCCAGTCACAGCCTGGGCTCCTTCTTCACCGGCCAGCCTCTCTCACCTTGGAAGTCATTGTATAGAATGAGGAAGAACAGGTTTCAACTTTCCCAAGCTCCCTCCCAACCCCATCTCTCCTGGAGAAAAAAGGCCGTTGTGTGTGACTAGCAGGCCTCAGAGAAGGAGTGAATTCCTAGCCTCAAGGCTGGGCCCAATCCCTGTCTGGAAGCAGTGGGGTCTCTCCGTATCCACCCATTCAATGAGCCCTTATCTCGTGCTAAACAAATCACAGGCTCATCTTGCTCAAGTTGCATAGCAACATGAGGAGGCAGGAACTCTGATCTCATTTTAGAGATGAGAACAGTGCAGTTTAGAGGGGCAAATAGCTCGCAAGCATCAGTGCATGCCGCTGGCCACATCTGGATGCTGGCCAGGCCTGGCTGACTCTCATCTTGCTTATGCACTTTGTCCTGTGTGCCCCACTTTCTCAGCCACCTCTCTCCCCTTCCTCCAACTTCCAGGGACTCTGTTGTGATTTCTAGGGGGGGACATACGTCTGGAGAGAGAGAGAAATGGGGACAAGCACAGAGCCCAGGACATCCATCCAGGGCTGATAAGACGAAGGAGGACATTTGACATGAGCAGAGCCCCGTCTGGGCCACTGTAGCTTAATGCCTCTGAGGGCTTGGACCTCCCCGGGCAGGTGCCTTTCTTGTCCAAGGTGGGCATATAGAGGAGAAGGAAAATTGAGAAGGTCCTTCTCGAAAGCCCCGTACGGAGACGGTGCTTGCCCCCTACCTTGGGCAAAGTCCACATTCAGAACCCCTGGAAATAATTGCCAGGACATCCATGTGGTCCAGTCACATGCACCACAAAGCCCTTTCTGAGAAGGCCTCAGGGCCCATGGAAGAAACACCCAACTTCCAATCTCTCCATAGAGCCCTGCGCCCTCTAGGCCCTGCAATGAAAGTGGTAAACCATAGATGAGGATGTTTCTGGAAAAGGTTCCTCATAAGGTATAAAAGCGCCTGGGGTTACTGTCTGCACATCGGGCTGTGTCCCTCCAAGGCAGGCTTTCTGAGGACAGCATTTGAGGAGACCCCAGAAGGGCCCCCGTGTAACCCGAATGGGCCTCTAACCAACAGTGAGAGGAAAGTGGGGGCGGGCAGAAGTTAAATGGCTGAATGCAACTCCAGGCAGATGCAGAGAGGAGCAGCTTGAAGGCCAGCTTTGGGACAGGAAGCAGCGAGAGGAGAGCCTCTCAGGCCTCCTTATCTCGAGCTCCTTTCTCCACCTCAGCCTCCTTTAGCCTTCTCTCCAGCTCACCGGCCAGTTCGCAGCCCACGAGGGTCATGAGGCCCCTGCAGAGGTCAGAGAGAGAGTTTGGTAATTCCCAGCAAGTCCACTTTGGCCTGGACGGCTGTGCTGGGGGCTCCTCCCAGCAAACTGCAATAGCAGAGGTGCTTGGGGTCTGTCGCCCCCAAAAAGAATGGGAAGAATTTCCCTCAGCTGACAGGCTATGTGATCTACTAGGGAAGCCACAGATCTCAGAAGTTTCTAGAATCCAAGAACCAGCAAACCCTAGTGGGTCCTGGGCCTTTTTAGAACAAAAGGAGAAAATGATGGGAGGTCGGAACCACTCCTCACATAGACACAAAGGCCCTGAGAAGGTTGCAGGTCTGTACCCACATCAAACAGAAAGTGGGAGGGGACCCTTTAATAAAAGTATTTAATTTGTTACAGGAGTGTTTGCTTTATTGCCTTAGGAGATTAACGGAGTAAAAATCTCAAATCCGCAAGGAATTTTTCCCGGCTGTGCTTTTCTGGGGGTTATTAGTTTGGGGGATGTTTCAGGCCCTTGAAGAGGGAATCACCCCCAGATGGATTTCAATGGCGTTTTGAGCTCCACTGAGCCTTGTCCTCTTGTGCTTGATGGGACTGAGTGCAGGCATCATTTCTAATGCAATCAATGCTGGTAGGTCAGGCTGTTAATAAGATAGATTTTTATTAAGTCTGTCTCTTTAGCATTCCCGGGAGGGGAGTGCAGCTGCCTATTTGTTGATCCTGACCTTGCCAGAAGGGAAGGCTGGGTCTGGTGGGGGTGGGGGGGGGAACCCCCTTCCTGTGAGCAAACAACTTACCCAGAATTCCGTGGTCCCTCAAGCTCCAGTCTGCATGGCTGCAGGGGAGGAAGGGCAGGAGAATGATCTGGGCTGGAAGCCGGCCAAGCGTGGAGGGGCCTTTGGGGTGACTCAAAAACAGAGCTTAGAGCCTTCCATGCGATGGGAAAGCAAGCTGCAAATCCAAGCTGCCTCTGAGCGCAGCTCAGAGCAGACCAAAAGCATGACGTTGCCAGAAGAACTTCTAAGACACCTGTGCTCTGAAACTATCCTGTCATGACCAGGAATGAGCAAAAGGGCAGGAGAAGTAGGCCAGCTTTGTTGGGTCAGACCGGATCTGTACATTCCCCAAAGCCCCGAATGGCTCCCTGCGCATAGGCAGGAACGCTTTCTCACTCTGTCCATGATGGAGGTGGAAACCCAACTTTGTCTCAACCCTGAAACTGCTCCCACTCACCGTCCTGCAGAAGGGCCCTCCTACCATCGTTGCCCCTCTTAGTCTGGGGTAGAATGCACCCCTGCCCTCTGCTCTCACCACTCGCCTGGGGTCACCTGATGGGGCCAGAGCTGCCCTCTCTCTGTAGAAAGCACAGTGGGGAGCTGAGAGTTCTTGGCACAAAGGTCAACAAACTTCATGCCTCCAACTACTATTTACTAAGTGTTTATTGTGAATAAGCCCTGAGCCGGGTGCTTAGAGATGTAAAAAACATGGCCGATGCCATCCCTGCTCACAAGGGCTCTCGTCTATGGGGCTCAGAGGTAAATAACTAGCTATTTGGTGATGGGGTGCCAAGAAAGCACAGTGTAGGGGCACCTAGCCCAGACAGGAGGGGCCAAGGAGGATGTGCAGGGAGAAGAGGTGTTCACATAGACACCCCAGGGATGGGCCAGAGTTAGCCAAGGGAGGGATGGAAGGGGAAGGGGCCCCAAAACAGGAAAAACAGAGACATAGACGAAGGGACAAAAGTTTTCTGTAGCAGAAAGAGTGAGTGGCTGATCATGCAGGTCCTATGCAGACCATGTCATGGAGTTTGAACTAGATGCTGAGAGCTCTGAAGGACCACTCAGGGCTTTGGGGTGGGAGAGGGACAGGATGGTCTGTTTGAAAGAGATCACTCAGGCTCCACTGTGAAGAATGTATGAAAGGAGGCAAGATGGTGCCAGTCAGAGCCTGGCCCCCGGAGGGAGGGGGGGGACCTGATGACATTCAGAACCAAGACATTGACAGTGGGAACAGAGAAAAGGGTAGATTTGAGCAAATAATTATATGTATAATATATATTTCCTTTTTTCATTTTTAAAAGTTTTATTGGGAGTTCCCATCGTGGCTCAGTGGTTAATGAATCAGACTAGGAACCATGAGGTTGCGGGTTTGATCCTTGGCCTTTCACAGTGGGTTGGGGATCCGGCGTTGCCGTGAGCTGTGGTGTAGGTCACAGAGGCGGCTAGGATCCTGCGTTGCTGTGGCTCTGGTGTAGGCCGGCGGCTACAGCTCCGATTCAACCCCCAGCCTGAGAACCTCCATGTGCCACAGGAGCAGCCCTAGAAAAGGGAAAAAAAAGACAAAGAAAAAAAAAGTTTTATTGAAATATAGTTGATTTACAATGTTGTGATAATTTCTGCTGTAAAACAGTGACATAGTTATACATATACACATGTCCATTCTTTTTCAGGTTCTTTTCTCATATAATCATAGGATATTGGGTAGAGTTCCTTGGGAGATATCTATATCTCTCTCTATATATATACTTTTAAATAATTATACTTTATTATTTAGAGCGGTTTTTGATGAACAGCAGAACTGAGCAGAAGATACAGAGTCCCCATGGTGTGCCCCCTGCTCCTACACATGCACAGCCTCCCCCACTATCAGCATCCTTCACCCGAGTGGTACATTTGTCACCACTGATGACCATGCACTCACATCATTATCACTCAAAGTCCATAGTTTAGGGATTTCCTGTTGTGGCTCAGTGGTAATGAACCTGATTAGTATCCATGAGGTTACAGGTTCGATCCCTGGCCTTACTCAGAGGGTTAAGGATCTGGCATTGCTGTGAGCTGTGGTGTAAGTTGCAGATGTGATTCAGATCCCACGTTGCTGTGGCCATGGCATAGGCTGGCAGCTATAGCGCCAATTCGACCCCTAGCCTGGGAACTTCCATATGCCTCAGATGCGGCCCTAAAAAAAAAAAATTCCAAAAAAAAAAAAAATCCATAGTTTACATTAGGGTTCACATTTGGTGTTGTGCTTTCTATGGGTTTGGACGAATATAATGACATGTACCCACCGTTATAGTATCACACAGAGTAGTTTCACTTCCCTAAGCTTGTCTGTGCTCTGCCTAATTCACCCCTCTTTTCTCCATAATTCCTGGAAACCCCCAATCTTTTTAATGCACTTGAGGCATATTTTAACGAGTAGAAGTGACAGAACTTAATAAGCGATGGCAAGTGGGAGAGAAAGATAGTTAGGCAGATGCCCAGTTTCCAGCTTGAGCAAGCAGGGAACTCACCGTATCAATTTCCAAAACACAAGAGGAGTACTAAGATTCCGTTGTGTTGGGTATTTTGCTTTGTTTTGGGGGAGACCGATGATGAGCTCCGTTTTGAGTGTTATGTGTGAGGAAATTCCAAGAGGAGATGTTGAGCAGATCACTATGTAGACACAGAGGTCGAGTTCAGGAGAGAAGCGTAGGTTTGCGAGCCCTCAGCATCTAGATGGAGAGCAAACCCATAGAAAAGGACAAGGTTACCGCTGAGATCTGTGAAGTAAGGCGAGTGCCTGCCCAGGACAGAGTGCCCAGGAGACTGACATTTGAAGGACGGGCAGAGGAAGCAGAACCCAGAATGGAGACTGAGGCGAGGGGCATCCAAGAGGCAGGAGGGGGATGAGAAGAGCGCTGTGTCCAGGGAACCAGGGGCAGAAGACATTCAAGGTGGGGGCGTGCCCAACTCGTGGGGAAGAACTGAAGAGTATTCACAGGACAGAACAGAGGGATATAGCAGTGTCAGGGGAGGAGGGGACAGAGTGTGGAGAAGTGAGGCAGGAGGTCGAAGGTGGGTTCTTTCTAAGGTGCTTGTCTGTGAAGGTGTGAGAGGCTCTCAAGATATACCTGGGGTCAAGGGAGGCTTTGGGGTTTTGTCTTTGAGGAATGGAGAGATCTGAGTGCTGATGAAAAGGGCAAGATGAAAGAGCGGGGTTTCAAGATGCAAGAAGCAAAAAAGCCCTGCTGGATGGAGGGTGCAGGGCCCTGGGCACATTTGGGGGGCTCCCATGGCCAGGAAGGCTGACACCCCTCCCCTGTGACAGGCCCGAAGGAGCAGAGGGCAGGGCAGTCGCAGCAAGGTTTGGGGGCCCCTCACAGGAGCAGAGAACTGCGGGCTGATGATTCCCAAACTCTCTCATTTGAAGAGAGCGCAGGGTGGAAGTGTTGACCGAGATGACTAGTGGTCCTGAGACAGGTAAGCAGCTCCAGGCCCTGCAGTCTTGTTTCACTGTAGTGGAGCCACGCATGGAAATGTATGATCAGAGGAAAGATCTCAAGGTTGTTTGACTTTGGCTTGATGCTTGTCTCCCATCCAAGTACCAAGCAGGCCAGCCCTGCTCAGCTTCCGAGATCAGACGAGATCGGGCACGTTGAGGGTAGAATGGCCGTAGATAACTTGATGCTTATCTACTCTTGTCTGAATAATCATACTGTCCATCATTATCAAGCTACTTTCACATCCAATATCCAACGTGGTCTTTCCTTCTCTCTCCACTAGTCAAACACTGATACTTAGGTTGAGCAAACTGGATAAAGAGATTTTTTATTGAGATATAATTGATATATAGCACTGTATGAGTTTAAGGTGTACAGCATAATGATTTGACTTAGGTGTGTCATGAAATGATTATCACAATAAGTGTAGTGAACAGCCATCATCTCCTGTCTCATACAAGATGAAAGAAATAGAAGAAAAAAAAGGAGTTCCTGATGTGGCTTGGTGGTTAATGAACCTAACATCCCTGAAGATGCGGGTTCAATCCCTGTCCTTGCTCAGTGGGGTCAAGGATCTGGCTGTGGCTGTGGCTGTGGCTGGAAACTGTTGCTCCAATTGGACCCCTAGCCTGGGAACCTCCATATGCCATGAGTGTGGCCCTAAAAAGCAAAAAAAAAAAAAAAAAAAAGAGAAAGAAGAAGAAAAAGTTTTCTTGTGATGAGAACTCTTAGGATTTGCTCTCATCATTTCTAACATACACAGTTGACTATATTTATCGTGTTTACATTATGTCCCTCATGTTTAATTATCTGTAACTGGAAGTTTGTCCTTGGGGCTACTTTCATCTAACTCCCCCTGCCCCAACCCCCCCCACCTCCCCCACCCCCCGCCCCATGATCTGATCTCTTTTACATAAGTTTGTTTGTTTTTGAAGTATAATTGGCCTAAAATGCTGTTAGTTCCTGTTCCACAATGTAGAGATTCAGTATTTCTATACATTTCAAAATGATGACCGTGATGAATCTAATTACCATCTGTCACCATACAAAGTTATTATATAGTTTTTGACTGTATTCCCCACCCTGTACATTTCGTATCTGTGACTCACTTGTTTTATGAATGGAAGTTCGTACCTCTTAATCTCCCTCACCTACTTCTCTCCTCCGCCTCCTCCGCTGTCCTCCAGCAACCTCTGTTCTGTCTGTATGACTCTGTTTTATTATATCTGTTCATTTGCTTTGTTTTTTTAGATTTCATTTATAAGTGAAATCATACTGTATTTGGCTTTCTCTGGCTTATTTCGCTTAGCCTAAAAACCTCTAGCTCCATCCATGTTGTCAGATATGACAAGACTTCATTTTTTTTATGGTTAAGTAATACTCCATTGTGTGTGTGTGTGTGTATGTGTGTGTGTAACATTTCTTTATCCATTCATCTGTTGATGGACACCTAAGTTGCTTCCATAGCTTGGCTATTGGGGTGCATATATCTTTTCTAATTCATGTCTCTTATTTTCTTTGGATAAATGCCGTAAGGGACAAAGTGATTTTATATCACTTAGAACCTGGACCAAGTCCCAGGTAGAAGTGGGCAAGGTTCCCACCAGGCCTCAAAGGCCCAGATTCCAGCCTTCACTCTCACCTTGGAGCTGGGTGAACACAGAATGGGGCCTGTGCTTGAGGCATTCATTCCCCAGGGACTTAGTGACCACCTACAGGCAGCACAGCTGAGGTGGGTCTGCATGAAGCCCAGCAGAAGAAGGAGCCATCTTCAAAGGACCTGCCATCAAGTTGCAAGCACCAGTCCACATCCATGGGATCAGCCAGGCGGTGATGCAAAAGGCCTTACGTGGTGGACCAGTGGTGGCAAAATGGGATTAGCTGGCCAGTGAGTGTGACAGGAAGGCTAGTTAAATGAGGAGAGAGGGCAAGGGCTCTTCTCGGATGGGGCATGACAGGTTGGCAGCTGCCAGAGCCCCTGGAGGCTGGGCAGCAGGAGGGACTACTTCCATCCAACAAGAACAATTCCCACATCTTCAGACACCCTTAGACAGCTCTCACTGTTGTTGTCAGGAGCAGAGAGACCCTATCATTAGACCACTTTGCATGCCAAGATCCCAGTTGATTGACCCATATGCATTATATATACAAATTATATATGTATAATTTATACATCTCTCAACTTTTTATTATGGAAAATTTCAGGGAGTTCCCGTCATGGCACAGTGGTTAACGAATCCAACTAGGAACCATGAGGTTGTGGGTTCAATCCCTGGCCTTGCTCAGTGGGTTAAGGATCTGGTGTTGCCGTGAGCTGTGGTGTAAGTCACAGAGGCGGCTTGGATCCCAAGTTGCTGTGGCTCTGGCGTAGTCTGGCAGCTCCAGCTCCAGTTCGACCCCTAGCCTGGGAACCTCCATATGCTGAGGGAGTGGTCCAAGAAATGGCAAAAAGACAAAAAAAAAAAGAAAGAAAAGAAAATTTCAGACATAAAAAAATAGAATTGTACATTGAGTCCTCATAGATCCATCATTCACTTTCTTTTTTTTTTTTCTTTTTGCTACTTCTTGGGCTGCTCCCACAGCATATGGAGGTTCCCATGCTAGGGGTTAAATCGGAGCTGTAGCCACCAGCCTACTCCAGAGCCACAGCAACGCAGGATCCAAGCCGCATCTGCAACCTACACCACAGCTCATGGCAACGCCGGATCGTTAACCCACTGAGCAAGGGCAGGGACGGAACCCTGCAACCTCATGGTTCCTAGTCGGATTCATTAACCACTATGCCATGATGGGAACTCCCACTTTCATCCATGATTAATATTTAACTATCTCCAAAAGCAAAATATTTTGCTTGCTTTTGGAATTTGGTTTTGTTGTTTTGGTTTTGTTGTTTATTATTGCTGGAATATTTTAAGAAAAATCCTAAATGTTGTAAACATTTTAGTACATATCTTTATGAAATTAGACTTCTTTTGTAAATGCAACCACAATGACATTATCTCCTCGCAAAATTGAGAATGATTCCTTAAGATGATGGGAAATCCAGTGTAGAGTCAAATGTCCCTACTTGCCTCAAAAACGTCTTTTTGGAGTTCCCGTAGTGGCACAGCGGAAATGAATCTGACTAGGAACCATGAGGTTGCAGGTTTGATCCCTGGCCTTGCTCAGTGGATTAAGGATCCAGCATTGCTGTGAGCTGTAGTGTAGGTTGCAGACGTGGCTCAGATCTGTCATTGCTATGGCTGTGGTGTAGGACAGTAGCTGTAGCTCTGATTCGACCCCTAGCCTGGGAACCTCCATATGCTGTGGGTGTGGCTCTGAAAAGAAAAGAAAAGAAAAAAAAAAACCAACCCCAAAAAAGCAAAAACAAAAAAGACATCGTTTCAATATTGGTTTGTACAACTTCGAATCAAAACAAGGTATAGACACTGAATGTGGTGGTTTTATCTCCCATCTTGCTAGGATTAGAACCCTCAGGCTCAAGAGATGGTGAAGGAATGGTCCTCCCTGAAAATCCTTTGGCCAGGAACTTTTTTGCTCAAGTCAAGAGCACCCCCATCTGATATATCCAGCTCTACAACCACAGCCCAAGTTCAAGTGAGCTGTCAGGGCCTGTGTATCATGCACTAAGGAAGAGAAATGCCTCTTCTGTTGTCAGGATATCTTAGGCTGCAATTAACCGAAGCCCATTTAAACTAATTTACGTAAAAGGGGGGAGCATCAGCAGACTAGGAGATGACCTCAGTATCCAGGGACAGTCAGATCTCTCAAGGGTTGGATCTGGGAGGCCAGGTTGTCCTCTTTCTCTGCGTCTGGTCTCTCCTCTCTCTAGGTGTCTTCTTTACTCTCCCCAAGCCCGCTTCCTCCACTTGTCCTAACCTACGCCATTCCTCAGCCTCCATGTAACATCTACTCTACTCAAAGGACCATCCCAGAATGTGTTCCTCAATCTGCCAGTTCCTGATTCTTCAGAGAGACTCCATTTTGCCCCTCTAGTGCCCATCACTGTGCCCCAGATCAGAGGTAGGTGGAGGTATGGGAGGGCAGGCCAGGCCTGAGAACTACATTCACATGGATGGCAGCCGAGCAGACACCCCCCATATGTCTTTTACAACACATATGTAATAGTAAATCTATGTCCTTTATGTTATCTATTCATTGACCACAGTTCTGCTTCTCGTGCCAACCAGAACTTCCAGAATTCTTCAACTTACCCATGAGAGCATGGGTGGTAGAGTTTTGCAGACCCCTCCCCCTCTTGGACAAGCACCTCATAGATCATGCCCTGTCTTCGTCACGGACAATGGTTGATGTCACTGCAACTCTATACCAATTGCTAAGGCAGTGGAAAAGTGGCCGCTCTAATCTGTGATTCTCGGAGAACTTTGTAAAGTTTGTCTTATCCACCACACCTTCCTTCTTTCATTCTAAAAACATTTTAAGAGGCTGCTGAGTTAGGGCCCGTGAAAGAATTAAAAGGAGCAGAGCACGAATCTGTTCTCGAAATGCTTATCATCCAGTGCAGGTGTCGATAGGCTTTGCCATGAAGGCCAGAGAGCCAATATTTGAGGCTTTTTGCTCATATGAGATCTCTTCTTCCTCTTCTTTCTTCTCCTTCTCTTTTCCACAATCCTTTAAAAATCATTAGCCAGCAGGCCAAACAAAAACTACAGGCTCTGGTGCGCTTTTAACCCAGCACATGGTTTTTCAGCTTCTGTTCTAGTGTAAAAGGCAGGCATGTGCTCATACACAGCGATAACCAAAAAACAGGGCTGGGAGTTCCCGTTGTGGCTCAGTGGGTTAGGAACCCAGCATAATTTCTGTGAGGATGCGGATTCCATCCTTGGCTTTGCTCAGTGGGTTAAGGATTTGGCGTTGCTCTGAGCTGTGGTGTAGGTCGCAGACCCAGCTCGGCTCCCAAGTTGGTGTGGCTGTGGCGTAGGCCAGCAGCTGTAGCTCCCATTCAACCCCTAGCCTGGGAACTTCCGTGTGCCACAGATGCAGCCATAAAAATACAAAATACTAAATAAATAAATAAATAAAAATCCAGGGCTGTCTGTATGAAGTGGTGAGAAGAACATGGCTCTCATGTCAAAAGACTCACCCTTGAATCCCGTCTCTTATCAGCTCTTGACCTGGGGTAGGCGCATGGTGCTCAAAGAGTCTCCGTATCTATACAATGAGAGGAGGAACAGACCTGGCTCCTGGATCCATTTACAGATTAAATGAAATAATATGTGCAAATGGCTTAGCATAGTCCCTGGCACTCAGAAAGCACTCAGCAAGCTTTAGCCACAGTCAGTATTACTGAGCTATGTGACAAAGTGCGATGGAGTCAGAGGAAGGGGCTGCCTCTGCATCCCTGGGGAGGCTGTGGGCTGGGGGAGGTGACCTTTGAATTAGGCCCTGAATAGCCAAAGTGGAAGAGAGGGCAAGGGGGCCGAGTGGGGGCTGCTCTCCTGAGGGGCAGAGAGGAGAAGGTGCTGGCAGGCTCGGAAGGGGACGGACACATTTATAAATGATAGACCCATGCAGTAATTATACATCCCTCCTGGACACACAGACAAGTAGTCCTCAGAGAAGTTTGGCTCCAAAATCCGTTCCCTGAAGGAGCCAGTTCAGAATTTGCCAGTAGCTTTGTCTGATGGCATGCACTCAGCCGCGGGCACCTCCTTACCCCTGAATGAAGACATGATGTGCAGCAGAACAGGCCCTTCACCAAATGCACGAGGTTGGGAGCAAAGCTCACCCTTCCCCATTCAGTTCATCATTGCTCCTGGAATGCCACACCTTTGGCACCCCCCTGCCACCTGCACTGCTGGGTACACTTTTAAGGAAGAACTGGTTCTCCATTAAGGCCCAAATTGCATTGCATAACTGAAGGCTCTGAGAGGACACTCCTAGGTTAGCAAGAGGAAAGACTTTCAATCATAGGGAATCAGGGAGTTCCCGTCGTGGCTCAGTGGTTAACGAATCCAACTAAGAACTATGAAGTTGCGGGTTCGATCCCTGGCCTTGCTCAGTGGGTTAAGGATCTGGCGTTGCCGTGAGCTGTGATGTAGGTTACAGACTCGGCTTGGATCCTGCATTGCTGTGGCTCTGGCGTAGGCCAGCGGCTGCAACTCTGATTCAACCTGTAGCCTGGGCACCTCCATATGTCGAGGGAGCGGCCCAAGAAATGGCAAAAAGACCAAAAAAAAAAAAAAAAAATCATAGGTAATCACTCTGACATGGGAGGGCATAGGGTTCCTTCCAAAACAGTCTAAGTCAGATGTCCCCACCCATCTGGTCCTGGTCCCAGGCAGATCTCTTTTGCAGAGATGGAGTATTCTAAACTTCTTTTCCTGAGTCTATTAACACTTGAATCACTTAGCTAGTGTGCCTCATTCTCATTCTATCACTTTCTGATGATAATTTGATTTTCCTTATCTGGCTGCCTATAGGGAGCGAATGCAAGGGCTGGAAGATGAGAAAAACCCCTGTGACTGTTATAAATCTTATTGTAAACTAAATAAACTTGGCTTTTTTTTTTTTTTTCTTTTTTGGCCTCCCGGTAGGATATGAAGTTCTTGGGCCAGGGATCAGATCCGAGCCACAGGTGCAGCAACACAAGATCCTTAAACCCACTGTGCTGGGCCAGGGATAGAACCTGTGTCCTGGCATAGCAGAGACACTGCCAATCTCATTGCACCACAGCGGGAACTCTGGCCTTTGGTTTTATACATCAATCCTTGTGAACTTGGTTAGCATTAATCAATATCCCTGGACCTAATCATCTCGGGGACAATAAAACAACACGTCTGAGTTTAGTCTGGGGTGCACTCCCTAAGAGGTCTCTGAGGCCTTTCTGGTGTCATTAGCCTCCCTTAGTACCTTCTAAACTTCTGCATATGTATGTCAACTCTTGACCTATGCCCGCCTACTCAGTCTTACATACTTTATAATCTTTCAAATTCACTGTCAGGTTTGGTTTGTGAACATACACACCATGTATGTAGTTTTAATCAGTTTTATAAATGAGCTGTTATTTCACATACATGTTTTAATGCATGTGCTTGTCATCGTATAGTATGGATTTGCCAGGTAAATTGTAGGAATGGGCAAAATTTTACTTAGGATTTCATCTTTTGAAAAAGTTAACTCCTGTAAATCATCTCTTGGTGCCTCTGTCAAAGACCGAACTAATAGTTCCTCAGATACCTCTAGGAAATTTCTTCACTGGCCCATAAGAGAATTAACACTAGCTTTTGGTTTCTGCTGGAAAATTCTGCTGATAAGACTCAGTGTAACGTTAGAGCTTTGCTGAGTAATGTGAACTGACATTCACATTATTTTAAGAAATGAATCTGGAGTTCCCATCCTGGCGCAGCAGAAACGAATCCGACTAGGAACCATGAGGTTTTGGGTTCAATCCCTGGCCTCACCCAGTGGGTTAAGGATCCGGTATTGGTGTGAGTTGTGGTGTAGGTCACAGACGTGGCTCGGATCCTGCACTGCTGTGGCTGTGGTGTAAGCCGGCAGCTGTAGCTCCGAGTTGACCCCTAGCCTGGGAACCTCCATATGTCAAGCGTGAGGCCCTAAAAAGCCAAAAAAAAAAAAAAAAAGAAGAAGAAGGAAAAAGAAAAAAGAAATGAATCTGTTAGAATCACAAAATTTATTACAAACAGGCCTCAGGCAAAAAGCAAAAACACTGTCTTAATGCTTTGTAACTAATCCATGGAAGTCCAGCCTTAGGATGATGGAGCAGGGATGGGAGAGTTACAGAATAGAAGTCAATGAGGCCACGCAATTGCACAGTTATCACAGTGTGGATATGGACTTTACAACTTTCAGGTGAATAACCTTAACTTCATCTAAGAGATAAATTCATACAAGTATAAGTCTTGATACAAATGTTTAGAGGCAACATATCCTTAACATTAAAGTTTGCATTAAGTTACTTCCTATGGTGGCAGAGCAGAAACAAATCTGACTAGTATCCATGAATATGCGGGCTCAATCCCTGGTCTTGCTCAGTGGGTTGGGGATCCAGCTTTGCCATGAGCTGTGATATAGGTCGTAGATGTGGCTCAGATCCCACGTTGCTGTGTCTAGTGTAAGCTGGCAGCCGATTTGACCCCTAACCTGGGAACTTCCATATGCGGCACATGCAACCCCAAAAAGCAAAAAACAAAAAAGTTTGCATTAAAAAAAAATTTTTAGGAGTTCCCGTCGTGGCGCAGTGGTTAACGAATCCGACTAGGAACCATGAGGTTGCGGGTTCGGTCCCTGCCCTTGCTCAGTGGGTTAACGATCCGGCGTTGCCATGAGCTGTGGTGTAGGTTGCAGACGTGGCTCAGATCCCGCGTTGCTGTGGCTCTGGCGTAGGCCGGTGGCTACAGCTCCGATTCAACCCCTAGCCTGGGAACCTCCATATGCCGAGGGAGCGGCCCAAGAAATAGCAACAACAACAACAACAACAACAACAACAACAACAAAAAAGAAAAGACAAAAAAAAATTTTAAATCAGGGTGTCCTAAGGGGATTTTTTTTACAAACAAGTTAGCCTGGACATAATTTAATGATAGTGATATGTAAATTAAGTGCAGAAGAAAAGGCTTTTCACTCTAATTGCTCTCTCTCACTATAGAGAGAGAGAGAGAGAAAGAGAGAGAGCAGATTTTACTCTTTTTTGGGAGGGGAGCACATATGTAGCATATGGAAATTCCCAGGCTAGGGGTCGAATCAGAGCTGCAGCTTCTGGCCTGTGTCACAGCCACAGCAGCACCAGATCTGAGCTGCCTCTGCAACCTACACCACCTTCACAGCAATGCCAGTTCCTTAACCCACTGAGTAGGGCCAGGGATCGAACCTGCATCCCCAAGGATACTAGGTGGGTTTGTGACCACTGAGCCACAAGGGGAACTCCACAGATTTTACTCTTATCTAATCACACATAATGACCCACGCATTGCTCTGTCTTCTCAAAGACCCGGGTCTTTTTTTTGAAAAGTAGTGATCTCAGATTCTTAGGCCTCTGAAATTCAGCTGTCATCAGTCTGGAGTCAGTTTGGATGCTGGAATTTGTGAAAAGTTCCCAGATGGTCCTATGGCAGCTAAGGCTGAAAGACACTGATACACATGCTGGCCAGGGCAGGGCTGGGGGCAGGGAGGTGGTCAGGACTCTTAGTTTTCAGCCCTCTCTGGATCCAAAAAGGAGTTGCTCCCTGACCTCACCTCTGGTGGTTTGGTGGTGCCTAGTAGCTTGCTCCAGGATGAGATCTACCATTCTTGGTATTAACTGAAAAGCAACTTCCTCTAATCATGTAGTGACCGAGTTACTAGTCACAGAAAAGGCCTCAGTTCCGGACCCCCTTTGCGTGACTGAGAGCTGCTTTCTGTGACATGTGACTCTTGGAGGCTCCATTCAGCTCCATCCCAGTCGGGAGGGGCCCCTGGCACCTGCCCCCGGCCTGGACAAAATCCCTGGGAGTTCTTTTCCAGCCCGGAGAGTTTCTTTCCATTTGACCTGCTTCTCCAACTCTAATTCCCCCCTTTTGAAGCCAACTGTGGTATAAAGTTCACTTTGCAACGAGTTGCTTGGGATTACACGTTAACTTTTATCAGGCTTCCAAGGGTTGTTAAGCCTGGCTTTGGTCAGAGGCTTTTTAAAGAGCCCATTCCTTTCTCCGTTCTGAAAAGTGGCTAAATGTTTTATTACGGAAAATTCAAATTTATGCAAAAGTGGCATGTGGTAGAATGGCCTCCTTGCAACGTGCCCATCCAGCTTCTGTGGTCACCAGCGAAGATGGAAACTATTACATTTAGAACGGATAAGCAAGGAGTTCCCGTTGTGGCGCAGTGGAAACGAATCCCACTAGGAGCCATGAGGTTGCAGGTTCGATCCCTGGCCTTGCTCAGTGGGTTAAGGATCTGGCGTTGCTGTGAGCTACGGTGTTGGTCGCAGATGCGGCTTGGATCCCTCATTGCTGTGGCTCTCGTGTGCACCAGCAGCTACAGCTCCAACTGGATCCCTAGCCTGGGAACCTCCATGTGATGTGGGTGCAGCCTTTAAAAAAAAGGGGGGGAAAAAAAAGAATGGATAAGCAATGAAGTCCTGCTGTATAGCACAGGGAACTATGTCCAATCTCATGATAGAAGATGATGGAAGATAGTATGAGAAAAATAATGTGTATATATGTATATATGTGTGTGTGTGTGTATGACTAGGTCACTTTGCTGTACAGCAGAAAAAGGCACAACATTGTAAATCAACTGCAATCAAATTAAAAAAAAAAACTGTCACCAACCTACTCCTAGCCAGTCTTGGGTCTCTAGTTCCACCCACTACCCCAGACACACACCCTGGATTATGCTGATACAAATCCCACACACCATATCTATCCATCTGTAAATATTTTAGCAGATAAACTCTGAAAGGTAAGGCCTCTTTCTTTCTTCTCCAGTTTTTTTTTTTTTTTTTGGTTAAATATAAAATATACTTAATATAAAATTTACCATCTTTATTTTTAAGTATCAGTTCAGTGGTTTTAAAAATTTTCAAAATGGTGCAACCATGACCATCATCCAGCTCCATAGCTCTTTTCATCTTATAAAATTGAAACTCAGTACCCATTAAACACTAACTCTCTGCTCCCTTCCCCCCAGCCCCTGGAAACAGCCAGTCTACTGTCTGTCTCTATGATTTCTTCTTCTTCTTCTTTTTTTTTTTTTTTTTTTTTTTTGTCTTTTTAGGGCTGCACCTGAGGCATATGGAGGTTCCCAGGCTAGGGGTCGAATGGGAGCTATAGCTGCCGGCCTATGCCAGAGCCACAGCAACACGGGATCCGAGCCAAATCTGTGACCTATACCACAACTTATGGCAACGCCAGATCCTTAACCCATGAATGAGGCCAGGGATCAAACCCCAGCCGCATGGTTCCTAGTTAGATTCATTTCCGATGCGCCACGATGGAAACTCCTCTAAGATTTTTTTTAAATTTAATTTTATTGGAGTATAGCTGATTTATAATGTTGTATTAGTTTCAGCTGTACAGCAAAGTGCATCTATCATGCATATAAATATATGCATTCTTTTTTCCCATGTAGGTTATTACAAGTTATTAAATAGATTTTCCTGTGCTCTACACTGGGTTCTCATTAATCATCTCTCTTACATAGTGTGTCTGTGTTATTCCCTCCCTCCCAATTCTTCCCTCCCCTCAAGGGTTTCACCTATGGTAACCATAAGATTGGTTTTGAAATCTGTGGGTTTGTTTTTGTTTTTCAAATAAGATCTTTTGTGTCATTTTTATTAGATTCCACATATAAATGAAATCATATGATATTTGTCTTTGACTTACTTCACTCAGTATGATAGTCTCTAGGTCCATCTAAATTGCTGTAAATGGCATTATTTCATGCTTTTTAGCCTGAGAATATGCCATTATTACTAACATATACGTACCACAGCTTTTTTAGCCATTCCTCTGTTGATGGACATTTAGGTTGCTTCCATGTCTTGGCTTTTGTAAATAATGCTGCAATGAACATTAGAGTATATGTATCTTTTTGAATGAGAGTTTTGTCTGGATATATGGCCAGGAGTAGGAGTGCGAGATCATATAGTAGTTCTATATTTAATTTTTTAAGGAACCTCCATACTGTTTCCATAGTGGTCGCACCAATTTACATTCTCACCAACAGTGTAGAAGTGTTCCCTTTTCTCCACACCCTCTCCAACATTTATTGTTGTAGAAAAAAAATTTTTTTTTCTCTTTAGGGCCACACCCACAGCATGTGGAAGTTCCCAGGCTACAGGTTCAATTGGAGCAACAGCTGCCGGCCTACACCACAGCTACAGCAATGCTGGATCCGAGCTGCATCAGAGACCTACACCATAGCTCACAGCAATGCCAGATCCTTAACCCACTGAGCAAGGCCAGGGATCGAACCTGCAGCCTCATGGTTCCTAGTCGGATTTTTTTCCCTTGCGCCACAATGGGAATTCCCTGTATGTAGACTTTTGATGATGACCATTCTGACTATTGTGAGCTGATACCTCATTTTAGCTTTGACTTGTATTTCGCTAATAATTAGTGATGTTGAACATCCTTTCATGTGTTTTTTGGCCAGCTGTGTGTCTTCCTTTGGGAAATGTCTGTTTAGATCATCTGCCCATGCATCTCTATGATTTTAGCTACTCTAAATATCTCATATAAGTGGAATCATAGAGTATTTGTGTTTTCATGACTGACATTTCATTTTGTGTAATGTCCTCAAGGTTCATTCATGTTGTAAAATATATCAGAATTTCCTTTTTTTAAGGCTCAGTGGAATTCTTCTGTATGTATGTAACACATTTTGCTTATGCATTTATCCGTTGGCAAACAGCTGGCTTGCTTCCACATTTTAGTTACTGTAAATAATACTGCTGTGAACAAATATATCTTCAAGACACTGTTTGCAATTCTTTTGGGTAACAGCCTCTTTCTTTTTAACACAACCACAATATTGCTATCACATCTGAAAAAACATGATAGCAATTCTTTATTTTCACTGAATTATCCATCCAGTATTCATATTTATTTCCTAGATGATCTCAAATATTTTTTAGTGTAATTGGTCCACACATTGCACCTGGGAGATATGTCTCTTACATTGTTTCTAATCTACAGGTTCCTCTTCCTTTACTTTTCCTTTGCAGTTGCCATGACTACTAAAAAAAAATTGCATTGTTTGGCCTTTATGGTTTTCTACATACTGGATTTTGTTCATTGCATCCCTGTGGTGTGTTTTTGTTTTTTGTCTTTTTGCCTTTTCTAGGGCCGCTCCTGCGACATATGGAGGTTCCCAGGCTAGGGGTTGAATTGGAGCTGTAGCCGCTTGCCTACGCCAGAGCCACAGCAATGTGGGATCCAAGCCTCGTCTGTGACCTATACCACAGCTCACGGCAATGCCGGATCCGGATCCTTAACCCACTGAGCGAGGCCAGGGATCGAACCTGCAACTTCGTGGTTCCTAGTTGGATTCGTTAACCACTGCACCACAATGGGAACTCCCCCGTGGTGGTGTTTAACATGTTCCTCTACCTCTGTCTTTCCTGTAAAGTGATTGTTGGGTCCAGACTTATTTGATTCCTGTCTGACTTTCTCACAAGACTATTTCATAGGTGGTGGTGTCTGCTTCCATTAGAAGGCAGCTCCTGCCCAGCTGGTCTTTGTGTGTATGTTTGTGATGTTACTAGACTCTGATGGTCGTTGCTTAGGTCATTCGAGTATTTTAAAACACACTTAAATTCCACGATTGGAGTTCCCATTGTGGCTTAGTGGTAACAAACCCAACTAGTATCCATGAGGAAACAGATCCAATCCCTGGCCCCGTTCAGTGGGTTAAGGCTCCAGCATTGTTTTGAGCTATGGTATAGGTCACAGATGCTACTCAGATCCTGCATTGCTCTGGCTGTGGTGTAGGCCGGCAGCTGCAGCTCCAATTTGACCCCTAGGCTGGGAACCTCCATGTGCCGTGAGTGGGGCCCTAAAAAGACAAAAATAAATAAAGAAAGAAGCCCCACAATTGTTGAACTCTCTGTTTCCCAGTGATTTCCTCATAGCCAGACTTCACCCAAAGAAATCACTGAGGCCTCACTACCCTTCAGCAGGAAGGAGCAATCATTTAATGAGGGCTATTCTGGGCAGGGGACCAGAAGAAGACCCCAGAGAGAAAACAGTGCCCTTTGTCCTCAAGAAGCTTGGGGTCTATTTGGGGAGGTAGGAATATACCAAAACAATTAAGAAACGTGATTGACTGCAATTAATTATTATTTTAGTCTCTGAGCCCCAAAAGTCATGAATGTTACCTAGAAAATCTGTAGCAGAGCTGCCTGGATCCCACCCAGATATTCCGATGTAAACTGGTCTAGCATATGACCTAGACGTTGAGATTTTAAAAGTATCCTGGGTATTTTTATGTGTAGCAAAGTTCAAGAATCATCGTTCTAGGATAGTAGTTCTTAAAGCATCATCCCTAGATCATCAGCAGCAGCATCACCTGGGAACTCGCTGGGCAATGGAGAAAGAAGGGGTCAGATCTCGAAACACAAAGCAGAGAGATGACATTCTGCTGTATAGAACCACAATTCTTGTGATCTTCAGACCAGCAATAACATCATGGCTGGGACCTTGTTGGGAGTTTCCATTGTGGTTCAGCAGATTAAGAATCCGACTAGTATCCATGAGGATGTGGGTTCAATCCCTGGCCTCACTCGGTAGGTTAGGATCTGGCACTGCTGCAAACTGCAGTGTAGGTCCCAGATGTGGCTCGGATCTAGTGTGGCATGGCTGTGCCATAGGCTGGCAGCTGCAGCTCTGATTCGACCCCTAGCTTGGGAATGTCCACATGCTGCAGGTGCAGCTTTCTATAAAAGCATGGAATGGCCATGCTGGGACGGAAACTTCTGTGATCTACCCTACCTTTTCATCTGGTGTTCTCAGAGCCATCGTAAGGGAAAGAGGCTATGTCCCTTCTTATATAAAAAGAATGGGACACATGGGCACAGAGCCATTTGCCTGCACTGAGACACCACCAGACAAGTCCAACTATGTATGGTCCTATGTGACTGTAAAGTAGAGGCTCATCAACCCTCAGGTCACAAATAACCGAGGCACTTCCACCACCGGGCCACCCTCCGGGTGGTGTGACAATCCAGGCATCAGTATTTTTATAATCTCCTCAGGCAATTCTAATAGATAGCCAAAGCTGAAAACCACAGCTGCTTATCCTGGGTCCTCCACGTTTCCATGTTCTACTCAAGGTGAAAGTGAGCTTCATTTCCAGCTGTAGCCATTAAAAACCCCAAACGAAGTTCAGGTCTTGGGCTTACTCTTTCAATATCCGGAGTCCCCAAATTGTTGCAAGGACACCTGAAGAGGTGTCCCTAGTGAGGTTGTTGAGTATCCTGGAGTTTTTAAAAATAAAGTTCTCGAAGAATGCTGGTAGCAGGAGTCTAGTTTTGGCATTGCCCTGAACCTGGAAACAGGTAACTTTGTTTTTCTGCACAATGTGCTCAGGTGAGTTGATGCCCTTGTCTGTATATAGAGCTAATGTTTGTGGATGCCTATCACATAGGACAAATAGTCGAAGTACTGGGAGGTGAAGAGGACTGATTGTCCTTGCTATCTGGTGTTACTAGAAGGATGTTTCAAAAAGGAGCTCTGCTCTCACCCTTCCAGGTGGAGTTGCATTTGTATAGGCAAAAAGCTGAAGGGTGGATGCCTGGGAGGGAACTGCCCAAATGTCCACCCGGGCTGCTTATGAGACAATTTAGAAAGCAATCAAGGGAGTTCCCATTGTGGCTCAGCGATAATGAATCCAACTATTATCCACGAGCTTGCAGGTTTGATCCCTGGCCTTGCTCAGTGGGTTAAGGATCTAGTGTTGACGTGAGCTGAGGTGTAGGTCCCAGATCCAGCTTGAATCCCACGTTGCAGTCTCTGTGGTGTAGGCTGGCAGCTACAGCTCTGATTTGACCCCTAGCCTGGGAAATTCCATATGCCACACGTTCGGCCCTAAAAATCCAAAAAAAAAAAAAAAAAGGGTTAGAAAGCAATCAACCCAAGTGGCCCCATGCACTGGGACACATGGCTTTGGGTGGATGCGTTAAGGCTGTGGAGCAACAAAAGTGTCCTCAGTGACAAGGAGACAGCATAACTTACCTTGTGTATTTTTAAGGAAATGGGAGACAATTTGAGTGTGTGAATAGGAGAAAGACCCTCAGGGAGAAGAGTGAGCTTCTCCTGACCAAAATATTGTCCTTTGATCTCTCCCTTGCAAACCCTTATGTTAATACAACTTTTAGAAAAACTTCGTATTGATGGCATACAGACTTGGATCTACCATAATTTAAATAATGTTCTCTCAAACACATTTCCCCATTAAAAATGTCAGCTACACCTTGGCGAGTCTCAGCAGCAAGTGTCTGATTTCTGCTCTAGCCCCATGTTTTAGGTCTTCACTACCCAGGCCTCCTCTAATCAAACCTCCCCATCCTGTGTCCATCCAAGCCCCCGAGGCCCCACCAGGCTCCTTGTTAACCGGTCTCAAATAAATGTATTGAGTCAGGATGTTAAACATTGATAATGCAAAATACTGGCACAATTGTGTAAAGAGGAAATCTGACAAAAGATGTTCAACCTCACTTGTAGTCAAAAGAATGCAAATATGATACAACTTTGCAACTCCCAAATGAACAAAGGTGAAAGGGAATGACAATCCTAGAGTTTGAGAGACTTCAGAGAAATGTGAGGTCTTCTGTACGTTGGTGGAAGTTCGAATTGGCACAGCTTTCCGGAGAACAGTTTGACGATGTATGTCATACACTTAAAAATGTGCAGACATGACAATTCCACTTCTGAGAGTTTATTGCAAGGAAAATGTTGAGCAGGGGCCAAGGATATTCAAACCAGCCTTGTTTTTCAGAAAAAACAATTAGAGATAATGTAAATGTCCACCAAGTGGTGATTATTCATATTAATTAGCATTTATTCATACAGTGGAATACTAAAGAGCTTCTAAAGTGATATCAGTATTTATAGACATGAAAGAATATCCATTAGATACCACACCGTCCTGCTGCCATTAATGTAAAATTGTGTGCACGTGTGTGTACGTGTGTGCTCATCACAGATCTGCAGTGAAGGTTATCGGAATATCAACCATGATGTCTTCTGGTCAGGAGAGCTTCAAATGCTTTCATTTTCTTATTTCCTTAGTGTTTCTAAAATTGTAAAAGCAAAATTCTTTACCTTTGCATTCACAGCTAACACTGAGTGTGTGTTGTGTGCCAGGCACTTCTTTAATTGCTATAAACTATTGGTGGTCCTGACAAAAACAAAGATGGTGAGAGATTGCGTGACTTACCCGAAGTCCTTAGCTAGTAAGTGCGGAGCTGGGATTCCAGACCTGGTTGGCTTGCTCCACAGGCTGTGCTCTCCCCTCTCTAATTAACCCCAATAGAATGAAAGTCTCCTAAATCCTCCCCCAACCAACAATCTCACACCTCCCCTCAGAAGAAACCATTGAACCACGTGACAGACATCCTTCCAAAACTGCTGCTGGGCATTTACAGACATGTGTGCAAATGCCAGATCCTTAACTCGCTGCATTTTTCCTTTTTTATAAACTGGGATGGTGTTGTCTATCCTGTCAGTACGCATAGCTCAGCCTTGGACTTTTTACCTCTGAGGGGAACTCTGCAGCATGGATGTATGGCTCTGGTGTGACCACGCTCCTAACGAAAACTGGTGTTTCCAGTTCTTCACCCTGGTGGGCAAAGCCGCAGTGAGCATCTCCTGGCATTTGTATTACTGTGTGCTGATGTGTAATGATATTCCTGTGACAGTTTCCTAGCAATGGAACTGCTGCATCAAAAGACATGCACACCAAAGTTGAAAGAGACTCCCCAGTTCCCCACGCCAAGAAGGCTGTGTGGCTATACGATATATGTGTGTGTATATATATATATATATACAGTATGTGGCTATACTATATATGTATATGCTATGTACATAATATAGTATATAAGTGCCCACCCGTCTTCCCGTGTTTCCACCAATACAGGAATTTGCCAGTCCTTTAAATTTTTGCCACTATGAGAAGTGAAGACTGTTTCATTTGCAACAATTTAAATGTCCTTGACTATTAGTAAACTAGAATGTCTTTTCACATGTTTATTGGTCGTCTTCGTTTCTTTTCAGAATTGTTCGCTTTTCAGCTGGCTAATTGGAGTTTTTCTGTTTTGTTTTTTTGTTTTTTGGGTTTTTTTTTTTTGTCTTTTTGCCTTTTCTAGGGCCGTTCCCACGGCATATGGAGGTTCCCAGACTAGGGGTCTAATCAGAGCTGTAGCCGCTGGCCTACGCCACAGCCACAGCAATGCAGGATCCGAGCCGAGTCTGCGACCTACATCACAGCTCATGGCAATGCCGGATCCTTAACCCACCGAGCAAGGCAAGGAATCGAACCCGAAACCTCATGGTTCCTAGTCGGATTTGTTAACCACTGTGCCATGATGGGAACTCCTGGAGTTTTTCTTGTTGATGAGTTTTGTTATATTTAATTTTTTGCTTTTTTAATTTTTGGCGGCACCCATGGCATGAGGAAGTTCCTGAGCCAGGGATTGAACCCAAGCAGCAGCAGTGACAATGCCAGATCCTTAACTGCTAGGCCACTAGGGAATTCCAAGTTTTGTTTTAAGTATCAATCCCTTAATGTTCTGTTTATTGCAAATATTTTCTGAGTATGTTGCATTTCTTTGAACTCCATTTGTGTCCTAAATTAGTTTATTCTTAAAAGTTTTTTTTATTGTTTGGGTATGTCCGAGGCACGTGGAAGTTCCTGGGACAGAGATCAAACCCATGCCACAGGAGCAACCCAAGCCACTGCAGTGACACTGCCAGATCCTTAACCCACTGTGCCACAAAGAACTCCTGTCTTAGTTTAGGTTATTTTTCTTTTATTTTCTTTAATTTTATTTTTTTTGGCCACTCCCATGACATGTGTAATTTCCTGGGCCCAGGGATCAAACCCACATCACAACAGTGACCCCAGCCACAGAGTGACAATGCCAGATCCTTAACCTGCTGAGCTACAGGAGAATTCTAGTTTAGTGTATTTTTATGTAACAAAATGTGTCCATTTTTTTCCTTTATATTTTTATATCTTGTTCGGGAGGTCATTCTCCATAACCTTCTGTCTCTATGAACTTGTAGGTCCCTCGGATAAGTGGAATCTTACAGTGTTTGTTCTTTTGTGACTGGCTAATTTTGCTTAGCATAATGTCTTCAAGTTTCATCTATGTTGTAGCCACGTGTCAAATTTTCCTTTTTTTAAAGCTCAACAGTATTCCATTATAGATTTATTTTTATGTTTAGCCTTGAATCCATATAGAATTCAGAATTTAGTATTTAGTATTTGGCGAGAAGTAGGGACTTAACTTTTTACATTTAGGTTGGTCATCTTTTATTATTTTATTGAAGTATAGTTGATTTACAATGTGTGCCAATTTCTGCTGTACAGCAAAGTGACCCAGTCATACAGACATATATACATACATTCCCCTTCTTATATTACCTTCCATCGTGGTCTATCCCCAGAGATTGGATAGAGTTCCCTGTGCTGCACAGTAGGATCTCATTGCTTATCCATTCTAAATGTAATAGTTTGCATCTACGAATCCTAAACTCCCAGTCCACCCCTCTCCCTCCCTCCCCCTCCTTGGGAACCACAAGTCTGTTCCTATGTCTGTGAGTTTGTTTCTCTTTTGTAGATAGGTTCATTTGTTAGGTTGGTCATATTTTTAAAAACTCCTCCAGCAAAACCTAAACTCCCATGGGGGCTCAGGTCTGTTACTGAACTCTTGTCTTATCCATCCCTTTGTCTATAACTGGAATGGATTTACATTGCTTTCATTACTCAAGTTTTTCAGTAAGTTCTTATATCTGCTAAAAGCAATACCATCCCAATTCTTCTTTTTTAGATTTTCCCCAACTATTCTCAGACATTTACTTTTCCAAAGGGACTTGAAAATCACAGCCCCAGAATGCTCTCTTTGGATTTTAATTGGAATAGCTTGAAGCTACTCACTAATTGAGGTGGACATCCGATGAAGCTGAGCCAGCAGGTCTCCAGCCAGGAGACTTTGCTTCTTGCTGGCCCCCCAGGCTGTCCGGTGCTGCCCCCTGCCAGGGAGCTCCAGACCAGCACTGCCCCTGCCTGGCTGCCCACAGCCTTCCCACGCAGCCCTCTCCTCCTCAGCCTATGATTCTAAGGCTTCTAGAAAGGGAAAATTCCTATACATCCTTGGTTAAATCTCTTTCCTTCCCCAAAATGATATTTGGAGTTGAACTATCAGAGCTAAAATCCAGAGCGGGGATCGTGGAAACCTCAGGCCCTGCGGTAGAACCATGGGGAGATACTCCCTTGATCCCAGCAAACCACACCCCATAAGGCAGACACTGAACACTCATGTGACCCGTTGACGGGTATCTAGGGTCCATTGAGGATTTTTTTCCTTTTATTTTTAGGGCCGCACCCGCGGCATATGGAGGTTCCCAGGCTAGGGGTCCGATCAGAGCTGTAGCCACAGGCCTACACCAGAGCCACAGCAACGCAGGATCTGAGTCAGGTCTGCGACCTACACCACAGCTCACGGCAACACCAGATCCTCGACCCACTGAGCAAAGCCAGGGACTGAACCCACAACCTCATGGTTCCTAGTCGGATTCGTTTGTTTCTTCTGTGCCATGACAGGAACTCCCATTGAGAATTTTTTTAAAGAGGTCTATTATTGTAGGATACCATAGAGTTCCCTTGTTTTGAGTGTATCATTAAATGATTTTTAGGGGAGTTCCCGATCAGATGTGGCTCAGATCCCGTGTTGCTGTGGCTGTGGCATAGACCAGCAGCTGTAGTTCTGATTTGACCCCTAGCCTGGGAACCTCCATATGCCTCGGATGCAGCCTCTAAAAAGCAAAATAAGTGAATAAATAAATAAGGCCTAGAGTAAGACCCAGGAATTTGCAAAAAAAAAAAATTTTTTTTTTAGTAAATGTGCAGAGTTGTACAACCATCACCAAATCCAATTCTTGAACACTTCTACCACCCCCAAAAGTATCCTTCGTGCCCATTTATGGCTATTCTCTGACGCAACTTTGTCCTGAGCATAACAGAGTCAGGAGGAGTGGGGGACAGAGTGAGGGAGTCCCCTTTAGATCCCCTGCCTGTGAGTCTAGGACCAAAACCCTCACACTGTGCAGAGCATGACTTGCAGGCCAAGCCCCTCCCTGGAAGAGACCTAGCTGGGGGCTCCTCCTGGGGGCTCTGGCCATCCTAAGCCCCATCCTTACCTTTCCAGGTGGATAAAGTTTGAAGAAAAGGTAGAGGAAGGCGGTGAACGCTGGAGCAAGCCCCACGTGTCCACACTGTCCCTGCACAGCCTCTTTGAGCTCCGGACCTGCCTGCAGACGGGGACAGTGCTGCTGGATTTGGACAGCGGCTCCTTACCACAGATCATCGGTGAGGCAGGGACCGCTGTGGGACCCCCAAACTGGGGCAGCATCCCCCCTCCCTGCCCCCATTTCGTGCCCACCTTTGGTCTGTATGACATGCCCACTTCTGACACCTGCCTCATTCTGCGGAGGCCAGACTTTGGGTTCAATGCTCTCAAGGCAGTGTCACAGTTGCTCCCCATGTAGAGGGAAAGAACAGCCTCTGAAATGCCACCCAGCAATGTAGCAAAAGGGAGAGGGGCTTCTTAGCAACCTGTTTTTTGTCAGGGTAAACAGGTCATCATTCATCTTTAGGAAATTAGCTCTTGTTTGATGGAGTGGCAAAGGGAGGGAGTAGCTTGGCTTATCATCCCTAAAACTTCTTATGAATTTTGATTCAGAACCTTCAATTTTGCCAGAGCTATTTTGCCCAAAATGCTTTCTAAAAAGAATTCATATTAGGACAAAAACCACTTAATATAGTACTCTTATGCTTTTTAGGGGACTTTCATATGCACAATTTCATTTACTTTCCACAGTATTATTGATAAAAAAGCAGAGAATCCTATCCCCATGCATGCATCCGCAATGCACTCACACATGCACACACATGCATACTCACATGCACACACAGGCACACACAGGCATATTCACATGCACCCACACAAGCACACACATGCACAAACACCCACAGATGTGAACATACTCTTTTATGTATGAGGAGACTGAGGGTTCATGACTGGTCCAAATTTTCAGTTTAGCTCCCTTTTAATCCCATAAAAACCAGGTGAAACCGAAGACCCCACACACCCCTGGTCCCTCTGTCCCACATGGACGCTGCATGTTTATTTCCCACTTAGATGATGTCATCGAGAAGCAGATCGAGGATGGCCTCCTTCGGCCGGAGCTCCGCGAGAGGGTCAGCTACGTCCTCCTGAGGAAACACCGCCACCAAACCAAAAAGCCCATCCACCGCTCGTTAGTCGACATTGGCAAGTCGGTCTCCTCCACCACCAGTGAGTCGGGCCATACGCTTGTTTTATGCACGCATCTCACATCTGCAATCCTCCGCTCTTGATGTTTCAGGGTTGAGATGCACGGACGCTGGCCTTGCTGGACTTGTCAGATAAATGCAGACATCAGTACAGAGTTGATAAAGTTGCTAACTAAAGACACTCGAGGAATCTCTTTAGATGGATTCTTTTAAAATGGGCAAGTGCTTAGTGTAGAGGGGGCACCTATGCCTCGCTCACCATGCTCCAGGCACTGAGTGCTCCCCAAGTGTTAACTCACTTCATCCCCACTGTAACCCCGTGACGAGGTACTGTTCTCATCACCCCATTTTACAGATGAGGAGGCTGAGGCACAGAGAGGTTAAGTCCCTTGCCCAAGGCCATGTGGTCAGTAGGTTGTGGAATCCAGGATGAACCTGGGAGTCTCCCACACCTGGTGCTTGTCTAATCAGTTGTGTGTCTATCTCACTTTCAATAGTACAGATATTTTCGCTAATCATGTTCAGACTATTCACTGGCTTCCCCCAAATCCTGAAAAACAGGCACCTAAGCCCAACAACCCAAACAGCCTTTCTTCCCCGAGGGGGAAGAGACCTGTCTTGCAGCGCAGCTTTATTTGGGTGAAATGATTGTAAAGTTGTCCTCTCTGCAGTCCCCTGCAGCCACATGCCCTCTGTCCCTCCTCCCAGATCGTGGCCCAGCCCGGAGCCCCGCCGCCGGCCCCAGCCTGCACCACTCCACCGAGGACCTGAGAATTCGGCAAAGCGCCAATTACGGCCGGCTGTGTGAGTGTCCCCTTCCCCTGCCACTGTGTGACTGCTTTGTCCTGGCTTCAGCCACTCTGGAAAGTCAGTTTTCCCCAACTTTCCCAGTGGAGGAGGTAAAGCCCAGGCTGTGGCTGGAATTCTCAGGCGTCAGGAGAAATAAACCTGGGCTGCCCGCAGAGACTAACTTATTACCATCATTTTCTAAATAATCACTCCAAAAAATGCAGCTCTAAGTCAAGTTCCCGTCATAATCAATGCCCAATTCTGGAGTTCCCATTGTGGCTCAACGGGATCGGTGTACCTTGGGAGCACTGGGATGCAGGTTTGATCCCCGGCCCCCCACAGAGGGTTAAGGATGGGGCATTGCCACAGCTACAGCTTAGGCTGCAGCTACTTCTTGGATTTGATCCCTACCCCAGGAACTCCATATGCCTCGGGGTGGTCAAAAAAAGAAAAGAAAAAAAAAGGTAGCTTGAAATTCTGGGAGTGCTCTGATGGCCTAGCGGGTTGCGACTTCTGCGTTCTTGCCGCTGTGGCTCTGGTTGCTGCTGTGCAGCGCAGGTTCAATTCCTGGCCCAGGAATTCCCACATACTGCCTGTGTGGCAAAAAAGAAAAAAATCTGGAATTCCCGTCGTGGAGCAGGGGAAACGAATCCAACTAGGAACCATGAGGTTTCAGGGGCAATCCCTGGCCTCACTCAGTGGGTTGAGGATCCGGCGCTGCCAGGAGCTGTGGTGTAGGTCACAGACACAGCTAGGATCTGGCCCTGTTGTGGCTCTGGCATAGGCCAGCAGCTGTAGCTCCGACTGACCCCTAGCCTGGGAACTTCCATATGCCACGGGTACGGCCCTCAAAAGACAAAAACAAACAAACAAACAAACAAAAAAAAAAAAAAAACAAGAGAGAACCTGAAATAAACATTGCAAGTCTCATTAAAAAAAAAAAATCAAAACCCCAATTCTGTGTCTTAGGCATTTTTTCACTTAGTCTATGCCTTTTTTCTCACTACGCTGGTCATTGGCCTTGTTTGGGGTGAGAAGTCTTCCCAGAAACAGAATTAAAAACAGGGTAAGTCCTTCCCCCCAGGACAGTCAGAGAATGTTCCCCTCCCTGGAACATTCCTGGGCCACCACGACAGTGAAACACTGGCAGAGCTGCAGCCCCCTGAGGAATGGGAAAGTGTGAGAAGGGGCTGGCGAGCTGCATGGGGTTTTTTTAGGTAATTCATCAGGGATGAACAGACAAGTGAGCAGGGAGGCCAAGAAAAGAGGGGATTTGTGAAAAGAAAAGAAAAAACAGTGTGAAGGAGTACCTTCCTTTATTTTATTTATTTGTTTTTTTTTTCTTTTTTGGGTGCCCTGAAGCACATGGAGTTTCTGAGCCAGGGATCAAATCCAAGCCACAATTGCGACCTAAACTGCAATTGCAGCAATGCCAGGTCCTTAACCAACTGTGCTGGTAGGGCTGGAACCTGGGTCCCAGCACTCCCAAGAGGCCACCAATCCTGCTGCACCACAGCGGGAACTCCAAGGAGTACTTTCCTTTAAATGCTTTTACTAAAATGACCAGCTAGGAACATGCACAGCCCAGGGCTGTGCCCCTGATCAGGCTGGAGGGACACCTTGGTGAGGGGCAACCTGACCTTGGCCGCAGCAGGGGTTTGCAGTGGTCTTTTCTCTCTATTACCCCAGGATGCTGTCAGTCTCCCCTGGCTTGGGTTATTCCTCCGTGGGATACTGGCACTCAGTAGGCAGTGAGTGGCTTTGGGACGAGCTGTCTGCTCAGTTATTTGCTCCATGCCCACACTGCTGTGGTGGGGACCCGTATAAAAGGCATGAATAAGTGATTACAGCTTTCAGTGCACACCCCTTCCCACCTCAAGGTGGCACTTGGGAAGACTCAAGAGAGGAGAAGACACTTGCCTGAGTCTTGGAGAATAAATAGGAGCTTTCCAGTAGCCAGGGGGAGAAAGAGGGTGTTTATTTTTTTGTTTTTTTGTGGGTGGTTTTTTTGTTTGTTTGTTTGGATTTTTTTTCTTTTTAGTGCCACACCCATGGCATGTGGAAGTTCCCAGGCTAGAGGTCAAATGCAAACTGCAGCTACCAGCCTATACCATAACCACAGCCACACCAGATCCAAACTGCAACTGTGACCTACACCACAACTCACAGCAACACCAGATCCTTTAACCCACTGAGCAGGGCCAGGGATCGAACCTGTGTCCTCATGGATCCTAGTCGGGTTTGTTTCTGCAGAGCCACAACGGGAACTCTGGAAGAGTGTGTTCTTTAGAACAAAGGACACAAACAGCTGGTGAAGGGAAGACACTGAAGGGTGACATGGGCACTGACCTTCTCCTGCCTTAGTGGTGGGTCCGGGGGGCAGGGGGGAGCTACGGGGAAGCTTGAGTGGTTGACCACCACTGTTCTCCCAGGGGAGCCCCTTCCCTCTGCCAGCCCCAATCCCCAGCCCTCTTTAAAACCTCACATGGGCCACAGAGGCTCTTTCTCCAATGAAGCCCAAGCTTTGGGACACCTGGCCTCTCAGCCGACAGCGTGTCTGTGTCCCTCCCCACCTCCCGGGCTGACACTGAGCAGACAGCTTAGTCTTTGCCCCAGAAGGTGGCATGCAGGGCTGGGACCAGAGCACAGCAGACTGAGGAGTGAGAAGGAAGCAGTGGGACCTGGGGTCCAGCAACTCTTTTAAAAAAGCTGCTGCTGGAGTTCCTGTTGCAGCGCAGCAGAAACGAATCTGACTAGGAACCATGAGAAGGTGGGTTCGATTCCTGGCTTTGCTCAGTGGGTTAAGGATTCAGCGTTGCCATGAGTTGTGGTGTAGGTCACAGACACAGCTCGGATCCCATGTTGCTGTGGCTGTGGCTGTGGCTGTGGCATAGGCCAGCAGCTGTAGCTCTGATTTGACCCCTAGTCTGAGAACTTCCATGTGCCATGGGTGCGGCCCTAAAAAACAAAAAACAAAACAAAAAAAAACAAATTAAATTAAAAAGCTGCCATTGAAAAGATGGGAAAAGAGAGGATGCTTGCTGAAAGGGACTGCAGGATTCGGGGGGGGGGGGGGGGGGTTTGCTTTGTTTGTGATGATGAGAAAAGCTTGTGTAGCGACCAAGAAAAAAGGACCTATGAGAACCTGGCTTCCCCTGATGGACCTTTTTTTCCTTCTCTCCTAGGTCATGCCCAGAGCAGAAGCATGAATGATATTTCTCTCACTCCAAATACAGATCAGGTAGTAAAGCCCCTGCACTTGGCTGCAATACAGGCCAGGGCAGGATGCCACCTTAGGTTTTAGGGGTAGGGAGCCCCAACAGGTGAAACTGCACCCCCATGAAAAAGTGGGAATCCCCAGGAAGGACCCAGGTGGGGCTCTGGGCTCCTTGGTGCCTCTGCCCAGTGGTCACTGAAGGGCTGGTTCTGTGCCAGGCCCTGGGAGGAGTAGGGGAGAGAGGAGAGTGGTCAGATGAGATGCCAGCTGTCCCTGTCCTTGGGGTTTATTGGAGAAAGACTGCCACATGGAGTTCCAGCTCCTCCATGACCCACAGGCACTTTCAGTGATGAAGTGGGGACTTGGGCTGGTAGAGAAAAGCACTGGGGCCTCTCTGTGGTGTAGGCTGGTGGCTACAGCTCTGATTCAACTCCTAGCCTGGGCTCTTCCACACTGTGGGTGTGGCTCTAAAAAAAATTCAGTCTAGTGAATCAACTAGACTGTCCCAGTAGTATCTTCTCCTTGGCTAGTGCAAGATAAAGTCAAGTTCTTGTCTCCCACCAGCTTGGCTGAAACCTCCTCGATGAGATCAGCTGAGTCCCAGTTCTAAGGCCCCCATGACTATGACCCTGAGGGAAGCCCGCGGGAAGCTGCCCTCAATTCCAAACACTGCACATCTCAGGGGCAGAAAGTCCTACGGCTCCCTTTCCTGTGCCCCCAGGGATGGAGGGTGGGGGGAAGTGAGGTCATGAAGGAAACCTGAAATTTGGCACAGATTCCTCAAGAGCTTGGGTGAACTCCAGGGCTTGAAGGCACCCCCAAGTTTGGTGGAAGGCGAAACAAGAGCGTTCCCTCATGTCAGCGTCTCGAGGGTCCTTTGATGGCCAAAATAACAAAATAACAATAATAACAGCATCAACCAACATTTGAGGTCCGCATGTGCAGGCACGACGCCATGTGGGGAACATTTTCTGGGCATCATGAAGGTACTGTGTCATCTTCACTCTGCAGCTGAGAACATAAAGGCTTAAAGCAGTTAAATAAGCCCAAGTTCATGCAGCTGAAAAGTGACAGAATCATGATTTGATCCAGGCAGTCCGATTCTAGCACCCTTAATTTGGGAGTGACTTAGGAACAAATATTCTGGAATATTATCTAGAAAAGAGCCCAACTTAACTGTAGTCACGTGCACGGAGAGAGGAGCTGTGATAAGAAAGCATTGCCTAGTAATAGCTTTTCACAACCTATTTTAATAAATGTCTAAGTGGTTACAAGAATACTATCCTCTAGAAGTTCCCACTGTAGTTCAGCGTTAACGAGCCCGACTAGTATCCGTGAGGATGTGGGTTCGATCCCTGGCCTCTCTCAGTGGTCTAAGTATCTGGCATTGCCATGAGCTGTGGTGTAGGTCACAGACGTGGCTCAGCTCTGGCGTTGCTGTGGCTGTGGTGTAGGCCGGTGGCTACAGCTCCGATTCAACCCCTAGCCTGGGCTCTTCCACACTGTGAGTGTGGCACTAAAAAAAAAAAAAAAATTACTATCCACTGTTTCCCCTGAGGCAATACTGCCTTGGATTTAGGGATTGGAGCCCAACACCAGGCACCTGCAGCCAGCTCTTCCTAACTGGTTGGGTGATGCTGCTTCTCAATATTTGCGGCAGCAATGGCTCATTGTAGGGACAACAGTTTGTACAACAGTGGGTGTTCTGTAAGTGCATCTTTCTTCATCACTCTGCCTCGGCCCTGGGCAGGCCAGTGGTTCCCATAGAGCAGAGTGTGGATCTAAGCAGCCTGGCTGTGTGCAGTGACTCAGCAGACCTGGACCCGAGTCCAGGGTTCAGGCAGTGGGGCCAGCAGAGCCCTGGTTGGACAAGCCCATGTCCAGACCTTCAGCAAGCCAGGGTGGCCAGAACACCAGTACGGCCTTTTTCAAGGATGCCACCACCCTGCAAGGGTCACAACCTGCAAGGGACGACCAAGGTCCCAATTCAGCTTCTCTCTCCAGGGGACTGCATGGGCCACCCCAGAGTTTTCAAAGTCTTGTCCTCCAAGCCTCTCCTGCCACCCACTGCTCTTCCCGTCCTCTGACCTCTTCCTGCCTGAGGCCCGGGGACATGGAGCTGGCAGGGGGACAGGGGCTGCCCTGGCACACCCAGCCCTCCATCCTGAAGAACCTGCTTAGGAGTCAGCGAACTGTGCCCAGGACAAAGGGCCTTTCTGCGTCGAGGGGATTCGGGCCTTCCTGTTAACTCCTGCCCTTGCTTCTTCTCACTGTGTTAGGGTCCTTGGGACTGTTGTCCTAGTGGTTGTGATGTTTTGTGCCTTTGAATGGATTTAGAAGATTCAAAGTGTGTAGTCCTTGCTCACGATCTGTTTCTAGTGCTGTAAGGACCCCAGCCCAGTATGTATCCTGCTCCCATGAATCAAATCAGGAAATGGCTCTGGGCCCAAAGGGATGAGACCTCTTGGCCATGGCCATGCCCACAGCTGACCCCTCTCCAGGGACAGAAGGACCCTATCTTCACTGAGATTATGAGAAAGAAACATTTCTCTTTAAAAATTTTTTTTTTATTAAAATATAGTTGATTTACAATGTTATGCCAATTTCTGCTATACAGCAAAGTGACCCAGTCATACCTATATATACATTCTCTTTCTTTTTTATTATTTTTTAGGGCCACACCCGAGGCATGTGGAAGTTCCCAGGCTAGGGGGTCTAATCAGAGCTACAGCTGCCAGCCTTCACCACAGCCACAGCAACGCCAGATCCAAGCCATGTCTGTGACCTACACCAGAGCTCACGGCAACAGCAGATCCTTAACTGAGTGGGGCCAGAGATCAAACCTGTATCCTCATGGATACGAGTCGGGGTCGTTACCCACTGAGCCACAACGAGAACTCCATACATTCCCTTTCTTATATTACTTTCCATGATGGTCTATCCCCAGAGATTGGATAGAGTTCCCTGTGCTGTACAGCAGGACCTCATTGCTTATCCATTTTAAATGCAATAGTTTGTATCTACTAACCCCAGACTCCCAGTCCATCTCTCCCCTGCCCCACCTCACTTGGCAACCACAAGTCTGTTCTCTATGTTTGTGAGTCTAGAGAAACAAACATTTCTATGCCCACAGGAGGGACTCCTACCAAAGGGGAACAGGTGGCAAATTCTGGCTTCCGCGGGCTCTTTCCGTCTGTAGCTCTTGCCTCAGCCTTCTGGGCCCTTTCTTCCTTTGTTGGCTACTGTGGACTCCCACCAGCCCTGTCCTCCCCAAACGGCCCCTTCCTCCTCTATGAAACCATCTCTGTCCCTGACCCATCCCCTCGATGCCCAGAGGGAAAAACTCATGCACCCTAAGATGTTAAAGACTAAGTAGGGCATGTTTGTGGAGTTCCCATCGTGGTGCAGCGGAAACGAATCTGACTAGGAACCATGAGGTTGCGGGTTCGATCCCTGGCCTCGCTCAGTGGGGTTAAGGATCCGGCGTTGCTGTGAACTGTGGTGTAGGTCACAGATGCGGCTTGGATCCCACATACTTGTGGCTGTGGTATAGGCCAACAGCTACAACCCCGGTTGGACCTCTAGCCTGGGAACCTCCACAGGTGTGGCCCTAAAAAGCAAAAATAAAGGCGGGGGGACATGTTTGTGACCATCCCTGGGCATCTTCCTCCTAAGTGAGGACTCAGAGTCTTAACCACAGGGAGTGGGACCGATTTGGGGTGGAGGGCTTATCTCCAGCACCTCTCAAATCAGACCCCACTCACTCTGCCTCTGTGACCCTCCTGCCCTGAACAGACACCAGCCAGAGGGCCTGAGGGAGGGCACTTCCATGGTCTCAGCTGGAAAGCCTCAGACCCTCTGAGTTTCCATGAGGTCCCCTAGGGGTGACTAGGGCATGAAGTCTCCCACTGACTGGCAGGCAGGCTCTGGGGCTTCCTGTCCACCAGGAAGCTGGTCACCAAAAGAAAACTCAGTGTGCCCACTCTGGCCATTGGGATGGCCTTGTTCCTCCCACAGCCACCCTGGGGTGAAGGCAAAGAGGGAGGCCCCGGACCAGCTGGAGCATAAGAGCCAAGACGCCCCTCTGCTTGGGCCACAGGAGGCTTCGGGATGGGGCCCGATGTCCACATGCTCTTCTCTGATCCCTCAGCTCACACTTCAGTGAAACAAAGTTTTCACCCATTAAGGAAGGTCTCAGGGGTCAAGTCCTGGCCTGTTCCTTCCCATCTGAAAAGGCTTAGTTGGGAGTTCCCGTTGTGGCTCAGTGGTTAACAAATCCGACTAGGAACCATGAGGTTGAGGGTTCGATCCCTGGCCTCACTCAGTGGGTTAAGGATCTGGCGTTGCCGTGAGCTGTGGTGTAGGTCACAGATATGGCTCGGATCCCGCATAGCTGTGGCTCTGGCATAGGCCTGTGGCTACAGCTCCGATTCAACCCCTAGCCTGGGAACCTCCATATGCCACAGGTGGCCCCAAAAACGGCAAAAAGACAAAAAAATAAAAATGAAAGAAATAAAAAGGCTTAGTTGGTCCCTGGGGTGAACCACCTTTGCGTCTCCTCATCTGCAGACTGGGAGAGAGTGTTGGGTGATTTCCTTCAGTCTCTTGAGCAACGTTGGGAGACTTTTATAAGGTTAGGCCTCCCCTGCAGTCAGCATGGGCGGAATGAGCATGGAACCCACTGCACGTGAGTATCCATGGGTCTCTCATGTCCCCCTCCCTGCCCAGCGGAAAAACAAATTCATGAAGAAGATCCCTAAAGACTCAGAAGCCTCCAACGTGCTTGTGGGCGAGGTGGACTTCCTGGACCAGCCATTCATCGCCTTCGTGCGTCTCGTCCAGTCGGCCATGCTGGGGGGAGTGACCGAGGTGCCTGTTCCCACCAGGTAGAGCCGTTGAAATCCATCCACCAGATGATCCCTCGGGCAGCCAGCTGGGATCCATGCAGTCAGCCAGCAGGGCTGTTGGAGACACCCCGAAAACCAAGAGGGAAATTAGGGAATTGGCTGGGGAGGGCCATCTGACTCAGGAAGCATTTCAGAGAGTTTATTTAAAATAACTGTAAACAAGAAGTACTAGGGAGTTCCCATTGTGGCACCATGGAAACGAGCCCGACTAGTATCCATGAGGATGCAGGTTCGATCCCTGGCCTCGCTTAGTGGGCTAAGGATCTGGTGTTGCCATGAACTGTGGTGTAGGTCGCAGACACGGCTCGGATTTTGGAGTTGCTGTGGCTGTGGTGTAGGCCAGCAGCTGTAGCTCCAATTCAAGCCCTAGCCTGGGAACTTCCATATGCCAAGAGTGCGGCTCTTTAAAAAAAGCAAAAAGACATAGCCAATAGCTGGGAGAGATACTGTTGGGTGGGCTCTGGGGCCAGAGTACGGCAAGGATGCTCAGGCAGGAGTGAAGAAGAATGTTTCTGCAAAGCAAATGAGGGCTCGAGAGGTGGGAAGGGACATGTTCATGGCCAGTTAGAAAGTTAAGAATTGGGAGTTCCCCAGTGGCTCAGCAGGTTAAGGATCCAGTGTTGTCACTGCTGTGGCTCAGGTCGCTGCTGTGGCGCAGGTTCAATCCCTGGCCCAGGAACTTCTGCATGCTGAGAGTATAGCCAGGAAAAAGAAAAAAAAATGATGCTATTTAATGCCAGAAAATACTTCTCTCCACCTGCTTCCATTTTTCCTTGTCATTTTCCTCTTCCATCTTCGTTGCAGATTTCTGTTCATACTGCTGGGACCATCTGGGAGAGCAAAATCCTACAATGAAATTGGCCGTGCCATTGCAACCCTCATGGTAGACGATGTAAGTGCCACAAGATGCATGTACTCCTGAATGTCATGGCCACTGCATCAAATGTCATGCCTTCATTCATTCACTTATCCAACAGGCACATTGGAGCACCTGCTGTGTGCCAGGCCCTGTGCAGGGTGTGAGGATTATGAGAATGAGAGAATAGTCATTGCCCTTTAGGAGCACTGATCAAGTGGGAGAGACAGACCTGTGATCCTAGAATGAACCTCGTGCTACCTGCCCAGGCAGTCAGGGGCCCTTCACACAGTTGTGGGCTTTAAAGCGAAAGACGAGCCGGAGTTAGGTGGGCCCAGCACGAGCCTAGGAGGCAGGTGTTCCAGGAAAAGTGAACAAGGGCCAGCGCTCCGAGACAAGGGGGCTGGATGGAAGTAGTTCCTTGCTTAGCGTAAGAGCTTCGAGAGCAGGAGGTGACACTGGAAAGGGGAGCAGAGACTACGCAGACCCTCTTGCAGAGCTGAAGGCTCACACCCTGTGACAGGGACCCCGGAGGACTTTAAACATGAGCATGACCCAGTCAGACCTGTTAAGTCAGAAACACTCTGGAGACAGTGTGGGGGGGCTGCAGCCTGACCCTCCAAAGATGAAGCACTGGGACATTCCCAACAGATCGGAGATATGTGAGCTTCTCAGACTGGGCTCAGCACGGGGTTTCTGATGAGCTCGTTGTTGTGACTCTGAGAACGGAAAAGTTAAGTAACTCAACCTGGTCTGACCACTGGAATACCAACACCTGGCCTCAGGTCCAGGAGGGGCCACCTTGCCCCATGGCCTGTGTTCCCACTGCACCACATTCCACTGCCATGCTGTGCTCTCACCTCAAAAACTGAGGGCAAGCGTTCCATTGGTTAAGATCTCAACTAGTATCCACGAGGATGCAGGTTTGATCCCTGGCCTCACTCAGAAGGTTAAGGATCAAGGGTTGCCATGAGGTGTGGTGTAGGTTGCAGATATGGCTCAGATCTGGTGTTATTGTGGCTGTGGTGTAGGCTGGCAGCTGCAGCTCTAATTTGACCCCTAGCCTGGGAACGTCCATATGCTTCAGGTGTGGCCCCAAAAAGACTGAAAAAAAAAAAAAACCAAAAATCTGAGGGCAATTGGCAGCAGGAGCCAAGGTTCCAAGGGCCTTTCTATGAACACACAAGGGGTGTGCCCCCACCAGCAGTGAGGGAGCAGCCCTTCCTCTGCCTCTGCCTCTCTCCCTGCAGCTCTTCAGCGATGTGGCATACAAAGCCCGCAATCGGGAGGATCTGATTGCGGGGATTGATGAGTTCCTGGATGAGGTCATCGTGCTTCCTCCTGGAGAGTGGGATCCAAATATCCGAATCGAGCCACCCAAGAAGGTGCCTTCTGCTGACAAGAGGTGTGTGTGAGTGACAGTGGCAAGTTGGGAAGCCATGCAGAGGGAGCTTTCCATCTATCCGTTCCTGTTTTGGGATTTGAAAGAAGAATGTCAGCATATGTGGGTTTATACATTTTTTCCCCTCAGTTTCATTTTTAAAAAATTTGTTTATCAAGGGAGAGTTGATTTACAATGTTCTGTCAATTTCTACTGCACAGCAAAGTGACCCAGTCATGCATATATATATTCTTTTTCTCATATTACTTTCCATCATGTTCTATCACAAGTGATTGAATCCAGCTTCATTTTATGTCTAAAAAAATTCAGAAGCAAAGGTGCTGAATGCAAATATTTGTAAAATCTGAGCCGCCTGTGGGTATTGCTCGATCATTTTCTGCATTTTTCTCTATATTTGAAGATATTTGATCATTTTAGCTGGAAAGTCCTGGCTATGCTGAGCTCTTTCCAGGACTGAGAGCCCACTGTCTCCTGTCCCCTTTCTTCTTCCAGGAAATCTGTGTTCTCCTTGACTGAGCCAGGCCAGATGAATGGCTCTGTGGCTGGAGGCCTTGGAGGGCCTGCAGGAGGCAGTGGCGGTGGTGCTGGCAGCGGCAGCGGTGGCAGCGGGGCCGGCGGAGGGAGCAGCGGGGATGACGGCGAGATGCCAACCGTGCATGAAGTTGGGGAGGAGCTTATCTGGACAGGAAGGTGCCTACTCCAAGCCTGACCCACTGAGCGAGGCCAGGGATCGAACCCACATCCTCATGGAAACTAGTCAGATTCCTTTCTGCTGTGCCACAACAGGAACTCCCCTGGCTTGTGTTTCTTTGCCAGCTTAGAATAACTTGAGTTGGTCTCAATTTAGGAAGGGACATGGCCCTGCAAAACTATGTGTAAATCAAGGTTTTTTGGGTTTTTTGTTTGTCTTTTTGCCTTTTCTAGGGCCGCACCCGTGGCATATGGAGGTTCCTAGGCTAGGGGTCTAATCAAAGCTATATCCACTGGCCTATGCCAGAGCCACAGCAATGCAGGATCTGAGCTGCATCTGCAACCTACACCACAGCTCACGTCAATGCAGGATCCTTAACCCACTGAGCGAGGTCAGGGATCGAACCTGCAACCTCATGGTTCCTAGTCGGATTCGTTAACCACTGAGCCACGACGGGAACTCCTAAATCATGACTTTGAGAAGGGAGTCATGTTTTATATGCCCTTGACTCTCTGCCAGCCAATGGTCCCCAACTGAAGGCAACTTTACCCACCCACCCCCACCTCCATCATCAGCCAGGGGACATTGGACAATGTCCAGAGACATATTTGCTTTGTCACAACTGGAAGGAAGATGCTATTGGTATCTAGTGGATGGAGCCCAAGGATGCTGCTCAATACCCTCCAATGCACAGGGCTGCCCTTCCCCCAGCAAAGGATTATCCAGTCCAAATGTCGGTTGTGCCAAAGTTGAGAAGCCCAGCTCTATGCTAAGCACTGCATTAGTAGCTATCGGGGAGAATAGCATCCCCAATAAACACTCTCTCTAAACCTAAAATTCTCCACTCATTTGTTCCACAAGGCAAAGAAACCTGTTATATGGTTCAGAATCTGCCCTTGATGAATCCCTTATAAGCCAGGATCTCTCCATCTCCTAAAGCTGGGCACACCTATGTTTACTAAGCACAGGCCCCCTGAGGGTGATCAGGGACCCCAGGATTTCCATTCCCTGTGGAATGTCAGGTCAAACCCAAGACATGTTCCCATGAGGCCTTCCCTCTCCCACCCAGGCTGTGTACGGCCACCCTTCTCCATGGAAGTGGTGCCAACCACAAACTTCCAGTCTAACAAGAGAATTCTTCCCTGGGCTGCACTGGGTTTTGTTGTTGTTGTTGCTGTTGTGGTTGGCCACCCTGAGGTCTAAGGAGTTCCCAAGCCAGGTATCAGATCCAAGCCACAGCTATGACCTACCAGCAGCTGTGGCCACACTGGATCCTTTAACCCACTGTGCCGGGCTGGGGATTGAACCTGCAACCTGGCACTGCAGAGATGAGGCCAATCGTGTTGCACCACAGAGGGAAATTTCTTCCCTGGTCTTCCATGTTCTGGTGGAATGATCCCTTGTCCCATCCTCCTTTAGTCCAGTTCCCTTCCTCACCCCAGACTCTGCAGGCTCCTGTGACTAGCTCTGCCCCTGCCCTGGTGTTTGTGATGAGAAAGTGTCTGGGTCTGTCTTGAGCAGGTTCTTCGGTGGCCTGTGTCTGGATGTCAAGAGGAAGCTGCCCTGGTTCCCAAGCGACTTTTATGATGGCTTCCACATTCAGTCCATCTCCGCCATCCTGTTCATCTACCTCGGCTGCATCACCAACGCAATCACCTTTGGTGGGCTTCTGGGGGATGCCACTGATAATTATCAGGTGTGTGTGAGCCAGGGCCACGAGCGCAAACCTCAGAAAAATCTTCTGCCATCAGGGGGTGGTAAGGCGCCTCACCCCGCAATCCCCAAACCAAGGTTTGCGTGTCATCTACCTTCCAGGGTCAGACCATCCTGTTTGGTAATCCTTCACCCTTCAAAAAAATAATAAGCCAACATGATGAAAAAATCTAAAGTGAAACCATATTACTAAAGACCAAATTTAAGATAGTAGATCAGGAGTTCCCATCATGGCGCAGTGGAAATGAATCTGACTAGGAACCATGATGTTGCAGGTTCGATCCCTGGCCTTGCTCAGTGGGTTAAAGATCCAGCATTGCTGTGAGCTGCGGTGTAGGTTGCAGACGCGGCTCAGATCTGAGGTTGCTGTGGCTGTGGCATAGGCTGGCAGTTGTAGCTCCAATAAGACCCCTAGCCTGGGAACCTCCATATGCCCTAAGAAGCAAAAAATAAAATAAAAATAAAAAATAAATAGGTAGAATGTGGAAAGGGAAGCAGCTGCCTTGTTATTTGTGACTTTCCCCACTGATGCTTCCATGAATTTGATTAGCACAATTAATTGAATTGCTAATAATGGCCTTCTACCCACGCTTTAAAAAAAAAAAAAAAACAAACCCTAAATTCTTAGCTTGAAGTTATGACATTTTTAGTAGGATCATAAACTGCTACCAGAACACAGTACAGGTCTCCCTGGGGAAAACAGTTCAGCAGAGATGCTGGCCTGAGACCCAGACAAGAGTCTTCTCCAGTGAGGGCCTTCAGGATAGGACTACTGTAGAGCTCAGAGCACCATTTTCCCAGATAAAGTGAGATGAGTGCCTACCTCCAGTCCACATCCCCCTCCTGAGTAGCCGGTTCAATATTCAGCTGCCTCCTGGGTGTGTCCATAGAGCTGCCCCTTGGGATCTCCCAGCTCACAAACAGCAAGGCCATCATCTTCCCTCCAGACCCGCTGCTTCCCCAGCCAACGAGCGCCACCATAGGTTGACCCAGCTATTCACACAGCATCACCGACTCATGAATCTCAGCTCCCCCGAATAACCCTCATGCCATGGTCCTACTGGCCTCTCAAGCCTCGTCTCCCAGTATTCTTTTTTTTTTCCTTCTTTTTTTTTCTTTTCTTCTTTTTCCTTTTTTTTTCTTTTTCTTTTCTATCTTTTTCTTTTTCCCAGTATTCTCTTTCTCAGACACCTGTCCTCCTCGCCCATCTGCATTCTGTTCTCCATCAATCCTCCTCATCTTTTAGTCCTTCAAAGGTCTGCTTCCTTTCAGCCCCAGCCTTTGAAAACACTGTTCCCTCTTCCTGGCCCACACTTTCTCATCACTCCCCTTACCCTAGCCTCCTGGCCAATTCTCTTCTCAATTTGGGGGTCTCAGTTTCCATATATCTAACTGGTTTTGTTTTGTTTTGTTTGCTTTTTAGGGCCGCACCCAAGGCATAGGGAAGCTTCCAGGCTAGGGGTCAAATTGGAGCTACAGCTGCCAGCCTACACCACAGCCACAGCAATGCAGGATCCGAGCCATGTCTTCGAACTACACCACAACTCATGGCAACACCGGATCCTTAACCCACTGATCGAGGCCAGGGATCGAACCTGCATCCTCATGGATCCTAGTTGGATTCGTTTCCGCTGTGCCAAGATGGGAACTCCCTCCATGAATCTAACTGTTAGGAGCCTTTCCTGGCCCCTTCTTCATGCTTCCTGTGCACTCCTACAACATCCACTTCTCATCCCAGCTTCTCACACTCCTTAGCAGGCGTTCTTTTTTAAAATAATTAATTAATTTTATTTAAGTAGAGTTGATTTACAATGTTCCTTCAATGCCTGCTGTATAGCGAAGTGACTCAGTCATGCACACACATATATATATACACACATTCTTTTTTTCACACTATCTTCCATCATGTTCTAACCCAAGAGACTGAACAGAGTTCCCTGTGCCAAAAATTCTTAACAAGAAATGATTTTGGGAGTTCCCATCCTGTGCAGTGGAAATGAATCCAACTAGGAACCATGAGGTTGCAGGTTCGGTCCCTGGCCTTGCTCAGTGGGTTAAGGATCTGGTGTTGCCATGAGCTGTGGTGTAGTTCACAGACGAGGCTTGGATCTGGCGTTGCTATGGCTGTGGCTGTGCCGTAGGCCGGCAGCTACAGCTCCGATGAGACCCCTAGCCTGGGAACCTCCATATGCCAAGAGTGCAGTGCGGCCCTCAAAAGACTGAAAGACAAAAAAAGAGAGAGAGAGATAATTTGACCCCTAGGAGACATTGGGTAGTGTCTTGAGACAGTTTGAGTGATTATAACTGGGAAGTGAGGTGTTTCTGGCATCTGGTGTGTGGAGGCCAGGGATGCTGTTAAACATTGTGCAATGCGCAGGACAGCCCCCCCCCCTCCCCTGGCAAAGAATTATCCAACCTAAACATCAGTAATGATGAGGTTGAGAAATGAATGGAAGTTGCCTGGGTACTTGTCTGCATCTCCCACTAGAAGGAAGACGTGTTACCTTGTTTGCTCACGGGCCCTCAGTATCCAGCACGAGGCCCGATGATAGCAGGCCCTTGAAGTACTTTGAATGAATGAATGTTCCAACCGCTAAAAGCACCTAACAGGTGTTTGAATGAATAAATGATTGGGTGGATGAATGGGCGGTCCTCTGGGAGGAGAACAGGCATGGGAACAAGCACCAACTGTAGGCAGCCCTGTTTTGTAAGCCCTAGGGTGCCAAAAGGAAGTCACGGGGGACCCGGAAGTAGAGAGAGTGATGCTGGCAGTCCTGGGGGGTTGTGGAGTCAGATGGGGGGCAGAACTTGGGGGAGGAGAGGATGAACTGTGGTCTGGGCCCTTGCTGAGAAAACTGGGATCTAGCCTGTCAAGGGGCCCCTTCCCAGGCCTCTCCTGAGCCTCACCCTCCTCATGCTGCCAGGGAGTGATGGAGAGTTTCCTGGGCACTGCCATGGCTGGCTCCTTGTTCTGCCTCTTCTCGGGACAGCCTCTCATCATCCTCAGCAGCACGGGGCCCATCCTCATCTTCGAGAAGCTTCTCTTTGACTTCAGCAAGTAGGTGCCCCTGGGGGGCCCTCGGTGCCTGCTCTAACAATTGGGGTAGTACACTGAAGCTGGGGTGGGGGAAAGCGCGAAAAGAAAGAAGGGCGAGGAGGTAGCAAAGCCATCTTTACCTATAGGAGGTGCTGCTGGGGGAGACCTCCTGACTCCCTCTACTCCCTGCCTTTAAGCCATCTTAGAGCATATTAGCACAGCCCCCAGGGAAAAGGCCGGGCCAGACGAGAGGAGAGAATGCACACCTCTCTGCTCATGAGCAATGTGCTCGTGAGCAATGACTTAAAAGTCAATGCAGCGTATAAAAAATTTCAAGTGGGAAGTTAACTAGAAGGCTGCCCCCTGACTCAGGCAGCTCTGGGCTCAGGTGCCTCACATGAGCCCATTCCTAAGCCCTGCTCCAGCTCTGTCATTCTGAAATTCCATTTTTATTCACTCTGGGCGTCTGTCACCAAATGTGTAAGAACTGAAGCGTGTGAGCCCCTGTCTGTCCACACCCCGCCCCCCGAGATCCTTTCTCCAAATTCTCAAAGACCAGCAACCCCACCCAGGAAGTGTCCCTGTCCTCTAGAAGCTTCTAGAAGGGCATCTGTGCCACAGGAGGGTGGGTGTGGGGAGCCAAGCACCACCAAGAGCCCTGGGCTGGAGGCCCGTGACTTCCCTCCGCCTTCCAGAGGCAACGGCCTGGACTACATGGAGTTCCGCCTCTGGATCGGCCTACACTCGGCTGTCCAGTGCCTTATCCTGGTGGCCACGGATGCCAGCTTCATCATCAAGTATATCACCCGCTTCACTGAGGAGGGCTTCTCCACCCTCATCAGCTTCATCTTCATCTATGATGCCATCAAGAAGATGATTGGTGCCTTCAAGTACTACCCCATCAACATGAACTTTAAGCCCGACTCCATCACTACCTACAAATGCGAGTGCGTGGCCCCCGACACAGGTGACCGGTAACCCCAGAGGTGCCCTGGGCCCCCACCCACCACCCACTCCCCCTCTTCCATCCACTCTCCCCACCCCACCCCACCCCCGGTTCTCTACGTAAAGGTGGGAGAGTGAGACTGCTCAGGAGGAGCTGTTCAGCCAAGGGCTTTCTATCCCAAAGGAGCACAGACAGTTTCTTAAACCAGTTTGGGGAAGGAAACCAAGAAGACAGGAGCTCTAATGAGGGTCGCACTATGAGAGCCCAGGAGTTCCTGTCATGGCGCAGTGGTTAATGAATCCGACTAGGAACCATGAGGTTGCAGGTTCGATCCCTGGCCTTACTCAGTGGGTTAAGGATCCGGGGTTGCTGTGAGCTGTGGTCTAGGTCGCAGACACGGCTCAGATCCCACGTTGCTGTGGCTCTGGTGTAGGCTGGCGGCTACAGCTCTGATTTGACCCCTAGCCTGGGAACCTCCACATGCCATAGGAGTGGCCCTAGAAAAGGCAAAAACAAACAACAACAACAACAAAACAATTGAGAGCCCAGGGTTATAATCAGGAGAGGTCAGTGATAGCGATGCCCCAGGAAAGGAAGGAGGCAGCTTCACCTCCGTCTGGGGGGATGTGGAGGCCACACCTGTCAGGAATGTGGCTCAGAGGTTCCTGCTCCAGCCAGAGGTAGACCCGATGGTGCCTATAGTCCCTCCTAGCTCTGTGAGTACATGACACCCTGAGCTCTCCCTGACACATCACTGACGATGTGTCCACACCAGAAGGATGCACATCCCTACAGATAGGGACGCATCCAAGAAGAGGGCCAGTCAGGGGAGAAGAGAGCCTGGCAACCATGTCATTAAAGAATGATTGGAGGAGTTCCCATTGTGACGCATTGGAAACAAATCTGACTAGGAGCCATGAGGTTGCGGGTTCGATCCCTGGCTTCACTTAGTGGGTTAAAGATCCGGCATTGCCACGAGTTGTGGTGTAGTTCCCAGATACAGCTTGGATCCTGTGTTGCTGTAGCTCCAATTAGACCCCTAGCCTGGGAACCTCCATAAAAAGCATTTTAAAAAAAGAAGCATAAAAAAAAAGAAGAACGATTGGAGAAACTGGGGTGATTTGGCTTCTTAAAGAGGTAGGAGAGAAGGACTGTCATGTCACAGAGAGGCCAGGTTCACCCCATGTAGCTATAAGATGCAGAACGTGGGCTGAGAAGCAAAAGCTTTGGTGAGTCATACGTTGGCAGAATTCAAGGTAAAACTTATGGTGGTGAGAGCACCCTCCTGTGGGGTATTGACCCTGTCAGGTGGTAGCAAGCTAGTTGGACACTACCTGGATGTCCATCCACTAAAAGTATTATAAAAAAGATCCTTGTATTGGGTGGGAGCCGCATCAACCAACTGGTCAACCCCAGTAACACCCAGTGACATTCCTGTAGAGTTCTTTTCCAACCAAAAATATTTCACCAAAAGTTAGGGTTTTCCTGGAGTTCCTGCCATGGCACAGCAGAAACGAATCTGACTAGGAACCATGAGGTTGTGGGTTCGATCCCTGGCCTCACTCAGTGGGTTAAGGATCCGGCATTGCCATGAGCTGTGGGGTAGGTCGAAGACATGGCTCGGATCTGATGTTGCTGTGGCTGTGGTGTAGGCTGGCAGCTGTAGCTCCCATTGGACCTGTAGCCTGGGAACCTCCATATGCCTTGGGTGTGACCCTAAAAAGCAAAAAATAAAAAGTTAGGATTTTCCATAATTGAACCACTGGCCTCCTTCACAGACCTAATCGTGCCTGTAGGAGCTTTCAGCGAGATGTGGCCAGAGTGCCCAGGATGCTATGGAGCAAGGCCTGGAAAGCCATCCACTACCTCCTAGCACCACCAAGCTGGACTCACAGAGCAAACTGAGGCCCAGAGACACCCAAGGTCACACCAAATGTCAGGTTTCCTAGCTGTAACAGAGGGATAGCAATGCTGGCCCTGCTGGACTCATGGAATGCTTATGAGATTTTCTTATTGGGCTGGAGTTTGACATAAGTAGATATTGTGTGGTTCAAGACCTAAATACATACAATTGATAAAAAAAATGATCATAAGTGAGCCGAAAACATTCGTTGCACAATTATTGTGTGCTATACTTTAGGTCTGTAAAGATAAAATTGTTCTGGAGTTCCCATCATGGCTCAGTGGTAATGAACCCGACTAGTATCCATGAAGACTCGGGTTTGATCCCTGGCCTTGCTCAGTGGGTTAAGGATCGGCATTACTGTGAGCTGTGGTCATAGACACAGCTCAGATCCCTCATTGCTGTGGCTGTGGTGTAGCCCAGCAGCTACAGGTCTGATTCGACCCCTAGCCCAGGAACTTCCATATGCCGTAGGTGCAGCCAAAAAAAAAAAAGCCAAAATTAATTAATTAAAAAATAAAAATACAAAAAAAGATAAAATTGCTCCGACCTCAGGAAATACAGTTTTAGTTGTACCGTTTCACTCTCTGTCCTGCACTGAATTTGTAAAGATGTCTAGACTTAATTTTTTTCTTTCTTCTTTTCTATGATTAATTTTGAGTTATTCCACAGAAATCCAGCACTAGGTGAGGCTGTCCTTTGTCCTGAGCGAGGATGGGATGCTTGCCCAGGGGACTGTGGCCATCCAGCCTGCAAGCTCTTGTCATAGGCTCTAGAGCAAACCCCACCTCTGTGGGCTAAGCCCCATCAGGGCACTCTCATTTTCTGTTCATGCCCTCTGGACTGTGGATCCATTGCACTGAAGACAAATGTTCCCACAAATGAGCTTTTAGAAGTACTCATTCTTTTTTTTTTTTTTTTGGTCTTTTTAGGGCCACACCCGCAGCATATGGAGGTTCCAAGGCTATGGGTCTAATCGGAGCTGTCGCCGCCAGCCTACGCTACAGCAACCCAGGATCTGAGCCGCATCTGTGACCTATACCACAGCTCACAGCAACCTCGGATCCTTAACCCACTGAGCGAGGCCAGGGATCGAACCCGCAACCTCATGGTTCCTAGTAGGATTTGTTAACCACTGAGCCACACGGGAACTCCTAGAAGTACTCATTCTTGATCTCTTACAGAAATGGTCCAAATTCTGGGGTCATTTGTGGAGCTTTGACCATTCTGAGAATCATCTGTCCACAGGAGAAACCAAACATAGGGGCACCCTGGGAACAGGGAATGTAGGCATAGAAGAGCATATCAAGTAGGATTTGAGGACCATAAGAGAATCCACCTGCCTCTAAATAGCATCCCTTCTGGCCTTGCCCTGATGTCACCTGTTTCTTTTGGATCACGCTATTACCATGGTTCTCAGAGTGTGTTCCCCGGAACAGCAGAAGCAATATCTGGGAACTTACTGGAAATGCAGATTCTCAGGCCCCACCCCAAACCTGCCGAATCAAAAACTTTAGGGGAGAGCCAGCCTTATTAACAAGCCGTCTGGGTGATTGTCCTGCCTGCTTAAGTCTGAGAATGACCGCTCTGCTGAACTGAGTCACTGTTAGCAACTAACTGTTGTGAGGTTAGGTTTTCAGTTTCTTTACAAAGAGAAAAAGGAATTGGAAACAGGAAAGTTAGTTTTGATTAGGAGGATGTGAAAAGGAAAATGCTAGATGTTTAGGACACTGGGGCAGGGGGAGCCGACTGAGGACCGTTTCTTTTCCAGGCCACGGGCTACTTGTTGACTAATTGTTTCCCATTCCAAGTGTTACTGCAAAACCCAGTTCAACTGTGACACGCTATCACTCTTTGTCACTCTTTGTCATCAGAGCTTGTTTGGGGGCACTCTTTTTAATCGAATCTTGTTTCCATTGTAACTATTTGTATTCTATTCATGGATGCTGCACACACTGACTTGGCTGCTTTCAATCCCAAGTGAGTACCACTTTGTAAACACTAGCATTTTAAAATAATTGATTCTCAAACTCTTTCTGGGATTTTCCATGTTATAGTTCTTCCTTCTTCATCTCAAAGTGGCTTTCTGATAAACCTTACAAAGTTCCTTCGATATAAAAGAATGGCTTAGCCTAAGCAGGGGACACCAAAGGAATGTCTGGTCTGACAACCCTGGGCCATGGAAGGGCATGTGTCTGCACGTGCCAGGCTCCGGCGTTGGCTGGGAGTCCTCTGACCTCTGTGTGGGCAGCCCCGAGGCAGCCTTCCTGCCCACCTTCTCTGCTCCTCTGTTACCTGTGCCTGGTGTTCTTTCAGTCGGAGGTGTGAGGAAAGGCAGCATGTGTCCCCGATTTCTCTTAAGTGACGTGTGCTTCACAATAATTGTAACTTCCCGGAATATTCTGCCCTGGGTCAAGACTGAATTCCCTAGCCATTCCTAGCCCTAATTGCCTTAGAAGTGGGCACCATAGGCGTTCCTGTTGTGGCTCAGCAGTAAGGAACCTGACTAGTATGCATGAGGATGTGGGTTCGATCCCTGGCCTTGCTCAGTGGGTTAAGGATCCGGCGTTGCCGTAAAGCTGTGGTGTAGGTCTCAGATGTGGCTTGGATCCCGTGTTGCTGCGGCTGTGGTGTAGGCTGGCAGCTGCAGCTCCGATTCGACCCATAGCCTGAGAACCTCCATAAAAAGAAAAAAAAAATGTGGTCAACATAGAAGGCTCTGTGATCGCATCCCCTCCCCCTGTTTGGTGGAGGTTGAAGGAAGCTTCTAGCATAGCCTCTTATTCCCTCTGGGTTCCCAAGCACAGCCAGCAGGAGCCAAATGATGCATTTCAGGTTATTGCCGGCCAACTGGCTGGGCCTTCACCTGGAGGATGAAGGCGAGAGGACCTGGCCCTTCTCCTCTACCCATGCAGCGCAGGAGCAAGAAAGAGGGCAACCAGCAGCCCTGCAAAGCTGCCTTTTTAATAAATGGCCACATCTCCCAGTTCCTCTCAACTCATCTCAGGTCCCGGAAGGGGATCATCCTCTGCCCACTTACTTTGGGCCACCAAGGCCGCAGGGCAGGGAACACAGACAAGACCTGTGGTAGGAATAGCTGAGAGCTGCACCTTTGGGTTCCTGATTCTCTTCAGGTCCTGGACCCAGGTTTAATTTTCCTCACCTTGCATTTAAAGGGCAGATTAGAGCAGATAATCGAGGAGTTTTTACAGGCCCACGTGACCAAAAAAAAAAAAAAAACCTCACATGGGAGTTCCCTTCGTGGCGAAGCAGAAACGAATCCAACTAGGAACCATGAGGTTGTAGGTTCGATCTCTGGCCTCGCTCAGTGGGTTAAGGATCCGGCGTTGCTGTGAACTGTGGTGTAGGTCACAGATGCGGCTCAGATCCGGCGTTGCTGTGGCTGTGGTGTAGGCCAGCAGCTGTAGCTCCAATTCAACCCCTAGCCTGGGAACCTCCATATGCCGCGGGTGCGGCCCTAAAAAGACAAAAGACAAAAAAAAAATCACATATGGACAGGGCAGGAGAGAAAGGAAGTGTGTGTGTGAGGGGAGCAGGGCAGGGCAGGAGGCTGGCTGTGTGGAGCTGGGATCCTGGACTGGATAATGGCTCCTCCAAGTACCAGGTGTGTGACCTTGGGCAGTGGGCAGGTTGCATAGCCTCTCTGGACCTCAGTTACCTCATCTTGAAAATGGGGGGTGCTTCTTGGGGATTTAGGAACTTAGCAAGATGATGTGTGTAAGGGTTTGGCCTAGGGCATGGCAAAGAGTACGTTCTTGGAAACTTTTTTTAAGTCTAAGAGCACAGACTTTGCTCAAGTGGGTATCGGCGATTCACAAGGCACATTATTCCCCAGCTCGTATTAGCATTTTGTCTCCGCAGAAGGTTCTTTGGTTCAGTTCGTACAGCCAGCCCTTCAGTGTCAGTTGGGAGCTGTCCTGACCTGGCTCAGCCAGTCTGTCAGAGCTGTGGCCCCGGGGCTCCAGCCCCGCCACCCACGCCCACCCTGGGCTAAGTAAGGAGAGGGGAGAGGGGCAGCTGACAATGAACCCCAGTCCTTGGCTCTAAGGACCTGGAGGGAGACGGGAAGGGGTGGGGGCCCTGGGTGGGGTCGCAGGCTTCCCAGCCAGCAGCTGCTGACCCAGCCCCACGCCCTGTGCTCATCCACAGCGAATACAACCGCGTTCAATGCTTCAGCCACGCTGCCACCAAACACCAACACTTCTCTGGTAAGTGCTTTCCTCTTAGGTCAGACGTTCTTTGGAGGCTTTTGTTTGAGGGGAGAAGAGTTGGGAAACTGTGACCATCTTACTGTGACCCAGACTTGCAGACGTCAACCCCGCTGCACACCAGGGCCACTTGCAGAGCTGTGTAAATGCGCATTTTGATTTTCAGTGTATACTGCCAAAATCGCATTTTATCTCATTCTATTAAATCTATAAATGTTCTCCTCCCTCCCTCCCTACTCTCTCTCTTTTTCACACACACACACACACACACACACACACACACACACACACGCATGCACACACACACACACACACACGCATGCACACACACACACACACACACGCATGCACACACATACACCGAGGTGAGGAATGGTGGACGGGGCTGAACAAATTGGTAAACAGTTTCCCGCCCATCTTTCTACCTTCTTTGCCTTTTTTGCCCCCACTCACCTTTCTTCCTAGGAGTCCCTGTTCCTACCCAACCATGTTACCCCCCATCCCTAGAACACTTATTAATGCTCCCCCATCTCTGAATCTGATCTGTCCTTTGCACTCCTGCAACCCCGAGTGCCCCAGGTCTAGCCTGCCTTTCCCAATGATGAGCAGTGGCTCTCAAGGACAGCACCTAGCCTAAGTGGTACTGTTGGTGGGAAATCCAAAACCTGGTCAGCCCAGGGGAGACTTTGGGACTTCTAATGTCCCTAAGGTTGCTCCTTAAGTTACACCTGCAAAGGCAGCTGACTGCTCTCAGTGGCAACTTAACCTGCAGTTTTTCATATATCTGACTTTGAGGGAGGAGAATTAGAATCAGTCTTTTTGCCATTTCTAGGGCCGCCTCTGTGGCATATGGAGGTTTCCAGGCCAGGGGTCCAGTCAGAGCTGTAGCCGTCAGCCTACACCAGAGCCACAGAACGCGGGATCCGAACTGCATCTGCGACCCACACCACGGCTCATGGCAATGCCGGATCCTTAACTCATTGAGCAAGGCCAGGGATCGAACCCGCAACCTCATGGTTCCTAGTCGGATTCGTTAACCGCTGAGCCATGATGGGAACTCCTGTGCACCCCAGATTTTAGACATCTGTGACACCAAAGGGCAAGGGACTAAAGTAACTGACCCAAGAAAGGTCTGACGGGGGGGGGGGGGCATGGGCCTCGATATGTGAACGGGGAGGAAAGGGGGAGGATAAATGTAAGGCCCTTCAGGAAGGACAGGACAGGACCCAGGACTGATTGACCTTGATGGGAGCCAGGCCTACACTTTTCCTCTTCACTAACAAAGCAGTACCTCCTAGAACACAATGAGGAAACTCATGTCAGTGCCTAACCCGCCCAGGGAGCCTACTGCTTGTCATTCCTTGAAGCAGCCTGTCACTCTGTTGCTGGGTACCATCATGGGGCAGGAGGTCTGGGGCCCTTCTGAGGGTGGAAGGGGTGTGAGGGCAGCCTGGGGACTGTTAGGCGAGGACACAGCTGACCTGCCAGGAAGACCCTGACCGTTTCTCTCCTGTCTTGACCTCCAAGTACAACCCCCTTAACCTCACAGCGCTGGACTGGTCCCTGCTGAGCAAAAAGGAGTGTTTGAATTATGGTGGGCGCCTACTCGGGAATTCCTGCCAGTTCATCCCAGACCTGGCACTCATGTCCTTCATCCTTTTCTTCGGGACATACTCCATGACCCTGACCCTGAAGAAGTTTAAATTTAGCCGCTATTTCCCTACCAAGGTAAGTTCACCCTGCAGTTAGGAAGGGGGCTACAGTCAGTTCACAAGGAAGCTCCCACTGAGTGCCTGAGAGGGGTCTGATGGGATGGACACCACATCAGTACTGGTTCACAGAGGTTTTTTTCAAGGTAAGAGCACAGGTTTGGTGCTAGAGAGAATTGGGTTCCCTTGTTGTCAAGTCCCCACAACAACACTTGGTATTGTCTGACTTTTATCTTTAGCCTTTCTGTGTAGTAGATTGTGGGTTTGTTTTTGTTTTTGTTTTTGTTTTGTTTTTCATTGTATTTCCCCAATGACTAATGAAGTTGAAAATCTTACCATGTGTTTATTGGCCATAAGGCCATCTGACTTTCTTTTTTGTCAGTCCCTGTTTGAATCTCTTCCACATTTTCATTTGGGTTGTCTGTCTTTTTGTTTCTAATTTGCAATTCTTTATATATTCTGGATAGAAATTTTTTGGTGACTGTATGTGTTGCAAGTATCTCCTGCTTTAGGACTGGGCTTTTTACTTTCTTGATGGTATCTTTTGATTAATAGAAATTCTTAGTTTTACTGCAGCAAAACATATCAAATTTTTCCTCAAGGAAAATATTAGGTAGAAGATATTCTCTTTGTATCTTCTAAAAGCTTCATTGTTTTTCTTTTTGTGTTAGACCTATAATCGTCCAGAGACATATAGCGTGAGAGAGGGTTTCTTTGTTTTTTATTTTGATAGCCAGTTGTTCTAGCACTTTACCTATTTATTTATTTTTTCCTTCTTACGGTCACCCCTGCAGCATATGGAAGTTCCCATGCTAAGGTCAAATAAGAGCTGCAGTTGCCAGCCTACACCACAGCCACAGCAACACCAGATCCAAGCTGCATCTTTGACCTACACCACAGCTTGCGATGCTGGATCCTTAACCCACTGAGGCCAGGGATCAAACCTGCATCCTCACAGACACTATATTGGTTCTTAACCCACTGATCCACAGTGGGAACTCCAGCACTTTATTTTTAAAAGACTATTCTTCCCCCACTGCTCAGCAGTGCTTTCCATGTCATATATCAAATGATCACATGTGATGGCATCTGCCTCTTAATTCTTTATTTTGTTTCACTGATTTATTTGTATGCCAACATCACAGTCTTTGTTTCTAAACTGATAATAAATCTGTGTACCTACAGGCCAATCCTTCCCTCTATGTCTTTTTCAATAATGCCTTGGCCCTTTGCATTTCCACATATATTTTAGAATTTTCTTAAATTTCACCAAAATAAAAATTTGTTGGAATTTTGAAAGAATTATATTGACTCTAAATGTCAATCTGGGGAGAATTTACAACTTTCCAATTCTGAGTCTTCTGATCCATGAATGTGGTATACCTTGCCATTTATTTAGGTCTTTTTTTCTCTCCATAATGTCTTATAGGTTTTGATCTTGAGGTCTTGCATATTTTTATTAGATTTATTCCTAGAACTTGATTTGTTTTACCATTGTGAATGCTAACTGCTATTTTAATTTCATTTTCTGTTTTGTGGCTAATCAAAACAGCACATGCAGGAGTTCCCTTCATGGGTCAGTGGTTAAAGAACCTGACTAGGATCCATGAGGATGCAGGTTTGATCCCTGACCTTGCTAAGTGGGTTAAGGATCCAGTGTTGCAGTGAACTGTGGTGTAGGTTGCAGACACGGCTCTGATCCCAAATTGCTGTGACTGTGGTGTAAGCCGGCAGTTGTAGCTCCAATTCGACCCCCAGCCTGGGAGCTTCCATATGCTGCAAGTGCGGCCCTAAAAAAGCAAAAAATAAATAAATAAATAAAGCACACGCATAGGTGAGCAACAACTATGAAATGGGGAAGGGCACTCAGAAGACTCTTGTCTACCATAAATCCCATGAGTGTTCTCCTAAAGCCATCTTAAACATTATCACTACTATGCCATGATGATGATGATGAAAATATTTTTTATATGAATCATTGAATTTTTCCCAATATTATGTTAAGATTAAATAAAAGGTCTTTAGGAGGCATTAAAATATACAAACTGGCTCAAAAATAGTGTACTTGCAAGACAAATACATCTTCCAGACAAATTCCTTTCCTTCCAAACAGCTTCCAACCAGATCATAAACCTAAGTTGCCTTTTATATAAAAATTCTAGAGAAGTGATGGCATCTGACAATATCTATTGCCTGAAGGATGAAATATAATTCATGCAGTGTCTAATTTTTTTATCACCACCTTTTTCCCCCTCAAATTACTTACAAACTTCCCTGTTGCCTCCTGGAATTTAGCGTCACAGGGAAGAATGAGATCATACCATTTCAGAGGCAACAGGTTGGTAAAAACAGAAAGGTCTTGGAAAACCAAGTGTTTGAGATGAAAAGTGTTGGGCAGGAGTGTCACCAGGTTCATCCAACTTAGAGAGCAGCTGGCACTGTCTGGTACTGCTGAAGTTGGACCTTCTGACTCCGGAGCTCCAACTCTTGGCAGCTCTCCTCCTCACTGCCGGAGAACAGGGTCTGCCTGGAGTAGACAGGAGCATCTCTAACTTGCTCATCTCTTTTTCGCAGGTTCGAGCCCTGGTAGCTGACTTTTCCATTATCTTCTCCATCCTGATGTTCTGTGGAATTGATGCCTGTTTCGGCCTGGCAACCCCCAAGCTGCTCGTGCCCAGCGTCATCAAGGTTTGCCCCTGGCCCCTGCTCTGGGCCTTCTCTCTGCCTGCCCGCTAGCTATAGATCCTTTTCCCCTCTATGCCGATCAAATTTTATGCACGCAGCCAGTCCACCCCCGTGGGTTCTCTGTGAATGCTCCATCCTTCCTCTATACAGCCTCTTGGGGGCGGTCCTTTGAGATGGTGGTTTGGGGATATAGTCACAATGAACTGCTGCCTCACTCGTGGCAGTTGACAAGTTGGGCCACCTGGGATCTGTTGAAAATGATTCTTTAGAACAGTGATCCTCAAAGTGTCATCCCCTGACTAGCATCACCCCATCATATGGGAAAATGTTAGAAATGCAAATTCTTAGCCTCATCCCAGACCAAGGGAATCAGAAAGTCTAGGGGCGGAGCTCAGGGCTCTGCGCTATAACAAGCCCTTCAGAAAATTCCAGGGTCTGCTCAAGTTTGAGAACCACTGCTTCCTTCAGAAATTTCTCATTAGTCCCAAATTGGTGCCATTTGCATGTAGTTGCACTTGAGCCCTGCTCCCCCCATAAGGAACACCACCCATGTAAACTGGACTGGGAGAGGTGCAGGTTCGAGAACTGACCCTCCCTCCCTTCGAGGGCTTGACTTTGGCAATGTTATTTCAGCTTCAGCATCTCATAAAAGGTTGGCCTTGAAATTTAAAGTGCTTTCTCTTAAAACAAGAGTTAAACTGGAGCCCAACTCTTGCACAGATAATCCCTTATTCTTGACATGCAAGTCTGAATCAATGTTCAGTGTTTTACAGATAATTCTATAATGTGCCCCAGATAGATGACTCGGAGGAGAGGCAGAAAGCGCTAGACACTGGGCCCATCAATTTCTTTATTCTTGCCTTTTGGGCGTCATTTCCATTTCCTGTTAACAGATTTTGCACATGGTGACCACAAGCTCTCTCTCAATTCCCTCTGACCCTGCCCGTCCTTGTTTCCCAAACAAGCTGTTCGGCAGCCACCACACCCTTCCCAAGTCTGTGTCTCTGGGGTCTCTTTACTCTAAAGTTGCAGGTGCCTGATGTCTTTAAGGGAATAAATTGTCCTTGAAAATACCTCAGGTGTGGGAATGGCGGGAAGGCTGGGAGAGGGGGCCACCGGACAGCAAGGGCACTGGAATGGGGAGAGAGGAAAGGGCCCTCTCCTTTGCTCTGCTCAGCCCACACGGCCTGACCGAGGCTGGTTCGTGGCCCCCTTTGGGAAGAACCCGTGGTGGGTGTACCTGGCGAGCATCCTGCCCGCCCTGCTGGTGACCATCCTGATCTTCATGGACCAGCAGATCACGGCCGTCATAGTCAACCGGAAGGAGAACAAGCTGAGGGTAAGGCTGGTGCTAAGCGCAGGGGCACGACCTCTTTCCTTCCACCAAGTCAGAGGAATGAAGGAGGGAGGTGGCACTTCTCTCAAAATGCTGGGCCATTTGTAAACCAAAAGAGGAGGGCAGGAGACTGGAGTTCTGGGGGGCAGGGGACGGGGGGATGTGACCTCCAGAGGTGGGTAAGGCCAGCAGGGCCAGGGGGAGGCTCCAAGGATGGGGACCAAGCCCAGGGTGGGCCCCTGAGTCCGGGCTGCTCACATCTCCCAAAGAGACCCTCCTGCTCTGTGTCTCCTAACAGTGACCTTGGGCATCTGAGTGGACCCTGATAAAGGAATTTTGACCCAGAGCCATAAGGCAGAGGCTCAACCTTAGTCTTTCTGGCCCCTACAGCTCACTTCCCTGCCGCTGGGTCTGAGGAGACTCTGGCTACCTCTCCCCAGTCCCCATCTGGACCACGCTAGGCTTAGCCTGGGCTTGCCTCCCCTGGGGCCTCTCTCTCAGGAGTCACAGAGCTATTGCGGCCCCTGGGCAGGAGAGCGTCTTCCCAAGGACCCACACCCAGGGCCTCGCCGAGTCTGAACCCCCCTCTCCTCCCTTACCTGCATTGGTTTCCTGGATCACCAGACCCTTGGGTGGCTGAGGCCTGACTACCTCAGGGTGGCAGCCCCCTCAGCGTCCTGTCTAGAAGGCCTTGGGGAACCCTCAAGCCTTGTTCCACCAAAGGGCTGCTTTGGGGAGAGTTCTGTCTCCCCCCCACCCCACCCCAACAGGTGGTTGGGAGCATGCTCCCTGGACAGCTCCCTCCCTCCGCTGCCCCCTGCAGAAAGCTGCTGGCTACCATCTGGACCTGTTCTGGGTGGGCATCCTCATGGCCCTCTGCTCCTTCATGGGGCTCCCCTGGTACGTGGCTGCCACGGTCATCTCCATTGCCCACATCGACAGCCTCAAGATGGAGACAGAGACCAGCGCTCCTGGGGAGCAGCCCCAGTTCCTAGGGGTCAGGTAGGTGGAGGTCAGGGTCTGGGGACCCCCTGAGCAGCAGTGGTCAAGTTGGGGGCAGGGGGAAGCAGGTTTTTCTTACCATCAAGGTGTTTGGGCAAATGGGGCTCTTTCTCTGACTGCCTGGGAACTACAGGGGCAGGAGGGACGAGAGAGATGAAAGGTCAGTTTGAAGTGGTGCTATTTTCTTAATAGATTTCAATCAGGACACCTTCCTCCTACACACACACACACAGACACACACACACACACACACACATACATACACATACCCCTCTACCTATAAAGGCCACTCAAGGGTTCCCACAGCCTCCCCCTCTTTTTTTTGGTTTTTAGGGTTGCACCTGCAGTATATGGAGGTTCCCAGGCTAGGGGTCTAATCAGAGCTCCAGCTGCCAGCCACAGCCACAGCCACAGCCACACCAGATCCGAGCTGCGTCCGCGACCTATACCACAGCTCTCAGCAACGTCAGATCCTTAACCCGCCAGGGATGGAACCTGCACCCTCGTGTATACTAGTCGAGTTCATTTCCACTGAGCCACTCCCCCCCACAGCCCCTTCGGACATGACCCTCTGCTCCTCTTCAAGACACCCTAGCCGTGCCGCCCCTCCCAAATCCCCCAAGGTTCGAGGTTCATGGTTCAGGTCATGCCCCATCTCCATTCCTCCAGAAAGCCCTTTCCAGGATCACTCCCACCCTCTGGGCTGTGGCCCATGGCTTGTCACTTCCCTTCCTTCCCTCGCCCCTCCTCTGGGGCCCATGTCAGGCTCCTGACCTGTTCCAGGCAGAGAAGCACACCTTCCACCTCTTAGGACCTCTGTGGTGAGCCCACATGGGACGCGGGCATTTCCACACATGGCTGTCCTAAGAATTTGTCCCCACCATCTCAGGATAGCTGGCTGCCCAGCCACCCGGAGCAAGGTACCTATGGGTGGGTCTCGCTCCTCCCCCGACCCTGAGCCCCAGATGGCTGGACCTGAGCAACCTGCCTCAGAGCCCCAAGCTCCCGCCAGGCTTGTGCCTGGGTTTGAGCATTCCAGAAAACACATCTGCTCTCCAGCCCCTGACACCTGGTCTACCAGGAGCCAAGCCCCCTGCCCCTAAATCCCCATTAGCCATGCCCCACAAATGTGGGGCTTTATATAATCGAAGGGCAGGGGCCATTCCCGTTGTAGCTCAGTGGGGTTAAGAACACAACATAGTATCCATGAGGACGCAGGTTCGATCCCTGGCCTCGCTTGGTGGGTTAAGGATCTGGCATTGCTGTGGCTGTGGTATAGGCCAGCAGCTGCAGCTCTGATTTCCCCTCTAGCCCAGGAACGTCCATATGTGGCAGGGGTGGTCATAAAAAGATAAAAATAAATAGTCAAAGGCAGGGGTAATAAGCACTTCATATCCCACTTCATCCTCATCTGGATACAGAAGACACTTAGCCCCTTGCCAGATGCCACACAGCTCAACCTAAATTGGTCTGAGTCACGCACCCTCGTTAGCCATGGCACTGGACCACCTCCAAACGTCCCTACAAAATGCCGTCACCTCAGTCAGAGTTCCCTCTCTTCCCCTGGACTGGGCAGCTGGTCCTCAAGTCGCTGGTTTACCCTCTGGAATGGCGCTACAAGGCAGAGGGCCAGGGCCTTGGATGCACCTTCAGGTGCCCACAGGGGGCTGGAATGGTCATCGAGCGACTCTCGTCCACCTGACGTGTGCTCTTCCCTGCCAGGGAACAGAGAGTGACTGGCACCATTGTCTTCGTCCTGACTGGGATCTCCGTCTTCCTGGCCCCCGTCTTGCAGGTGAGGCCCTGCCCCCCACCCCCCACCAGGGCCCCGTCCTCCTGAGGAAGCACTGGCCTGATGCCTGCAGAGGTGGGAAGGGGCTCTTCGTGTGGCCCCTAAAAAGGCAGGACCCTCTTAGGCCAAAGAGATGTTTCCCCATCATTACTGTTTCCTGTAACACTGCGTCCTTTGCCATCTGCACCAGGCCACCCTCCCTGCTTTTGCCCACCCCTCCCAGGGGCCGCCCTCACCTCACCAAAGAACACTCTTCCTGCAGAAAGTTCTGCCAAGTCCCAGCCTTGCTTTAATCAGGAGCTTCCCAGGCCGGTTGTGTTTCCACATTGTGGTGTATAGCTCGTTGGAAGCCTCCACGCTCACCCATCTTCTGAAATTGAAAAGTCGCAGGGATGTGGCTTCTGTCGCTGTTCTTGGGGGCTCTCTTCTGCTCTTCCATCTTGCATGTCGTGGGCACGCAAGTGGTCTTTTGCCCCCACTGTGTGAAGCTCCTCTCGCTCATGTCCCTCCAGATCAGCTGGAAGATGACGTGAAGCGGGAGTACCTTTGGAGCCTGTGTCCCCCAGAATGTCTCTCCATTCCAGCCACTCACCTGTTGTATTCTTCTGCTCTGGGTGCCCTAACAAAAGGCCATAAGCCGGGTGGCTTTAAACAATAGACGTTTATTTTCTCGAAGGTCTAGAAGCAGATCATGGTGTTGGCAAGTTTGGTTTCTTTTTTTCCTAAAAAAAATTAATTATAGTTGATGTACAATGTTCTGTCAATTTCTGCTGTATAGCAAGGCGACCCAGTTATACACATATATACATTCTTTTTCTCACATTATCCTCCACCATGTTCCATCACAAGTGATTGGATGTAATTCCCTGTGCTATACAGCAGGATCTCATTGCTTATCCACACAATAGTTTGCATCTGTTAACCCCAAATCCCCAGTCCATCCCACTCCCTCCCAAGTCTGGCTTCTTCTGAGGCCTCCCTCCTTGGCTTGTGGATGATCGCTTTCTCCTCACATGGGCTTTCCTCTGTGTGTGCACAGGTCCATGTCCTATGTCCCTTCTCATAAGAACACTGTTCAGGGAGTTCCCGTCGTGGCGCAGTGGTTAACGAATCTGATTAGGAACCATGAAGTTGTGGGTTCGATCCCTGGCCTCGCTCAGTGGGTTAAGGATCCGGCGTGGCCGTGAGCTGTGGTGTAGGTCACAGACACGGCTCAGATCCCGAGTTGCTGTGGCTCTGGTGTCAGCAGGTGGCTACAGCTCTGCTTAGACCCCTAGCCTGGGAACCTCCATATGCCATGGGAGCGGCCCAAGACGTGGCAAAAAAAGACAAAGACAAAAAAAAAAAAAGAACACTGTTCATATTGAATTAGGCTTCACCCATATGACTATTTTATTTTCATTACCTTTGTAAAGGAGCTATCTCCAAATTCAAACCTAACTAGAGGATAGGACTTTGAACATATGGATTGGGGGTGAGAGGTATGATTCAGTACCTAAGACCTATCAGTGGCCCTTTTTCTTTCTTTTTTCTTTTTGTCTTTTTTGCCATTTCTAGGGCTGCTCCCATGGCATGTGGAGGTTCCCAGGCTAGGGGTCTAATTGGAGCTGTAGCTGCCAGCCTACACCAGAGCCACAGCAACGCAGGATCCGAGCCGTGTCTGCAACCTACACCACAGCTCACAGCAACGCCAGATCCTTAACCCACTGAGCAAGGCCAGGGATCGAACCCACATCCTCATGGATATTAGTCAGGTTTGTTAACCACTGAGCCTCGATGGGAACTCCGGGTATTTTTTTTTTTTTTTTTTTAAGGGATGTTCCCATTTTGCAGGAAACATATGGGTAGGCATTTTGTTTCTTTAAAAGTGTATTTTTATTTTATTTATTTATTTTAAAGGGTATTTTAAATGGCCAGGGAATATTTACTTCTGCAGAGAGTGCTCCTAAGAACTACTGTGCCTGTTAATCCTGATACTGTTTAACAGAGGAGTCTGTACATAAAAAAGCTCCAATCTCAGAACACGCGCATTAGGGGCAAAAAGTTCCTACAAACCCTTCACAGATGCAGCGTCTGCCTTCCTAGGTGCTGCCCCAGCCGCTGCGTGTTCAGCAATTTAGTCTTTTCACACAAGCTCTTGTTTGTATTTGTTTTGTTTTGTTTTTTGTCTTTTTGCCATTTCTTCGGCCGCTCCCGCGGCATATGGAGGTTCCCAGGGTAGGGGTCGAATCAGAGCTGTGGCCACCGGCCTACGCCAGAGCCACAGCAACACAGGATCCAAGCTTCATCTGCAACCTACACCACAGGTCACGGCAACGCCGGATCGTTAACCCACTGAGCAAGGGCAGGGATCGAACCCACAACCTCATGGTTCCTAGTCGGATTGGTTAACCACTGTGCCACGACGGGAACTCCTCTTGTTTGTATTTGATTAGAAAACAGAGCAGTTAGAAAATTCCACTCCTTTACCTCCTCTTGTTCCATTTGCATTTAAATCAGTTATCTTATGAGCACATTTATTACATTAGGAGTATAAATTTTCAAGTGTTTTGCACTCATGTTTGACATACCTGATTTTAGTAAATTTTTGTTTTTGTACCAATATTGTCCATCTTCTTCATATAGATTGTATGTCTACAGAATATCCTTAAAGTAATTAAAATGAAAGTATTTCTGCCCAGAAGAGTTGGCACTGCCAAAGCCTTTGATGGTCATCCTTTAAATTCTTTTTTTTTTTTTTTGGCCTCCACCCCATGGCATGCAGAAGTTCCCAGGCCAGAGATTGAACCTGCACCATAGCCGGATCCTTAACCAGATGAGCCATCAGGGAAGTCGTGATGGTCAACTTTTAAATGATGTGTAGAGAGTTCCCCTTGTGGCTCAATAGTAAGGAACCTGACTAGTATCCATGAGGACGTGGATTCGATCCCTGGCCCCGCTCAGTGGTTTAAGGATCAGAGGGCTTGGATCTGGCATTGCTATGGCTGTGGTATAGGCCGGCAGCTGCAGGTCCAATTCCACTCCTAGCCTGGGAACTTCCATATGCCGTGGGTGCAGCCCTAAAAAGCCAAAAAGCCAAAAAAAAAAAAGAAAAGAAAAGAAAAAATTTTCCATAAAAATTATTTAACTTTTTGCAACTGTAAATTTCTCCAGTTCTGTCAAATTAGGCATAGCCAAGGACTAGACTTACAGAGAACTTACGCTAGAGAGCCTGAGATCATGATTTTTTTGGAGGTGGGGGGCCTTTTTAGGCCTGCATCTATGGCATATGGAGGTTCCCAGGCTAGGGATCAATTCAGAACTGCAGCTGCCAGCCTGTGCCACAGTCACAGCAATGCCAGATTGGAGCTGCATCTGCGACCTATGCCACTGCTTGCGACAATGCCAGATCCTTAACCCACTGATCGAGGCCAGGGATCCTCATGGATACTAGTTGGGTTCTTAACTAGCTGAGCCACAACGGGAGCCACAACCAGCTGAGCCCACATTTTTGTACTATTTCTTCCAACAGAATTCTATTCCAGGGCTTCTTAAATTTTAATGTATACTTACCACTATATACAAAATAGATGACCAACAAGGACCTACTGAATAGCCCAGGGAACTATACTCAATTTTTTGTAATAACCTATAAGGAAAAAGAATCTAAAAAAGAATATATATTATATATATATATATATTAAAGAATATATATATATATATATTCTGAATCACTGTGCTATAACCTGACACTAACATGGCATTGTAAATCAATTACACTTTAATTTAAAAATTTTAATATGTATTAAAAAATCACCTTGAATGGAGTTCCTGTTATGGCTCAGCACTAACAAATTCAGCTAGTATCCATGAGGACGTGGATTTGATCCCTGGCCTCACTCAGTGGTTAAGGATCTGATGTTGCCCTGAGCTTTGGTGTAGGTTGGCAGCTGCAGCTCCAATTCAACCCTTAGCCTGAGAACTTCCATACACCGTAGGAGTGGCCCTTTAAAAGAAAAAAGCCACTCACCCCCCAAAAAATCACCTGGGAATCTTGTTAAATGAAGATATTGACTCAGTAGGTCTGTGTAGGGCCCACAAATTCTGCATTTTTAACAAAATCACCAGTGGTGCCAATTATGCTAGTCCAAATATCACACATAGAGCAGCAAGGAAGAAATTCACCCGCCACCCAGCTCTCTGAATCAATAGATGATTGGACTGATTTTATTTATTTATTTATTTATTTTCATTTTTTATTTTTATTTTTAGGGCCGCACCTGCGGCATATGGAAGTTCCCAGGCTAGGGGTCAAAAAGGAGCTACAGCTGCCAGCCTACGCCACAGCCACACCAATAGGGCATCTGAGCCACATCTGCGACCTACATCACAGCTCATGACAATGCCAGATCCTTAACACACTGAGTGAGGCCAGGGATCAAACCTGCATCCTTGTGGATACTAATTGGACTCTTAACCTGCTGAGCCACAACGGGAATTCCTGGACTGATTTTAGACCCCGTGATGTTTAATAGAGGATCCGTGATAATCTTCAGTCCTTCCATCACCAATTTGCAAACATTTGGTTATCTTGCCCAGTGAGGGCACTGGGGAATGAAGTGACCATCTACCTGATGGGCAGCAGAAATGTCTTACACACTGAGCTCTGTGGATTCTAAATTCCCAAGCCCCAAATGTTTTTCCTTCTGTTTCCTTTTTTGCTGGCACCTCGCCACAGTTCTTCAGGACTGTGGACTTCTGCATTCTGTCTCAGAGGAACTCCTTACCATGTCAGAAGCACCCCTTCTGATCCCCATGTTGTTCTCATGGTCTCAGCCTCAAATTATATAGGAAGACTCTGAAGTCCCGCGTGTGTGTGTGTGTGTGTGTGTGTGTGTGTGTGTGTCTTTTTGCCTTTTCTAGGGCCGCTCCCACGGCACATGGAGGTTCCCAGGCTAGGGGTCTAATCGGAGTTGTAGCCACCGGCCTACACCAGAGCCACAGCAATGCGGGATCCGAGCCTCCGAGCCGCATCTGCAACCTACACCACAGCTCGAGGCAACGCCGGATCCTTGACCCACTGAGCGAGGCCAGGGATCGAACCCGCAACCTCATGGTTCCTAGTAGGATTCATTAACCACTGTGCCACAACAGGAACTCCGGAAGACTCTGACATCCTTATGTTCCTAGGACTGTGACTGATTTAACAGGTGGTAGAAAGCTGACACTAGAGGCCCCTTTTTGCCGCTTTACTGTGTCAATAATATTTGAAAAGGGTCTTTCCCAGACAACCAAGAAAGATTTGCACTGATTAATCTAGAATTGTAGATCACAGCCCACAACTGGTCAGAATGTGATATCATGGGCCTTTGGAATTTTCTAAGAAAACTTCTTCAGCTTGCACTTGACAGGACTGCCGACAATTCCCTGGGCTTGATAGTGAGGTGACTTATAGTCAGTCACTGATAACTACAGATTATCTAAGATAGGCTAGTTCTCCTGTTTGATGTGGTTTTCACACTCATTAGGGCAAAAGGGAAGTTTTAAGCCATCTTATATGTGTGTTATTACTGACTATAACTTAGTCTTTTAAGACTTTATTTCTCTTGGAGTTCCCATTGTGATTCAGTGGGTTAAGAACCCGACATAATGTCCAGGAAGATGCAGGTTCGATCCCTGCCCTTGATCAGTGGGTTTAGGATCCAGCGTTGCTGCAAGCTGCAGTGTAGACTGCGTATGTGGCTCAGATCTGGCATTGCTGTGGCTGTGTTGAAGCCCAGCAGCTGCAGCTCTGATTTGACCCCTGGCTCAGGAATTTCCATATGCCGCAGGTGCAGCCGTAAAAAGAAAAAAACGAAAAGAGAAAAAGTTAGATGAGATTCCCACTAAGCAATCAGCACTTAGCTGTCACAGGTTATGGTTACTTCATACACTTCTGTTCTTTTGTTGTTGTTCTTTTTTTTCTTTTTTGTCTTTTTAGGGCCGCAATCGCAGCATATGGAGGTTCCTAGGCCAGGGGTCGAATCAGAGCTATAGCTGCTGGCCCTCGCCACAGCCACAGCAATGACATACACCATGAGCCGCATCTTTGACATACGCCATGGCTCACAGCAACGCTGGATCATTAACCCACTGAGCGAGGCCAGGGATCAAATCCACATCCTCATGGATACTAGTCAGATTCGTTTCCGCTGAGCCACAAAGGGAATTCCAATACACTTCTGTGTTGCTTCTTTACCAGATTGTATATGATGCATGTGTTTTGTTCCTCATCAGG